>NW_027508733.1:860000-1412500 GCF_051911475.1 Siphateles boraxobius
TCTATACCTGTCTGTCTCTATACCTGTCTGTCTCTCTACCCATCTGTCTCTATACCTGTCTGTCTTTATACCCCTCTGTCTCTCTACCCATCTGTCTCTCTACCCATCTGTCTCTATACCTGTCTGTCTCTATACCTGTCTGTCTCTATACCTGTCTGTCTCTCTACCCATCTTTCTCTATACCCATCTGTCTCTATACCTGTCTGTCTTTATACCTGTCTGTCTCTATACCTGTCTGTCTCTATACCTGTCTGTCTCTCTACCCATCTGTCTCTATACCTGTCTGTCTTTATACCTGTCTGTCTCTCTACCCATCTGTCTCTATACCTGTCTGTCTCTATACCTGTCTGTCTCTATACCTGTCTGTCTCTATACCTGTCTGTCTCTCTACCCATCTTTCTCTATACCCATCTGTCTCTATACCTGTCTGTCTCTCCACCCGTCTGTCTCTCCACCCGTCTGTCTCTCCACCCGACTGTCTCTCCACCCGTCTGTCTCTCCACCCGTCTGTCTCTCCACCCGTCTGTCTCTATAGCTGTCTGTCTCTCCACCCGTCTGTCTCTATAGCTGTCTGTCTCTCTACCCATCTGTCTCTATACCCGTCTGTCTCTATACCTGTCTGTCTCTCTACCCATCTGTCTCTCCACCCATCTGTCTCTCCACCCGACTGTCTCTATACCTGTCTGTCTCTCTACCCATCTGTCTCTATACCTGTCTGTCTCTATACCTGTCTGTCTCTATACCTGTCTGTCTCTATAGCTGTCTGTCTCTATACCCGTCTGTCTCTCTACCCATCTGTCTCTCTACCCATCTGTCTCTCTACCCATCTGTCTCTACCCATCTGTCTCTATACCCGTCTGTCTCTCCACCCGTCTGTCTCTCCACCCAACTGTCTCTCTACCCGTCTGTCTCTCTACCCGTCTGTCTCTCTACCCGTCTGTCTCTATACCTGTCTGTCTCTATACCTGTCTGTCTCTATACCTGTCTTTCTCTATACCTGTCTTTCTCTATACCTGTCTGTCTCTCCACCCGTCTGTCTCTATACCCGTCTGTCTCTCTGCTGCAGTTAGACTCACCCGGGCTGGTCCGGCTGTGTAAACTGCCTCTCTTGACCGCTTTGCTTTTGCTTTTGCTCTGCGGTGGAGCTGCGCTGGAGTCCGACATGCTTTCGTCTGCACCGGACAGATGAAGAGAGAGAGAGAGAGGGAGAGAGAGAGAGGCACGGAGACTCTCTTATCAGAGCAGGAAGATACGCACAGGGGGCGGGGCTTGGGGATCTCTTAGCGCAGTAGTGGAGGCGGAGCCACTCCCTTCCTACATCAGCAGAGGGGAGGGGCTTAGGATTCCCCTACAACACTGTGATCTGTTGCTGCGGCAACCATGCGGCAAGAATTGTATCACTGAGAGATTGTTCATAGCAGCGTACTATTTCTGCAGTATGCAGACTGCGTGCAGTACGTATTCCAAAATAAACTGTGCAGATGATCTACTTGTAATTTTGACAGCAGAACACAGTGTGGAATGTTTCCCACAATGAAATGCACTTGGCAAAATAATTTCCTGATCTTGTCTCATTTGATCCAACTTTATCATAGAATTCTACTTCATACTGTATCATATTTTTTAAATAATAGTATGTAGTATGCATTGTTTAGTATGTTTCCTCTATTCAATGAAACTGACAAAGATTTTGTTTATCATAGCATACCACCTCGTGTTTCATATACTTTTTAAATAATAGTATGTAGTATGCATTGTTCAACACATTTACTCATTATTCGATCAAACTGACGATTTTATAATAGCATACTTCATACTGCTGTATATACTTATTAAAATAATAATATTTAGTATGCATTATGTTCAACACATTTACTCATTCGATCAAACGGACAAAACCATAGCATACTACTTCATATACTTTTTAAATAACAGTATGTAGTATGCATTGTTCAACACATTTACTCATTATTTGATCAAACTGATGATTTTATCATAGCATACTTCATACTACTTTATATACTTAAATAATAGTATGTAGTATGCATTGTTCAACACACTCATTATTGATCAAACTGACAACAATTTTATTATAGCATACTTCATACGGTTTTATACTTATTAAATTATAGTATGTAGTATACATTGTTGAACACATTTACTCATTCGATAAATGGACAACAGATTTTATAACATACTATGCATTATGTTCAACACATTTACTCATTATGGAGTAAACTGACAATTTTTTTTATAATGGCATACTACTTCATACTGTCATATAATAGTTTAAAAAATAGTATGTAGTATGTATTGTTCAGCACATTTACTCATTATTTGCTCAAATTTATAAAAGGTTTTATCATAGCATATTATTTTACATACCGTTTTTAAATAATAGTATGTAGTATGCATTATGTTCAGCATATTTTCACACACACAGTCCATACAGACTGACCACACAGACTATCTATATTTTCCTAAGTGTATTTAGTGTGCAAAAACAGTTAAGTCAGTCGGAGTTCCGTTAAAGAGGAAGTTGATCATCAGATCTAATGTTCATGAGGACTTTAAACTCTATCACACTGAGAACTTTGACCTGGTTAAACATTCACCTAATAAGAAGAATTTCTGAATATAGTTTTTTTTAAAAGCTAATTCAATTATTGACTAGACTTCAGTTCTACAATAACGCCAAATGATAAAAAAAATATCAATAACAGATCCAGACCAGTGCTGTGTGAAGATTCGTGTATTACTGTGTAATGTTGTGTGAACTAATGTGTGTGATTAATATTTTGTGTTATTGGATGGATTGTGAGCGTGTATGCAGAATTAGCGTTTATACAGTGCTAAGAATGTTGTATAAGGTTGTGTGAGTTTATATAGAGCTGTTGTTATTCTGGACTCACTCGTCATGTCTGTAGATTCTGGTCCGGTTTGATTCCTCCTCAGCTGCTAATGAAAAGATGAAAATTAATAATAATTATGGCAGATACTTTCGGTGTTTAATATTAGCTGAACTGCTTAAGTTCTTCCGTTCATCCAGATTTCAGTCTTCCACTCATTAAAAAACTTGGAGTGGATTCGGACCGTTTGAGTTTTTCAGGAACTTTGATAAAATTTCGCTGAGAAATGGAGTCGCAATTAAAGGGACCGCAGCACATTTATGGGCAGGACCCGGTCAAGACCAGATCAAAACACGATTTTATTGAAATGGATGAGAATACAACCAACTATTGCGATGTAAGGGTACATCATAGTTATGCTAAATGAATAAATCGTAATAAAACATGTAAAATCAGATTCTAGGATGTGTTTAATAAGTGGTGTCTGGTTTCATTCAGCACGGTTCAGTTCAAATAATATATTGAAAATTTCCATGATTGTAATTCGCATTTCAGAAAAGGCAGAGTTAAAAAATAAAATAAAAATGAAATAAAAACTTGACATGACCCAAAGACGCTAGGAAAACATAATAACACAAAATAAATGTTATATATATATATATATATATATATATATATATATATATATATATATATATATATATATGTGTGTGTGTGTGTGTGTGTATATATATATATATATATATATATATACATAGTGTGTGTGTGTGTATATATATATATATGTGTGTGTGTGTGTATATATATACATAGTGTGTGTGTGTGTATATATATATATATATATGTGTGTGTGTGTATATACATAGTGTGTGTGTGTGTGTGTGTGTGTGTGTGTGTATATATATATATTATATATATATATTTTATCATTTATATTTATCCTCAATATATTTATCTTTCTTATAATCTTTTATTTTTATTTTATTCGGGCAAACTTTTTTTTTTTTTTTTAAAGGTCATGTTTATTAGTTTATTAGATCTTTTGGAAAGCTTTTGCTATTGTAAATTAATCTACTGACTGTTGGAAGAACGGTCACTGGCACCTCAGATAAACTGTTAAGCAGAAGACTCCCGGAAACGCCCTTTCTGCTCAGGCGGGGTTTATCTTATCACATTTCTCAGAATGAGAATATTTATCAATATTCCTCCAAATGCTACACCTGCACTATAACTCCAGTCCAGTCGGTGGCGGAAATGCTCTTTCACATTGTTTTGTCTTCCGCTGTGAAATGGCAGAAGAAGACAGAAGACGCTCCGCTGAGTGAGGAAAATATAGATGTCTTTGTGTAAGTTATTTTATCTGCGAATTTGAACTCTTATTTTTGATTGGTTGAATTTCGAAACAATCTCAATGGGAATTTAAATTATATATTATAGTTCAGAATATTGTTTTGTTTTTCATGATTTTTATAAGAAATAACAGGGAAGTTAACATCAATCGTTGCACTACAAAATATATTTTATCAGGATGGAACCATCCAAGATCAGATCGCAATTACAGAATAAAGGTCCTTGCACACCGAGTCCGAAATTGTCGTATACGTTTTTTCGTATTCGTGATTCGGTGGCTCTGAATTGTCAAAATGCTTGCTACGGATGTGAAAAACGCAGAAAATTTAACCCGAACCGAATTTTATTTATGAAGGACAGTTTCGGAGGCAGTGTGTGTAAGCGTTATTGACTAAACATGAGGTCGTATTTATATATTCGACGCGAATTTCGGACTCCAGTGTGCAAGGACCTTAAGGTGCTATGCAAATAATGTTTATTATAGCATCACTCCTGAAAATGACTTATATCATCACGCCTGGAGAGACTATTTTGACTATTGAAGCTTTATTATTGTTCTGTATCAGGCCTTGGTAAATTACACACCACTAGTGTTGAATTGTTCATGAGAATAGTTGCTGTTTTCACCTTATTCATTATGCTGATGTCTTCAGATCTCACTTGAAGCTCATTTCATTGGTGTCAACAGACTGAGGCAAACTAGGTATGGAATCTACACTATTAAAGATATCAATCTTAACAGCTTTTATACAGCATTCATTTTATTAGTCTGTGATAATCTGTTTTGGGCGGTTTCCCAGACAGGGTTTACATTAAGCCAGGAGTAGGCCTTAATCTAGAATAGTTCATCGTGTCTTAAAAACCAAGAACCAAGACAATCTTAAAATTGCATGGAACTGAGAAGCAAATCCAAGGAGCACAACGGCATCAGAAAAAGACTGCAAATCAAGAAAATGTTACTAAACAAGAGAAAATTATGTTTAATCACGTTAAATAAACTGCACACGTCAGCTGTGGAATAAAAGAAAAGAAGCGCCTGGAAATCTGTTTGTACTTAATGTGTGTGTGTATATATAATCAACCATGTACAACTAACTAGAATCAATGGTGTTCATTAACAATTAATCAATTTTTTTTTTCAAATAATCCTGCAATTAATGCTTCTTAATTATTCCTGTGATTTACATAAACTAAATTAAATTATTATTATTAATTTTTTTTACACGTTCAAGGTAGTCTAGAATCAATTCACCACAATGGTAATGCCAACAAATACTAACATAACAGAAACTTTTCAATACCAACATAGTAGAACATTAAACATTAACACGTCTCTCTGAAAGTCCCGTATGACTGGGTTACTAGATTGAAACATATTTCAAAATGAAAACATCAAGTGAAGTCAAAGTGACCATTTCAAGGCAGTTTAACATGAACCAATCACATTTGAACTAGAAACCTGATAAAATGGTGTTAAAACAAAAGTAAACGTTTAAATAAAGTGAACAAATCAGCTTATTAAACTCTGGACTAAACTAAATCTTTTAAAGCAGAGACAGAGAAAGCAGATTTCTGTTAATTTAGTTTAAAAGCCATTTTAGTCTAGGCTTAATCTCTGTTCGGGAAACTGCCCCATTATGTTTAAATAGATGAATCCCAATAAACAAAATCTCATAGATTGATGGATATCCTCCTATTACAAAATGACCTTGTGTGGTAATTTTCTACGTTTTTAATATTTTAGACCCCATGGACCCCCGAATATGATCATTCTCACGTGAGGGACCCTCTGTCTAACATTTAAAAGGCATCTATCTTTTATAAACACCCAATTTATACACTGAAAAATGTATATTATACATCTAAAAGGAGTTTTTATTAAGGTAAATTATAATTAGTGCTGTCAAATTGATTAATCGTGATTAACATAAAAGTTTGTTTATATAATATGTGTGTATACATATTATATTTATATATAATATACATATATATGTATATGTATATATATGTCCGTGTGTGTGTGTATATATATATATATATATATACACGTTTACATATACACACTCATATAAACACAAACGTTAATGTTCGATGTGATTAATCATGATTAATCAATCTGACAGCACTAATTATTAGATATATTTAGATTTCTATAGTGATGTATTGTTTAATGTCTTATTTATTTAATTTAAATCATATATGAATTACATTTTTTAAAAATCGAATTAAATCTATTTAATGGCGTAATAACCAACTAATACTTTTAATTACATTTTGTATTAATTAATTTTAATGTAATGTATTTATTTTTTGCATATTTTCTCCTTTTCTATTAGTTTTTATTAAGTTGCATTATTATTAGTGCTTTCAAATCGATTAATTGCATCTAACATAAAAGTTTTGTTTATATAATATATCTGTCTATGTATATTATATTAATATATATATATATATACACACACATATATAAACAGCTTGCTATAGTAATGTATTGTTTAATATATTTATTTAATTGAAATCATTTAAAAAAAATCTATTTAATGGATTAATAACCAACTTATACTTTTAATAAAAAATATGACTTGATTAATTTTAATGTAATGTATGCATTTACTTATTTTAATTTTATTAATTTTTTGCATATTTTCTCCTTTTCCATTAGTTTTTATTAAGTTGCATTATTATTAGTGCTGTCAAATCGATTAATTGCATCTAACATAAAAGTTTTGTTTGTATAATATATGTCCATGTGTATTATATTAATATATATATACACACACATACGTATGTCACACACATATATTATATAAACAGCTTGCTATAGTAATGTATTGTTTAATGTATTTATTTAATTTAAATCATTTTTAAAAAAATCTATTTAATGGATTAATAACCAGCTTATACTTTTAATAAAAAATATGAATTGATTAATTTTAATGTAATGTATGCGTTTACTTATTTTAATCTTATTTATTTACTTTTTTTTGTTACAGATTTTCTCCTTTTCCACGGATCCTCTTTCACTGACTCCCCTGCAAGATACTGACATGCTAGAGTTAACGTTTAGCACATCTATTTACTCATATTTCATATTTTATTTTCCCATCCCGATTTAAAGACGTCTATTATGTTAATTTCAGGTTCTAATGGAAGCGAAAGAGGAACCGAACGAGGTGGAGGAGAAGAAACATCATCATTATCATCATCACCCCCCCATCACTGTAGGAGAAAAACCTCCATCTCCCTCGCCACCGGAAACGTCTTTTTCAGGAAACGTCAAAAAGTGTTTCTCGTGCCCTCAGTGCGGGAAGAGTTTTGCACGTAAAGCGAGACTGGAGCGGCACATCAGGATTCACACCGGAGAGAAACCCTTCGCGTGCCTCGAGTGCGCCAAGAGCTTCGCGTGTAAAGCCAGACTCGCCAGGCACGTCAAAACACACACCGGAGAGAAGCCGTTCACGTGCGATTGGTGCGGGAAGAGTCTGGCGTGCAGGACGAGGCTAAAGAGACACATGAAAACACACACCGGAGAAAAGCCTCACGCGTGCCCTCAGTGCGCTAAGAGCTTCGCGTGCAACGCTAACCTACAGCGGCACATCAAACTGCACACCGGAGAGAGACCGCACGCGTGCCCGGAGTGCGGGAAGAGCTTCATACGAAACGAGAAGCTCAGGAGTCACATGACCATCCACACCGGAGAGCGCCCGTACGCGTGCGACCAGTGCGAGAAGAGTTTCCGGCACATCAACGGCCTCAAAGATCACCAGCTCTCTCACTCCGCCGTGAAGTCGTTTAACTGCGAGCAGTGCGGGAAAGAGTTCATCACCGCGTCTGCGCTGAAGAGACACCTTAAAGTGCATTCGGGAGAGAAGCCGTACTTGTGCGCTCTGTGCGGGAAGAGTTTCGCACGGGTGGATTGCTTTAAAAGGCACCAGGAAGTGCACAGCGGCGTGAAGGATCACGTGTGCTTCGAATGCGGGAAGGCTTTTGTGACGGCCGACCAGCTCAAGCAACACCAGAGGATTCACGCCGGGGAAAAACCGCACAAGTGCGCGCTCTGCGGGAAGAGTTTCGCACGGGTCCCGCAGCTGATCGCGCACGAGAACACACACCGAGAGAAGCCGCACCACTGCGCTCTGTGCGGGAAGAGCTTCAAGCAATCGCGGCATCTACTCGTTCATGTGAAAAAGCACCATCCGATTGAAACGCTGATCGTGGAGTGAGACTTTTGAATGTCATTTCGTGTCTATTAAATCAGGTCACTTTTGTCACACTAGTGTCATTTTGTTTGCAAAAATGTGTGCAGGTGTATATTGTAAGGAAGCTTGTTTTCGCCACGGAATTAAACAATTTAGAAGATAATTGCCAATTTTTTTTTATCTCAGAATTGCGAAATATAAAATCGCAATTCTGAATTTTTCTCGCAATTGTGAGTTTATATCTCGCAACTATGGATTTTTTCAGAATTACATATGGTAACTCGCAATTGCAAGAAGAAAAATTGTGA
The DNA here is from genome assembly GCF_051911475.1 of Siphateles boraxobius. NCBI lineage: Eukaryota > Metazoa > Chordata > Actinopteri > Cypriniformes > Leuciscidae > Siphateles > Siphateles boraxobius. The sequence goes on from NW_027508733.1 coordinate 868,707, forward strand.
GATAAAAAGTCGCAATTACCTTTTTTATTATCTATCCAGTGGCAGAAACACGCTTCCATAATATTGTGCTGCTGATTATGAATGAACATGTATTTTTATTTAAATCAAATCAAAGGATTTCAACAATGCATCTCAGTACTGTAGTGAATAAACTATTCTATCACCGGATTGTGCATCTTCATTCAAATATCTTACAGGAGTGTTAATCAGATTTTCAATTACAAAAACGAAACAAATACAGATAATTAGCTCTTTTTAAGTGCACTTGTTTTATGTCGCGACACCTAGTGGCGAATTATCAATTCGTTTCATTCCGCAAGCAAACAAAAATATGAGGTGTTATATTTTAACAGTATTTGATAGAAAAATATGGCTAGTAATAAATATTATAAATATCGCTAAGGACACGATTAAATGTGTGAACAATCTTCACTATTAAAAATAATCTGTGGCAATAGCAAGTAGCATTCCCCATACATCTTCACTATACATATTCTGCAGTTCACACTTCCGACCAGTAGGTGGTAGAAATGCACCATATTTGTTTTTCAACAGCCATTGATAGCTGTAAAGATGAGTGTGTAATATTTATTTGCTTTGATTAATTAATTATGATGTAGTATTGGTGCCAGATGCGAGATTAAACAAAAATGCTGTCAGCGCAATGTTTTTTTTTATTTTTGTCATAACACAGGATAGTTATTTCATAGTCTTATAAAAAACATATGTTAAAACGACTGAGGTAAAAGTTAGACGATGAAATTCAGATCATTTGAAAGAATTTTAATTATTAGGAAGAGCTAGTGAGCTAAAATGACGATAAATATAACGATATGGATTTAAGTCACGCGAAGCTGTCACAAATGCGTTTAATAACACTATCGCTCAGTTTGATGTGAATCATAGCGGGTTACGTTTAATGTCCCGTTTTCTTGCCGTGATTAGAACGCTATTTAAAAAAGGTTACGATAATGTTAGAATATAAGACTAAATAACATCCTTTTAATGTTTATTTGTAATATTCCAATAAGGTTAACGTTAACATTTAGAAAATATCAATATCATCATCTGAAAATATTCTCTGAACTTTTTCACTCAACGTTTTGAGAACGTTCATCAAGTAAAAACATCATAAATACTTTCTAAGAATGTTTCAACATTATGAGAACGCATATCAAATATTAATAATGTAGTTAAAAAACGTTTTATAAGAACGGTTGTAAAAATGCCCTTTTCACAAGATGTAAAATAAATCTCTGATGTCCTCAGAGTGTGTGTGTGAAGTTTTAGCACAAAATACCATACAGTTATTTTTATATAGCATGTTAAAGTTGTCACTTTTTGAGGGTTCACACGCTCCGTTTTGTGCTTGGCCCTTTAAATGCAAATGAGCTGCCTCAGAGGGCGGGGCTTCAAGAGCTCTTGTCGCGATTACCTCACGCAGACACACTAAAGGTAGGCATACACTGTGCGAATTTCGTCCAATTTTGAGCCGAATTCTGACTCGTGCGACTCTTTTTCGGGTCGGGCCGATTTTCAGCTTGGTCGTGTGTCGTTTGTAGTGCAGTGTTCGTGCAGTGTACAGGGAGAAACGAGAGGCGATTAACCTCTCCCGATCGGCCATCGGATGGTCGGATGAATTTCTGGCATGTCAGAAATATTTGTCGCTCTTCGTGACTATATCGCACAGTTGAAGCAGAGCTACGAACCGATTGCCCTAAACTCAGTGTTTTTTCCCTCACTGCGCCTGCGCGAAAACAGATTTAAAACATTTCAATCTGCAGAAAAAAAACGAAAAGAGGGAACTCTTTAAGTTCTGTAGTTCAAACTAGCTACAAATTACTGTTGCTTACCTCCAGTTTGTCCAGTTATTACCCACGTCTTCCAAGCTGCGATGTGGCACCGTGCCACTTTTATTAATTTGTTAAACAATGTTTTTGAAATAAACCTGTTTTTAATTTTCATTGATGACTAATTATTGCAGTGTTCGGATAGACTTCATATTATATACTGTTAATATAACTATATGCCTATAATTCATTGTAGCCTAATCGACCTAAATGTTTTAGACAATTTTCAAAGGGGATCCTCATTGAAAATTGTCTAAAACATTTAGGTCGATTACAATGAATTATAGGCATATCATTTTATTATTATTATTTTATAATTCCTCGAGGAGTAAGCTTCTATGTAATATTTTATTATCCTCACAGTGCATTGCGGTGATGTGCTGTGAAATTATTGCGTGGCAAATTAATTATAATAGGAGATCAATTTAATAATAAAATTAGCCTTCCCTAATACAATAATACTAATAATAATTTAATACATAAATTGGAAGTGCTAAATCATCTTGATATTGATAACTGATGCTTGTTTTACCCAGCACGGGGGTTTATCGCACATATTTCACACGTACGGTGTGAGCAGTCGCAGGTCGACGTTCGGACCGTATAGTGTGAGCACATAAATCCTGAGCTTTGGCTTTACATCGCATGCGATTTACTCGTTCAGTGTGAGTAGATACCTTGCTGAAATCGCACAGACATCGCACAGTGTATGCCCGCCTTAAAATGACAGAAACTGTTGTGCCTTTAATGTTAAAACAGAGTCAGAAAAGATGGAGAGACTCAAGAAGAAGTGACAACATGTATAATGCAACAGGACGTCTCTGAATGGTTAGTTGGTGAATTTATGTTGCTGATGTGGAGTTAACTATCTTCAATTAGCATATTCTGTCATGATAATCTATAAATCGCTCGTATAGGAACTGTTGTGAGATGCACACAGAGTGACTTTTTATTGCATGTGAAAAGAAGGATGCTAAAGTTTGAGCTGACTCACAAATACACTCTTATACAACAACTTTTCCTCTTCTCAACATGGACTGTGCGTCCCGGGGGCGGGGCTTATGTAGATTTTAGGGTTGCTGATGTCACTAACCCGGGAGGAATGTCGTGTAGTCCCAACCAGCCGTTTGTTGTAGTCCTTTTCTTTAAAAGCAAATATCTCCCTTTGCTCTGAACTTTGAGCGCTGTAACTTTGCAGATGTTGTTTATGCTCAAACAGCAACATTTCACACTAGCTAAAGTTAGAAAAATGAAATCGTGTTTTACCACCCCTTTAACATTTTGACTACAACAACGTTAATCTGAAATTTTTCACACATTTCCCGTCACTGATTCAAAAGAAAAGAAGGAAAAAAAGTTTTTACTTCCGAACGAATTACTGCAAGAAAGGCTCATTTTAGGGTTCTTATGAATTATTAAATTCTTGACTTTTAGCATTCCTGAAAGGGTAACTTAAACACTAAAACTACTTTTTTTGTTTAATTAATGGAGCTTCATAAATGCCGTTCATTGATTCAAGTACATTTTTTGTTAAACCCCACATTTGGGTTTAATTTTTTTTAACAATATATGATACAATATATGGTGTAAAAGCGTCTGAGTGCTGCCCTCTTCAGGTTGAATGGTGGCTACTACAGTTGAATTTTCCTATTGGAAGTTGTGGTACCCTCTGATGTCAGAGTACCAGCTAACCACGCCCCCCAACCATCCACAGGAGAGAAACCCTTCCCATGTGATCATTGCGGAAAGAGCTTCACGTATAAAGAAAACCTCAAGGAGCACATGACCGCACACTTGCACCGAGTGTGGCAAGCGTTTCACACATGTCAGCAGTCTGAAAGAGTATGTTCACACTCACTCTGCACAGCGGCCGTTTAACTGCGAACAGTGTGATGAAGCGCGTCTGTCGTTGTCATGCTGAAGAGACGTGCAGGAGAAGCCCTACTTCTGTTCTCTGTGCGGGAAGAGTTTTGCAAGACTGGATGGTTTTAAAGAGCATCGAAAAATACATACCGGAGTGAGAACTCAAGTGTGCGGAAATGGCTTTATATCGACTTCGCATTTGAAAACACATCAGAAGATCCACACTGGAGAGAAACCTTACAAGTGTTCACACTGCGATAAGAGATTCAGTCAGTCAGGACATCTGAAAACACACGAGAGGATCCACACTGGAGAGAAACCGTATCACTGCACTGCATGTGGGAAGAGCTTCAGCCAATCAGATCAACTGCTGAGTCACAGGAAAAGCATCACCTGATGTTGCGGCAGTAATGAGTCACAGTATCAGTTCAGAGGAACTTGAGGTTTTGGAAGGTTTTACAGTGTGTATGAAAATAGGTCTATGAAAATGTGTGTGTTTTATGTGTGTGCGTACACATGTTTTTCTATGCCGGTGGGGACTTAAACCTGAATGCACACACACTCATAGGGACTCGTGTCACTGTGACCTAAATTGAGGAAACAAGCTTAGAAATCATACAGAATTAGTTTTTTTTTCAAAATGTAAAAATGCATAAAGTTTTGTGTGATGGGTAGGTTTAGGGGTCGGGGTTAGTGTGTGTGTGTGTGTGTGAATTGTTCAAAAGTTTAAGGTCAGTATTTGAAGTATACAGTATATTTGACAGAAGACTGGAGAAATGATGCTGAATATTCAGCTTTGATCACAGGAATAAATTACATTTTGCAATGTAATTCAAACAGAAGACTGTAATAATTTTGACAATTTTGTAATAATGACGGCCAACTTCAACTAAAGTTTTAAAAGGTAAAATTTTCATATAGTTTAATTACTTAAACATTACAAGATGCACAGTGGCTACAAAAGTTATATTCAAAAAAGTTAAAAAAACGCCCATAAAAAAACAGGGTTCACAATCACAATCTGTCTAAATATATTCACTGTGGTCTATTTCTGTATATAATAAAGAGTATGAACTATATAAAAGCACATCTTGTTAAGATATAAGTTAACATTTGAACTGCTTTAAATTTTTATTCAAGTTTTTTTTTTTTTACATTTGTATCATTATATATTTAAGTAAGTTGAAACCCAATACTTGCGTTTGAAAGTGTATTTTGGCAATTTCTTCACTGGTGTGGAATTAATTCTTCGGCCACGAAGGATGCATCTGTTGTATCCTTCATTCCACAGGAAACGATAGACCCATTTCGAGGAGCCTTCGGATTGGGACAGGGTTCGTGGCGTCGCTGTGAAGCAATCGGCCTTCGAAGGATGCAGCCTCTGAATTGTGACGCAGCTCGTATATTAAGCTGTGTATCTTTTGTTCATTCATTTTTTGAATTCGTATTAATTTTCTGGAGTAGAAAATGGACAAACCGCTCTGTTTCCGTTGAAAGCTGCTTCCCACACAGGTCACGAATACTGAATTAAGTTTGAACCGACATATTCATAATTATGAAATTCATAATTCATTGAATTTCATTGAATTTCTAGCTCTAATTGACTTCTAGCTCTAATAACTGTAATTCATAATTTCACTCAAAATGCCCGTTTTGGCATGTTCCCTCAGGGGCGCAGATGGCACTAGGGACGGGGGGGACATGACCCCCCCCAGATTCATAGTGACCCGATCCGTCCCCCGCCCTCACTATCCCTACGAAAGGCGACAAAAATCGGTAAAACAGAGGATTAAACAGTGTTTTCGCTATGTACATTAGCCAAAGTAGTGTCCCGGCCCGCTGCTGCTTCAGAATCGGGTCGGGGCAGACGCAGGCTGACACACAATAATAATCTACACCGGTCACCATTACTTTGTTTGTACCCACGTTCTCACTACACGCTGTTCTGTTGTCAATGAACACACGATGCCATCATGCCACCAACGTTTACACTCTCTCTCTGTGTGTGTGCTACGACTCCTGAGTGACGTCGCCGGGGTCCTATGAGGAGCTGGTAGCTGCCTCAGTCGTGCCTGTAGGAGCGGACCGGTAACCATAGTGATCATATACCATCTATGCCTGAGCTGAGTCTGTGATTTTCTGAACTGAAAGAAATCGACTGTATAAATGCCACATAAAGGCAATGAAGAGAAAAAAAAAACAATCACCTTGTTTTTTCAAAAACCAAACAATGTAAGTATCCTATGCCTGTTGACTTTCCCAGATGTGGCAGATTAGATTTGTTAAGGGGAATAGCTAGTCTGACAATAATGGCAAGAAGGCAAAATGTGGAGACCATGACTATGCATTTAGGTGAGTGGACAGAGGCAAATAATGAATGAACACAAAAAGAATGGTTGGATAAATCAAACAATTTATCGTCGTCAGGAAATAATGTTTTATCTTATCATTTAACCCATTGTACTGTATAAATTGACTGAGGTATGTTCACTGTCGTGTAAGCCACTTTAAAAATAATTATAATAAGTAAATTTGTGTGGTGCAAGGTTTATAAAAACAACAAATAAAGGCCTAAATAACTTTTGACATCCTCTTATAGCAGGAAATCATGTTTTTTCTATTGTATGGACTGGAGCAACGGAGGATATAGATTCTTAAATTATGGGCCATGAAAAACATTTCTTAATTTGTCATACATGATTTGATAGATATTTCTAATCTATAAATTGCAACAAACTTGTAATTAACACTTAAATTTAAAATTTTGAGTTATTTTTAGACATTTTTGAAATAGTAGCTTTAGCCATTAATTCTCAGGAATATGTTGTATTTCACATTGTTGTGAAATTCTATAGAGGTATAGAGGGTTAACTGAAATTATAAGATTTAAAATGTTGTCCTCCTGGCCTGCAGGCAATTTCTCAGGTAGGCCTTTGTTTACCTTTGATCATTGTTGTTTATCCATTATTTCAAATAAGAATCCCCCAATGGCTTTTTAGTGCAAATCATTAGCCCAAATTACGCAAAGTAACTACTTGAGCACTAGTTAAATCCCAAATTACTCAAAATAACGAATTTAGTTTAAATCATTTGCTGACAGCTTGGTCTCCCCAGTTAAAAAATCCTCTCTGCGCCACTGTGTTCCCTCATAAACATAATTGGTTATGTCTTAAGTGAATGCAAACAGTTAGAAAATGTAATGCATGTGTAACAGTATGTTGGATCCGTGCACCAAAAAAGTGCTCTTGGCTAAATAACTTTAGTAACTTTAATAAGGATCCATAATTTATACTGTGAACACTGGATTGGGTGTTATTTTAAAATTGGTTATTTATTTAACATGAAAAACATGAAAAGTACTATTTATTATATAGTATACCCTGATAGGGTGACTTCTTCTTATATTTAGGCTACTCGTGCTATTGCTTGTAATTTGATTATTTGTTCTTATTTTATTACTGACAGTTTACTTGTCTTTAACAAAATTTGAAATGTATTAGGGTATTAGTTTTTGGTGGCATAACCTTATTGAGGTTATCAGTCAAAAACAATGAAAAATAAAAAGTTAGTTATGAATAATTAAAAAATCCTTCAAGGCGCACAACTCGAGAGAGAGTCTTACATAAAACTTAATTACACTACATGATTTCTAATTTCTAAATACATATTTGTCCTATTTAAAATACCTAAAAATATATATTTTTTACATTCATATAGACATGTTTATTTACCTCTCTTACAGAATTCTGCACTATTTGATTTTAAAACTGTAGTATTGAACTGTAAATTCCTCCACACTCCAGTCCGGTAGGGGGCGAAGATGCAGCATAACTTGATTTCTCACGTACCACAAAAGAAGGAGGCTATGAGCGCTAACTTGTGTTTGGGATGTGATCGACCGAATTGGTGAGTAAAATTATTATTTCTTCTATTATATCTTAATCTGAACGATCTCGATCCCAAGATCTATCTATGTTTATCTGTGAATATGACGTAACTAAACATTATTTGTGAGCCCCTTCCATCAAATGCTTGCATTTAGTTTTGTGTTATTGTAATAATTTTAATATTTCTCGTTTTATTTCTCGCAGATCGGAAAATGTCTCAGTTCTGACGGTTAATCGATCATGCACTTCATTCTGTGGTACGAAATAAACATTAAGCAACATCCACGATTCGAATGATTATATTGCGACAAGTAACTAATCAGAAGAAACAACTTTTTATAACGTGGGATACTGAAGAACATTGTTTATTCACGATTTTTCATGAGGCTGAAGAAAATTAATAAAGCTTAAACTAGTTCACAATATTTCGTTGTTTTAGTTAAATCAAAAGAACACCATGTACAGTAGTTCGTGAGACCGAAACGTTGCTAATAAAATCTGAGGTAGAACATTCAAAACATTTTTGATTTCTTTACACATTTCCAGTAATTTTTCCTTAACAAAATAAATATCCCTTTTTTTATTAAAAAATTAATTTCTTAGTTTCTGCATGTGATATTGTTTCAAGTCAGGAGAGGTTTGTGTCGCCTGACTTTGACGTGTATCTTCAGCACAGTTTGCACTGCAGGCTGCCATATTAATAATATTACTACATGTTTTGTCTCTTAGATTTGCACATTTGACAATAGCTTGATTTGGGATGAAGATGTAAATTCATGTTCATTAACAAAAACCCTAACATCTGTAAAAATTGTATCGACCTCATTTTTATATTGTAAAATGTAAATATTCTGACTGTTTGAGTTTATTAAAATGAACCATTGGTCATCCATAGTAGCATACATTTAGATTATGATAACCACAGTATAGCACCTCAATACCATGGTAAAATGTTACTATATGGTTTCTATGTTATTTGTATAAAAAACAGTAGCCTAAATACAATTAGTATAAATGCACAAATGCTATAAAAATACTGTAATTATATTCCATTACTCTTTTAATAAATGTATTACATGTCTACATTAATAATATAATAAAATTCTATATGAATATCCCACATTTCTGTCACAATACCATTGTGTAGTTAGTGTTACTACTGTAATATAATGCATTAAAATCATCAGTTGAACAAATCTATTTTTATGATTTACTGAGAGCTTTTATATTTCTTCAATTTCAGACCTGATGGATGAGAACAACGAGAATGATCAACCGAATGAAGCGGAGGAGAAACATAATCATGTCAAAGCTGGAGAAAGAGCAGTTTTCAAGAAGTCTTTCAGCTGCGCTCAGTGTGGAAAGAGTTTAACCAGCAAATACATCCTCGAGGTTCACATGCGGATCCACACCGGAGAGAAACCGTTCTCATGCAGTCAGTGTGGGAAAAGATTCACATTCAAGCAAAATCTTCGTGTTCACATGAGAGTTCATACCGGAGAGAAGCCCTTCACGTGCGATTATTGTGGAAAGACCTTCAAATATGAGGGTAACCTTAAGGACCACACGAGGATCCACACCGGAGAGAGACCGTACGCATGCGTTCACTGCGGAAAGAGTTTCGCCGACAGAAAAACCTTTAAGATCCACACGAGGATCCACACCGGAGAGAGACCGTACGCATGCAGTCAGTGTGGAAAGAGTTTCACGCAGGCGAAATATCTTAAATCACATCTGCGATCTCACTCTGGAGAGAGACTGTTCAGCTGCGATCGGTGCGCCAAATCTTTTTTCACATCGTTATCCCTGAAGAAACACCGGAAAGTCCATTTACAGGAAAAGCCACACTCGTGTTCTTTGTGTGGAAAGAGTTTCACAGAGCTTGGTTCTTTAATAGTACACAGGAAAAGACACGGCGGCGTGAAGAATCACATATGCAGCGAGTGCGGCAAGTCCTTCATCACAAACAGTGAACTAAAAGTGCACCAGAATATCCACACTGGAGAGAAACCCTTCAAGTGTTCACACTGCGACAAGAGATTCAACCAATCGGGAAACCTGAAAACTCACGAGAGGATCCACACGGGAGAGAAACCGTTCACATGTGATCAGTGTGGGAAGAGTTTCAGTCAGTTCTCTTCTCTGCTCAGGCACGGGAACACTATTATCTGTAATAAGTTGTAGGCTAAAAGCTCCACTGGGTAAAAGGCTGTTTTTTTTTTCTCCTCCAATTGACACTTCGCAGGGAGTTTGATTGACAGGCGATCTGACCAATCATAATCCGCCATCCACCGAATCCGCCATTTTTGTCGGACAAAACAGAATTAGTAGATTAACGTTGGAGGATTTGAACTTGAAAAGCGGTGTAGGGGAGAGCCAGGACAGTTGAAACACTTTTCAGATAAACGTCGTTTTCTAAGATAAGGTTACTGATAGATTTTTTTTATTTTTGTGATCAACAACTCACATACCTGTTCTCTTAGTATCATGTGTTATTCGGTACAAATATAGAATGATTAAAGTAAAAATTGACTTTGAACGGTAGATATGCTTTGTAGGGCTGAAACGATTCCTCGAGTTACTCGATTACAAAAATTCCTCGAGGCAAAAACTCTGCCTCGAAGCCTCGTTAAATTCCTATGTAAAATGTAATTCCCTATACGCGGATCTATACTATAGCGCGTGATACATTTTGAATTTGGCACGATGGCGGAGAGTAAAGATGTCCATAAACGGCAGAGAATGTCTAAAGTTTGGGATCATTACATACTTAAAAAGGAAGAGAACAAGGTGCAATGTGTCTACTGCGAAGTAGACCTGGCATACCACAACAGTACGACTTCAGTGATTCAGAATCTGAACCGAAAACATCCCCTCCATGCTCTCACCAAGCGTCACTGAAACATAACCTAATGGTGTGTTCACACCGAACGCGAATAGAGCGTTAAATACGCGTCTATCACGTCTAGCTAGACGCTTAAACATTCGCTCGAGTTAAAATTTTTCAATGTGCGCGGAAGACGTTCGCGTCATTCGCGACGCCCGGCGCGAATGATGCGTCTATTCGCGTCTTTGCACTGACTTTGTATAATCTACTCGCGCAAATAATTAAAGTTGCGTTCGGTGTGTGAACCCCTTCACTTACAAACACACACACACACACACACACACACACACACACACACACACACACACACACACACACACACACGGAGTGAGTGTGTATGTGTGTGACTGCGAGAGAGAGAGAGAAATAGTGTGTGTGCAAATCCACTCGTACTTTTGGGAAGACATTTTAATTGGCTGCCAAAGTAATTGAGCATAGAACAATGTTGGCACTTATACTAAATGGGTAAAAATTGCAATAAATAGGCCTAGTTTTGGAGCCAAATGTTGGAGTTGGAATAAGTTTTTTTTGTTTGTTTTTTGAGAAATAAAAGCCAAATGCTTGATCATTTTACAGCCACATCATTTTCGTTATGCATTATTTGTTTTAGTTGTTTAAAAACACACAAAAAATTATCCGATTACTCGATTAATCGATCGATTAAGTGCTAGATTAATCGATTACACAAAGAATCGATAGCTGCAGCCCTTGTGCTTTGTTTCAATCGCCCCGCATGAGACGATTTAAACACAGGGGTGGGACGGATGAAACATAACAGTTTAAATGGTAACTATTGATCTAATGCTTGTTTTTATTAACAATACCTGACAGGTAACTTATTTACATATTGTTACAAACATATTTTGTAATTTATTTTCATTTAAAGGTTTATATTAACAGTTTTGTTCTGTCGCCGAATAAACAATAGGCGATAAGCCTATGCGCATTTCGTGTAATCTTTCTAATAGGCTATTTTGTCGAGGACGTACAAATCTTTTTACAATTCATTTTCTAACATTTCTTCCTTGAGTCATATTGATTGTTTGCTAGTTGAATAGCCTGTTATTATGAAGAAAATTAGGTCAACCAGAAGACGATAAATGAAATTTATTGAAGATTATTAAAGAGATAACATGGAACAGTAGGCTATATGAATCAATGAACTGTATAGGCTAAATAAACATTTATGAACAGTAGCGTATAGGCTAAATAACAAATATATAATATATAACTAATATATAAACAATAGGCCTATATATAATATAATATATAAATAATATATAAACTACATATATATATATATATATATTTGTTATATATATATATATATATATATACACAAATATATAAATAACAGGTGTAACTCATGTCACAATGATCACAGATGTAATGTTTCTGCATCATCGGTGACCAGATTTAACTGGCAGGAGGGGCTGTAAACTCTTGTTTCAACCGTCCCGACAGCGCCTCCTGCCAGTTAAACCTGTTTTGCCCCTAAACTTAAAAACTCTGATATTACACACTTAAGGGTGTGTTGTAGTACTAATACACCTTCCGTATTATCATTACAATGAATGGCACATGAAAACATAAATACAACTTGTCAGTCAAAAAAACTACCGCACGAAAGAATTCACAAACCGCACCCAAAAACAGCTTTCCGGCTCTAACTTTAAAACGGCATGACGTAAAGAAGAAATGTTTTTGCGGGTCTGGTCGGCATTGCGTGCTGTGTATGCTGACGAAATTTGACGAACATGACGTGAGTGGTTTTCAAGGAAACCTCAATGTTTCATCCGTCCCGCGTTTCAATCTTCCCGGCTCTCCCCTACTGACGTCTTTCCGCGGTTAAAACAACATTCCTTCTGATGTTCATTCATGTTTATGTGATGCTATAAATGAACTAGAAGGAAGAGATGATCGGTTCACGAGCAGCTTTAACTGAGGCTCTACCGCAAAACGGTATTTATTGTTTAAATTTCTTTAAAGGGGTGGTAAAACGCATTTTTTCGAAGGCTTGATTGTGTTTGTGGGGTGCACTGTAACATGTGTTCATGCGTCGTTTTTTAAAAATTGCATTATTTTTCATATATTTTACCTTTATTCTACACTGCTCTGTCCCTCCTTGTAAAAACGGTCTGATGGTTTCCGGTTTCTGTGAAGCCAGTCCCTCAAAACTACGCAATGGGCTCAGATTGGTTAGCTGGCCCAGTGTGTTGTGATTCGCTAACCGTCTAGTGCACGTTCTCCGGAAACGTCACGCCTCTTACCTTTACCGGTGGTTTGCGCTTTGGTGTATTATAAACAATGGCGTCAATAAAACCAATCGGACCCGGGGAAACGTTAGTGAAGATGATCGAGCAGAACCTGTTCAAGAACGGCTGCTAAACGACGTTTCAGAAAGGTTTGTTTTTTTGTTGTTCTCTCATTAGTTTTTAGATACGCTGTTATTTAATTGTACTAATTATTATAGAATTACAAAAAATAAGCTTCATAAACAAGAATTTCATATAATCGTTCTAACAAATTATACTAGTCCTCAAAGGGATTTGTTTGAGTAAAGACTGCGGATCTATAGTGATCGTTACTGACTGTATGCCACCGTGTTACATTTGTATTTTTAGAACGATTGTAGACAAATATCTGTCGACAGAACTATTAACCCAAAACGAACACTAAACATCGGCTGCCAAATCAAACACAGAACCATGTTTAGCATGCCTGTAGATAAACAAGCATGTAGATAAACATAAAAGCTCTAATCAAAGAATAATTTACACTAATTCCAAGTTCGCTGTTGAGATTAAAAAAAAGTTTGTAACGTTAGGTGTTTGTCGGATAACGTTAAGTATGAATTATTTAACAAACCAGCAGAGCCAAACAGCGTTGTCATTTGTTTACTTCCTAAAAATAAATCATACTTACAGGTTGTGGCTCGTAAACAAAAGCTTCTGGTTTTAAAGTTGGAACTGCTCCATCTTTCAGGACAAGCCGATGTGCGAATCCTGCATTGAGCGAGATTTGGGTCATAATTATGAGGGACCGAGTTAAAAATAAATGTTAACCATTGATCCCTAACTCCCTCGTCCCTAGGAAGGCTGAACAATGTGGACCTGCAATCCGGATTAAAATAACAGCAGCGTTTCGACGCCATTGCGACATCTCCTCTCCAACACAGCAATATAAAATGGCCTCGCCCCGCTTATTAAGTATTCTCGGAGGAGGGGTTTATGTAAATAATGGGATATGCTGACGTCAGCAAACCCGGAGGAATGTCGTGTAGTCCGAAACCGGTAGTTTGCTGTAGTCCTTAGAAATTGAATTATTTATAAGCAACTTTGAGCGCTGTAACTTTGCAGATGTTGTTTATGCTCAAACAGCAACATCACACACTAGCTAAAGTTAGAAAAGTGATATCGTGTTTTACCAACCCTTTATAATATGACCAAATTTGAAAGGTGAGACTTTGTTTCATATTGAATATATCCTGTGTCAGTGTGTTGTCAGTGTCGTCTCTGCTCCGCGATGTATTTTTCACCGCGTGAGAACATGGTGTGGCGTGAGAGAGGCGTGGCTTGTCGGACATAGCAACAGTAACTAAAGGGGGCGTGTCTTGGCGAACGGTCAATTGATTTGTTGTCACAAAAACTTGCCGCCGCTTTTTCATAAACATCCGCTTTTCGAGATGCATGTGGAAATTTGTCTGATTCTTGACGCGATCGCCGACAGCAGCACAAAGTTAATTCTGTGCTAATTTGATCTAATATTTGATGTTTTTAAAATGTTGTAGATCTCTGAAATTGGCCATATTTCGTAGGGGTGTAAATCGAAGCCTTCATGACGATACGATACGAAACCGATTTCTTAAGCCAACGATTCGATTCCTCGCGATACGATTCGATACTCGATATTTTTACATGATATCTATTAAGTTTCAAATAAATCAACAAAAATTTTTATAATTTATCGATGTATCGAATCGTTGGCTGTATAATCGATGCATCGATACGAATCGATTAATATTTACACTCCTAATATTTTGAGATAACGGTATATGAAAAATGATGTTATTTGTGGTAAACGCGGCGCTGCTGTTGGGGCGAAAGACAATAATTTTTCCATTGTAGATTCAGATGGTAAATATTTAGAGATAATCACCATATTTATAATGAAACTATCATATTTAAATATATGATATTAATCATATAATATCATATTTATTGTTACTACTGTAAATCTATATTAAATTATTGTGGGATCTTCAATGCTTTCAGAATCTTTACACTTTAAAATGATTTTGTTTCTGTAATTATAAAAATATATTTCTATATTAAGATTTTATTGACAGTAAATTGTCAATATATAGTATTTTATTGATCAAAATAAACAGAAAATAGTACAAACTTTGCTAAAGTGATTGTTTTGAATAAATATTGACTTTTTTTATTAAGAAAATTGATTATTGAGAAAAATGATTATAAATATTATTATATTAAAAATATTTGTATCAGTTCTGTGTGTCTTTTACCCCGTGTGTCTGTGGTAAAAGGCCCACCTCGCCACATCATACATTTATGTAAACAAAATAAAGCACTTTTATGATTAATTTTCACACAAAATCTGTTCCTCCATACATGTTCAATACAAACATGTTTTTTCTGCACTCATAAACTATGGTTGTAGTGAAAATCCCATGTTTCTTAAGGTGCGCATATAGCCCTGTTGGACCGTTAGTATAGTTCATCATGAATGGCAGAGGTTAATAACTTAGATTCAGGTCTGAAATAAAATAAAAACTGAAATGTGGATATTTCTAAAAGAGCAATATTTGTTCATTTAAATTTGTCTTGTCCATGAAAGACAATTTGGGAAGAAAAAAAACATGACTGTGGCTTTGCCAAATCCTGGATGATTCGTGTTATGAGTGCTGTGTTGTTGGATGCTGTCTGTGTGAATCTTTTCTGTCAATGATTAAAGTAACATGAAGTAAAAACTGAGCGCATATTACGGTTTCTATTGTGAACAATTCATCCATGCAGGTTTTTATAACAGTCTTTGATCAAAATCCTGTCGTATGAAGGTAGTTTTGTTTCTTTATTATTCAATCAAAAAAAATATTTTCAATTAAAAAAACCTTCACTTCAATTAAAAAAAAACTTTTCAATCAAAGAAAAAAAGTATTTGAATCCAAAAATATATTTGAGACTCAAAAAAATACATTTCAACACTGCTTTTCTTTGATTGAAAATGTTTTCTTTGATAGAAGTCCGTTTTTTTTTGTTTAAAGCAACCTTTTTAATTGGAGTAACATTGTTTTTTGATTGGACCATATAATGGGTAGGACATTTGTGTGTTTATCATTCAATCAAAAAAGAAGTTGCTTCAAACAAACAAACAACAGAATCAATAAAAAAAGTCACTTCAATAAACAGATAAACATTTTCAAATATAGAAAACTGTTTTTGAATGCAAATAAAATATTGAGACTCCAAAAATTGCATTTGAACACTTTTTATTTTTATTAAAAATGTTCTCTTTGATTGAAGTAATCTTTTTTGTGTTTGGGCCATACATGGGTAGGACCAGTGCTCGAATTGAGTCAAGTCTTATGGGGGGTCCCCAAGTTTTTTTTAACGGGGGGGGGGGTATGTAGGTTTAGTCTTGCAATATACACTTTATACAAAATATACAATATATTTGATCATAATATGCATAAATATATCTTATTTATTAAAAACGCTTGATAAAGAATTATATAGGCTACATATATATATATATATATATATATATATATATATATATATATATATATATAATTATTCTTTTAAATTACTTACTAAAGTAATACTGGATTTAGAGGGCAGCAGACCCAAAACAGCAACTATGGCAAATATACCAACCAAGGCACTACATATAAGGCTCTTGAAGACCCGTAAAAGCAAGTAACTTCAAAATACATTGAAATGTTTCAAAAACAGTAGAAAATAATCAGATGGCTTCCAGACTCACTGGATGGTATCACTGTCAGATTCAACAGTGGCACAGGAATAATTATTTCATAATGTCTCCGAAAGCAGTGATAAAAGAGCAGTGAGTAACTTCAAAAGGATATCTATCTTCACAACTTTTTTATTACTTAAACATTAGCAAAAGAATGGAAAAATACTATCAGGCTGTAATGATGTAGATAGGTATGAACCCAGGTGCGGGAACTTTACTCAAAGAGTACAGGACAACTGGGCAAACAGGATACAGTCTTTGGAATAGTTTATAAGTTTAACATAGGCATGTCCAGGAGATTCTCAAAAGTCAACTCAGGATTCATCCATAACAAACATCAAAGTAATTTCAGGAACCAGTGGATGAAGACATAAACCAAAACTCAGGACCGGTAAGTATTTACTGGTAAGCATCCAATTTCTTCAGAAGCAGGGATAACAAAAATCTCAAATGAGAAATGACCTCTTCAACAGAAAGTATATATAAACTCAGTTTCTTTTCCCACAACTGAAATGGAGAACTGAACATAAGTTAACTATATATAATGTGTTACAGAAAACACGTATCAAGTCATATCTGAGACACAAATAACATCCAGGAAAACACAAGACGAAGAGTCCTTCCATGAGTGCACAGATAGTAAGTATTTATAACATTCAAGCCAGACAAAGACTGATTGTCACTGCAGTATTTTTTAAAGTACACCAAATGCTTTACAAACAAGCATCAGGAGTGGTTTTTTAATGCTCTGGGAAGCCCAAGCAAGCAAACAAGGTAGATGGCAGAGCAAAGAGTTCACATGTGACAGGCAATGTTGGTGAAAGAAAAAATGTTAATCTAGAACAGACCACAGTGGTCTGTGTGGTTTTGTCTGTGCTTGCCTTCCTGTTTTGGTTGCAGTTGACAGCCGATGGCCGTCTTTCAACCAAGAGAGCACAAACGATTTTGGGTCAAACTGCTCCACTGGAGGGCCATTGACGTCTAGAAACAGGACAGAAGAAAGGCTTTTGGCCCTCAGGCAATTTCTCCTCTTGTTAGCGGTATCACTCATGGCTGAAAATCCGCGTTCACATTCAGCTGAGGTGGCCAGGTAGGTTTTGCTAGCTGTAATCAGCCTCTTGATCGTCTTCCCAGGACTGTTACCTTCAAGTTTCCACAACCTATACTCTTCAACAGCAGCTCTGCTGGTTACTCCTAGATGCTTAGCAAGGTCATGAATTTCCTTTTCACCATACAGGACAAGGGAATTACGGTCTTTGGGCCAACAGGATGGTTCGAGTGGAGTCAGAAGCTCAGTAAGGTCTGAGTCAGGGAGACGTACAGAGAGATTATCAATGACGGCCTGTAGGAACTGCCTCTTGTTGATATTCTCCTTGGTGGCTTCTAGTGTGATGCCTTTGAACATGCATGCTGTTATCCTCCCTTCTGCCTTTGCGAATGACTTTCCTGGTGTTGTTTTCATGGCCTCCAGGACCTCCATAGTCAAAAGAGTCCACCGACTGGCATCAGTGAGAGATGTGTTTCGATTCTGCAGTTTCAGAGAGAGGCTTTGTAACTCACGCAGCACATCTTTCATCAGTGCAAGGTCTTTAACAAAACCTGTGCCGCTGAGTTTCCTTAATAGTCCACTGCATTTTCGTCGATCCAAATCAGTGCGGGAAACATCCACAGAAGCTTTCAGCATTTGTGTGGCAAGTGCTGGAAAGTCCCGCCAAACAGCTCTGACAGTGCTGAAACTGCTGGCAACCCAGCGAATGGAGAAAATCTGCCCAATCTTCAGCAGTGAGATGTTAACATGAGTGGCAGCATCATAGAGCAGTCTGGCATTTTTTGGAGATTGGTGGTAAAACGTATACAACTTTGAAATAAAGATTTCAAAGTGGTTACATCCAGTTACAGACTTGCATGCATCATGCACTGCCAGCTCTAGCTTGTGTGCAAGACAATGAATGCTCTTCAATGAAGGGAAGTCTTTTCTCAACTTTGCAATCAGTCCACTCTCTCTTCCTGTCATGACTGATGCTCCATCTGTGGCGATGCTGATCAGGTGTGATTTTAAATATTCATCTTCCAAACCTGCTGTCAAAAGGGTTTTCTTAAGAGCTTGATACAATGCTTCTGCTGTTGTTCCCTTATCTAGCTCTACAAGATCAAGGAAAATGTTTTCAATGTCATCTTTGCCTGTCACATCTGCTCTCAAGTAAATTATTAAATAGCTTTTGCCAAAGTTACTGCTTTCATCAACTGTCAAACTCACAAAAGAATCATTGGACTTCAATGCGGTTATCATTGACTTTTTCATTTTAGTGGCAATGTGTTCAATCATAGCGATACACGTATGATCCGATCGGTGTGAAGGGCCCATTTTTCCTCCACTGATCTCTTGCAGCATTATCAGTCTGCTCATTTTACTGAATGCTAATCTCTCTTTTGCCACAAAGTAGGCTGTTCTTATACTGTTGGCTGTTTCTCTGACAAGCTCATCATTAACCTTCTCTGTTAGTGTGGGGAGGATCTCTTTTTCTTTCTGGGCTTCAATTTCTAGAGCCCTCTGATGAGCCTGACTGTCCCGGTGTTTGTATATTTTTTTTCTCATGGCACGTACATTCATTGCTTGGACCCTCCCTAAAGCCCACTCTTCTGCCACTTGAACACCTTTTTTGTTTGTACACATTCGTTTAACATTTCTACATGCAATACATCCAATTTTGTTTTCATTGATGTACAGCCATGGGGAGTATTGTTTCCTCCATATCTCTAACTGATTTCTCCAGTTATCAACTTCCTTGCTCTGAGTTTTTGTGGTGCTGAGCCGTTCAGAGCTGTTGGTGGGAGTTAGCTGTTCTGAGCTGTTGCTGACCTGCTCTTTGCTTTTGTTGACCTGTGCTGAGCTGCTGTTGGTGGTACAGACCCATATAAAGCTGTTATCACTGCATTTGTCCTCTTCTGAGATCTTGTCGCTGCTAACCTGTGCTGAGCTCCTGCCACTGCCCTCTGCTAAACTGGAATGGACTGTGCTTGCCTTGGAGGTCCTCTTTACCTGCACACTAGACAATGCCATGTTTTGGTTTCAATATTTTTATTTTTAAAATGTTTTTAAAAGTCTCTTCTGCTCAAAGCTGCATTGATTTGATAAAAAAAAACAGTAATATTGTGAAATATTGTTTTCTATGTGAATATATAGTAAAATGCATGATCAACGCTGAATTTTCAGCATCATTACTCCAGTCTTCAGGGTCACATGATCCGTCAGAAATCACTCTAATATGATGATCTGATGATCAACAAACATTTATGTAATAAACATTTATTTTATTTTTCAGGATTTTTTGATCAATAGAAAGTTCAAAAGAACAGTTTCTATTTGAAATAGAATCTTTTGTTACATTATAAATGTCTTTACTGTCACTTTTGATCAATTTAATGCAACCATACTGAATAAAAGTATTAATTTCTTTCCCAACATTTTTTAAAAATACATTCTTACTGACCACAAGCTTTTAAATGGTAGTGTATAATGCTACAAAAGTTTATATTTCAGATCTGAAGGATCATGTGATGAAGACTTGAGAAACGATGGTGAAAATTCAGCTTTGATCACAGAAATAAATGATATTTTATTGTATTATTATTTTAAATTGTAGTAATATTTCATAAAATTACTGTTTTTACTGTATTTTGCATCAAATCAATGCAGGCTTGGTGAGCAGAAGAGACTCGTGAACTTTTGAACAGTAGTGTACATCCAACAGAATGATTCTAGCTTTTTTTTACCAATGTAGTTTTTACCCTAAAAACAACTGGATGATTAATGTGGATTATGTGACACTCTGATAATAATGTTTGTTCCAAAAGACTTGATTAAATGGATGAAACTTGTTTATTAGATATTAAACATATAGATTGTGCCAAAACAGGCTGTCAGTCTGTGTGTTGGTGGGGATTTTTCAACTATTTCAGCACATGCGATTTTTACATAGTTACTTCCAGTAGGTGGCGGAAAAGCACTGTTATGAGTGAGTAAGTCAGCAACTATTCAACTACCATTTCAGTGAAAAAGGCTGCTTTATTCAGAAACAAACAATGCCATGGCAATCAATGTCAATTATTGCTATTTCAAGAGTGAATCCCGCATAAATGCGTATGTAACTCCCAAAACTTTGTGTTTACGTGGCCATTGGTCCTGGCTGGCAGCATGAAAAACAAGTTTTATACAAATTCTGAATGGAAATTAGAAAGCACACAACGATCGCTCCCTTTACTAAAAAGCTGTTATCCATCTCCGTCGAGATCTCTAGCACTCCCTTAGAACCAGGACTATTAATAATGAAAAAATAGTAACTTAAGCCTAAATGTTTCCAATTTACGCAAGGAATACAAAAGCCCCGATATGGTGTGGGTAGATATAAAGTAGAAAGATATATAGAGAGAGACAATTACCCCTCAAAAAAGTCGGTAAGAAGCTTTCTCTTCCCGACCTCGAGTGGAGGTTTATTTTTCTCCATTTTTTAAAAGTTAAAATTAGCTTCAACGGAGCGGCGCCAATCAAACAGTCCTGTCAGTCAACGATGTCATGCGCACAGCACTCTTTGATGTGGGGCGGGGCGTTTTCATTTTAAAGAGACATGGCAACTAGCCAACTTTAAAAAAATTATTGTAAATAATCAGTTCACGAAATTTACCGTATCCATTGCATGCATTTAATCAGATTTGTTATTATTATTTTTTACTAAAATAAAAATATCTGAGGGACCCCCCCTAATTATATTTTTTACTTCTTATGGGGGGTCCCTAATACCTATTGGGGGGTCCCGGATCCCCCCAGCCCCCCCTCAATTCGAGCACTGGGTAGGACATTTGTGTCTTAATCATTCAATTCCAAAAAAGTTGTTTCAATCAAAAAAAATATTTTCAATCAAAAAAATTACCCCGTGAATAAAAAAAGTACTGTTGGGAAAAACTATAGTTTGTTGTTGGTATGATATCCAGTGATGCTTTTATATGCTTGTTTCAAGGTAGTGACGAAACGCTACAGAGCGCGTTTCATCGCTACCTTGAAAGAGAAGCCGCAGAAAGCTAGAAGCTAGCCATAAACACCGTGAGTAGTGACTTTTCCCTTGTCAGTGGTGTAAAATATGTAGTTGGATTGTTTCATGTAACTTAATTCTTCTCCCTCGCTAGGTTATGGTTCGTTCACACCGGACGCGAATAGCGCATCAGGCTCGAGTGATTTCAATGTTAAGTCAATGCAAAGACGCGTTACGCGCGTAAAAAATTCCTGCGGCGCGAATGAGGCGTAGAGCGCGGCAGAATTCGAATTCGCATCAAACGCGTGAATGCACAAATAGCACTAACTAAATCATTCGTGCTTAACAGGCCATACGCCTCAATGGCGCGAATTGAGCGTATGGCGCGTTAAGCGCGTTACGCGCGAATGATTTAGTTAGTGCTATTTGTGCATTCACGCGTTTGACGCGAATTCGCGTCTGCCGCCCGAGTTGAAAAATCTGAATTTCTGCGTCAATTCGCGCCGCGTTAACCAATCAGGAGCCTAGCTGCATGCTGCTGTCACGTGGTGAAGTGTCTGGATGCTTCAAAAAATTATTTTGTAATATGTTCTAATGCACAACAAAACAAATATTTTATCACATAAAACTTGATTTCAATATATGAGACATATTCATTTTGTATTGAATGCTATTTATTCCATATCTAGATTATATCAAATATTATTATAATTTAAAGACAACCAACATACTGCATAAGTTCGTGTCTGGACAGAATTGTTCGAGAGAGAGAGAAAAATCACAGGACAGATTAATCACTTTTGGAGGCTGGCTCCATTTATCATCAAAACAAAAATAAATGACAGATTAGGTGGATGAGGGCGAGGGTGATCCTCGTTCCGATGCGGGACAACAGGTCATCAAGCTGGGCGCGGGACAGGCGGAAGTACCGCTAATAGCCGCCGTCATCCAGGCGCAGCTCCTGGAGCGAGCCAATGGTGAAACTCGCCACACTGGGTTCGCCTTCGAAGGGTCTGGTGGACACAAATACGGCGACGCAGTGGCGGAGCCAGAGGGGGGTCCGGGGTGGCACTGGACACCCCTGACATGCGATTGGCCACCCCGGGTGCCACCCCAAAATTGTATTTGCAGTTGCAGATGCTGATTTTTTTTTTTTTTTAATTACGTTCGCCGGCAGCGCGGCGCGCGCAGTTTTCAAACGGACGAGCAGAGGACGAGAGATGGTTGCAAGATACCGAACTTCACCGAATAAGAAAACATCATATTTGAAGTAAGCTTTTAAGGTTTAGCATCAGGGTGGTTTGCTCCCAATAGCCTACATTAGGCCTAATACAAGCATATACAGTACCTTGCCGTGTGTACGTTACAGTATACAAATGTTCTAGCTAATGTGAGGATAGGAGATCAAAACGCAGGCAAAGAAGAGCAGCAACAAGCGATATCATAATGCGATCACTATAGACCCTTTGCATGTGACGTCACGCTCTACTCGCGCGAATTCTGAACGCCATGACGGACGGCGGAAGAGCTATTCTGTAGACGGACGGCAAGCCAAAAGAGTACGTGTTTGTGTTCGTTCTGGTTATAAAATGGTTATTTCGTGTTGTGCCGTGGGCTGTGCTAATAGACAGGGTAAAGCTAATATATCGTTTTATCGAATCCCATTTGATGGGGAGAGAAGGCAGCGATGGGTTGCTGCTATCCGCCGAAAGGACTGGCAGCCCTCCAAGTACTCCAGGATTTGCAGCGAGCATTTTTTACTAGGTAAGATTCATGTATTCCCCAGTTACGTGTAATTCATTTTTGTAAAACCATACAGTCATCAATGTCCAGATAGAGACCCAGTCAAATTAAAATTTGTAACATGAGTAACCTAGGTATGTAATGAGCAAGTAACGTTACCAGAGCGTGATAGGGCTGTGCAGTTACATGAAAGTTAAGTGTGATGTTATTGTTTACTGCTGCATAAATGTACCTTGTGAATACATCTTAATCACTATGCTGTGTTTACCTGGTCAAATTTTAACATAGGCTACAGTAAATATAATCACAGATAAATATGGCTAGATGTTACAATTATGTGTGGCTACTGATCACAGATACTCCGTGGTTTACTGCGTGGATTAAAAAGCCACGGCCGACAATGTCCTCTAAAATTATAGGCACACATATAAATCTTAAATTCTATAAATATAATATAAATCTATATATTATATTATTAATGGTATATATAAATCTTTACTTAAGTAAAAAATAGATTGATGTCTTACCTTTGCCATTATGATGTACCTCCCTCCGCCGTTAGTGTAGCATCGCGTACCTGTAACCCAGCCAGCTACAAAGAACTGGTAAGCATCCAGACTTTTAAAGGCTTTAAGATCAGCACCCGTGTATGGTGATACCCCGTTTACCACATAGTGGTACAAATCGTGTGGGCTGAAGTCGGGCAGATTCGGCGATTTTATGAGGTCCGTAAAAACTGAAGAAGGAAGAAGGTATGGGTCGGTATCCAATCCGGCTATCTCCAACTTCTCCAAATACCGCTCTTTGTGAGCACCTACCAGATGCCCTACCTCGACCGATAACGGCACGACAACTTTTTCAATAAAAGAAGCCATGAAGTTTAGTGGTATCTTATCTATTTTAACCTGTTTAACTAATCAAACTTCCCGCGCGTCTACTACTGTTTAGCCTGTGCATCCAGTGATTTTGCCGTCCAGCATGGCGTCGTCACGTGGTCGTGGTCACGTGTTTGCAAAGGGTCTATAGGACTATGAAGCTTTATGGGTGTAGGCGGAGCCGGATATAGGCATGGGCAAGGAGGGGCAATGCCCCCCCAAATGCCGTGACTGCCCCCCCAAACGTGATGGCATGCAAAGATCCCAAATTTAAAAAAGATTTCAAGAAAAATGGTCAGAGTGAGCGCTCTCTGCTCTCTATCCCTCATTCAAAGTAGCTACTGATTGGTAGATGCATAGGGAGGGCGTGGCCGCTTCTCCGGCTTGTGGTGAACCTGCTGAGCTTCCCGTCTCAGTCAGTCACTGCAGAGCGGAGCACGCAGACACACTGTGACAGTGACAAACTTTCCAATGAGATTCTTGTCGCAAAAATTATGTTGGAAAAATAATTCAAAAAGACTAATGATGATGTGAACGTAGAGTTTGTAGACCTCTCCACCATTTGCACATATCTACACGGGTATAAGAATGCCTTGTGATTGGAATATCATCTGCATCATGCGAGAGCTCTTTCTCCACTTTGTCTCGGGTTCTTACCCCCTTCCGCCGCACTATGCTACATGAGAGAAAAAGAAATTTAGTTATTCTGGCTCACGAGAAGGCCATAACAACAGGTCTAGATATGGACGCATTTGTTAGGACTTTTGCACAGAAAAGCAGACGACTGATGCTATAATGACTGATATAAGCCATGCGGTGTACAGAGCTAAAGAAATGAAAAAAAAAACACACAAAAAAAACAAACAAACCAAGATTGAAATTAAAAACGAAAGGACAGACAAGACAGACAGACAGATAAAAAAAAAAAAAAAAAAAAGAAGATAAATGCAGCCTCAACAGGGCACAAGGCAGTGTCCTATTTGTGCCGGTCCCAAGCCCGGGTAAATGCAGAGGGTAGTGTCAGGAAGGGCATCCAACATAAAACCTATCAGACAAATCAAATACTGATAGCTGATAGCTTTGAGCTGATAGATTAGAGCTGTGCGATATAGGATTTTTTCATTTCACAATATATTTTTTCATTTCTGGCCATATCGATATATATCACAATATAAATCAAATCACTATATTTGTAAAATTTAAATGTTCCGTTAAATGACTTGCCCCCCCTGATATTCTACCTGCACCCCCTAGTGGGGCTGGCTGAATCCGGCCCTGGGTGTAGGTTGTTGATGGACTCGATCTACTGTGTTTTGATCATCATTATGAATCTTATCTAGATGTAGTCTTTGAGAAAAATGCGATTTTCTCAGCTTTTTGCTCATGTTGCTTTTTATGAAACTTGCCAACATTCAAGTGTTCATTAAAAAAAAGACGCACGAAGCTAGAATAACATTATTTTTTTGTTTTTGTTTTAAAAGCACAGGGTTTGTTCTTTCTTTAGGTATGTTCAGATATTCATACAACAAAATATTCTGGGGTGCCATGAAATTGTGAAAATTACCAAAACCACATTTATTTTTTATACTGGCGAGAAAGAGTTAAATGTTGGTAATTGGATGATTATTAGAATATGAATATGATTGGAATCATATTTTAAATTTGTCATATTTTTGAACAGGGTCAATTAAACATGAAAAGAAAGGGAGAGATATCAGAGTTATTTTAAAATAAGCACAAACATAGTCCAGTCATTTTATGAAAAAAAGGTTGAACAAATTGCAACAGAAGCAAACTCAAATAATTTTGTATCCTCATTATGTCCTGAGTAAGGAAACAAAGTCCCTAAGAATCCCATTAGGGGAAAGTTTCGAAATCTGTTTCTGGGGATTCACTTTTTATTTTACTTACCTTTTGTCTTCTGCATTCTCCTTACCCTTGTCTCCTGTTCTTCCCTTAGACTCGTCCCCCAGAAACAGTCGCACAGACCCAGCCCCAAACCCCATCTCTTAATAATTAAAAAAGGCTGGTTTCTAAAGTACTTCTTCCTGCCTCTATGTATTAATGTTCATGGGTAGCCTAAATGGGTTCCATTCAGACCTTAACATTAAGTATTTTACTGTTATATGTCAACAAGATTCAACAAGACATTTTCACCTGGCTAGACCCAATGTTTAGATCTGTTGTGGTATTTATGCAAATTACCACATAAGTAATTAGATTATGCACCGTTTGTCCATCTTAACAAACAATTAAAAAAAAACTTGGAATACATTTTTTGTTTGTCTTGATGTAAGTAATCAACTCAGTAATTTTCATGGTGATATCTAAAGGTTAAACTTTTTACCCTATTCTCGTAAGAAAAAGGCTATATTTGTTTTTTTTCTTAAACTTTCCCTAATGGGATTCTTTGGGACTTTTTTTTTCCTTATTCAGGACATATTGAGGATACAAAATCAGTTGAGTTTGCTTGTTGCAATTTGTTCAAGGTTGACCCCGATTTTGGTTTAAAATGACTGGACTAACAGGCAGATCAGGTGCAAACAGACCCCCAGCCCTTGCATCACCACTGGCTAGTCAGAGTCAGTGTGGTCAGACTTCAGAACCAGCAACAGGTCAGAGCATCTACCAGACACAAGCAGTCAATCACATACCCAATTCAGGAATTTAAGTTGAGATGATTTTGCCAGATTAAAAGGATAGTTCACCCAAAAATGAACACAAAAAAATAATTATAAATTAAATAATTAGAATTAGAATTATTATAAATTATTATAAAGAAAGAATTATGTTGTATTTAATCTTCCCAGGATAAGATTTTATATTGATGGGCAATAAAATTGTTTAACTTTTTCAAGGCCATGTCTGCTTGATGCCTGCTATATCTAATAAAAGATAAAATAAAATAAAAAAAATGTAAATGTGAGTTTTTTTGTAAATAAATGCATCAGTTCATAAGAGACACATGCGGTATCTTATCTACTTGGTGGTTCAGCTTTGTTTTCTGCAAATATGTTGGATGTTCAACACTTATAGACACAAACAGAGTGACCCAATTCCTTCCACAAGCTTTTCCACTGTGTGTGTGTACTGTGTACCCCCGAAAGTAGCAGTGGCCACCCTCTGGCCACCCCATGTATAAAACTCTAGTTCCGCCACTGCGGTGACGATTACCCCTACGCCGCCGTTCTGCTCTCCAGAGCAAATACAGAGCGGTGACTCTCCGATGAATGCTCGATCAACATAAAAAAGATGGCCGCCAACGGGTTTCGATTCTGACGCGCGTGACGTGCGTAAATTTCGCTTCAAACTTTTGTTTTTACGCGCGTCAGTTTCACTCTTGACACGCGAATTAACACAAAGCAGCCAAGCGTCAAACTAGACGCGGCAGGCGCGAATTTGACGCGCTATTCGCCTCCGGTGTGAACGCACAGTTATGGCTTTGCTATGTGGGGATAAATGTGCTGGTTACGTTCGTGAGACAGCTGATTAGTACTCTTGTCATTGACCGTAAAACAGTAACGTTACAGGAATCACCAACCCGTCGATCGCGGTCGACAAGTCGATCTTGGAAGCATTTTAAGTCGATCGCGAAGAGTTTTCAAAATCAGAGAAAAAAGCCTATTGTGTGTAGTAAATGGTGTCTAGGGGATGCGGAGGCGCGCGCTGTTACAATCATGCCTTTTTTGCCGCGCTCACCTTTGGGCTCATGCGGACGCGTCGAGTTTAAACAAGGCTTTACGCTTTAACCAGCTCAGACACAGTACCAGCTCATATTTAGCCAGCTAAACTTTTACTACCCTCTTAGAAAAAAAATATAGTTGCATATAGTTTCATGTGGTTCTTCTCCCTCACTGTATTATGGGTTTGCTATGTGGGGGGAAATCAGCTGATTACTATTATTATATTATATATTAACCCTTGATCCTCACCTGACTATGGCTTTGTAAACTTTATCCATGATGTGGTTTATAATGGACTGTGGTACAGAAACAGTGACAATGTTACACACTCTTGGCTTACTCTGGCTATTCTCTGCTGTCTCAGACGACGATATGTTTGTCCAGTTTTAGCCACCGTAGCTTCTTCGAAAGGGAGGGGTGAGCAGTGGGCTGAGCCATTAGTGCAACTCACAGCCGAACCACTAGATGTCGCTAAAAATCACACACTGCACCTTTAATAGGGAGTGGCCAGGCTTTCCGTAGAGGGCTTTGGTAAAAGTAAATATATATTTTCCTAATTCATTTGCATCGTTGGAATGCGCTAGATCTGCAATTAAATCTAGTATCAGTCTTCCCTGTTTATGCTTAAAAAAACTTAACTAACACTATTTGTACACCGTCTCCCATTCAAAACTCGTTATGTTTGGTGTTATTTTAATAAATGTAAAAAAATGTGACACATCGTGGCCGCGCATCTTTACGGTAGTGCGTGCATGAACGGATCGACAGGTAGCATGAAAAAGCGTTATTACATCTACCTCGGTAAAGTAATTTATTGATCACAGCTTGTTAGTTCTCTGAGGGAAAAAAAAACTAATTTGTTAAAGGGTTACCGTATACTTTACAGAAATGTCAACAAGGATGTATTTTCCTTAAATTGACACGTAGTCAATTAAATGAAATCATGTTTTCATTATTATGAATAAATTATCAAAATAAATATTATAGCATATTTATTTTTTATGGAAATCCTATCAAAACCTAGACTTAGTATTGTCTTTGTGCTGACAGAAGCCGAGAGATCCAGAATCCTGCAGAATAAAACATTAAGATACTGAAGAACAAAGAGGTTGGTGTACGCTTGATTCTGTATTTATGAGGCTGGAGCAGTTCATCAGATCAGATTTCAGGAATCTGGATGGAAATGATGCTTTATTCATAAATGGAAATAAGTGGATGGATGGAAACAACTAGTATTATAACATTTTAAAGTATCTAAAATTTCTCGATATATAAAAACATTGGATTTGAGCCGCTAATGCTTTAATATTAATATAAAAATAATTAGCCCTCTAGTACTGTTCTGTTATTGGTCAAAAATAATTAAAAAATATATATTTTGTATCACTGAAATCAATGTAGTATATTTTATATTTTGATAATTTTTTTTATTTAATATTTTGTATTGTTAGGGGATTTTCTGGTACTAAATTACATTTATGCAGTAGTTATAATCCATTTATTCATTTTTGGAGCATAGACCTGAAAATAAAATTTCCAGCTTAAACTGTTATAGATCTTGAATGCTTTAAAGCGCAGACTAAAGTTTGGTGTTTTTAAAAAAGACACTTGGCTGAAGTGAAAAAAGTTTAAAAAGTGATACATTTTTACATGTATTCTTATGAAAAATGCACAAAAATACCATTTTCAATTTTTATATAAAAAATATCTATTTTGCAAATGTAACGGGTGTTATATGTATTTATTAATTTCACTCAAAATCTCTCCCTTTATTATCATTTGTTAGATTTCTTTCATTATTCTTTCGAATTCTTTCATATGAATTGGTATTGTTTCATTTAGTCTTCTAATTTTGATTTTTAATAATTGAGATGTCATATTTCTATGGTTATACGGTCATTTTGTAGTATTGTTAAATACGGTGCGCGGTTCCTTTAAGACTCGTGTTCCGGTTCCGGTTGCTCTCCTTCAGTTCGCGGTAAATGCGACTGAAGAGAGGTGAGTTGAATAGATGCTCCGTCTAAAAAGTTTGATATGAGTTTTCTTTATTGTAATACAACATGTAATTTTGTTCTAAAATGCACATTAATCTTATTCAAACATGCATGAAGTTTGTTTGAATGGTGTGATGAGTTATAACATGTATTTTCGGAGAGAATGAGTGTGCAAGCTCTGTTGGCTAAAATGCCTTTCACTGACAGGCTGAATTGTGAGAGCCACAGACTCGAGCTTGTTCTGAATCTTTCCTTTTATTCATGCAGAATAAAATCTGGCCTGAGTAATTTCTGTTGCCCGGTCTCGTTCATCTACCAACACAACGCAGAGCTAAATGAAGACCGGTCACACAAAGCACATTTTACTCTGAAACTGTAAGAAAAACAAAGTTATATATCTAAAGTTGTGTTGCAAGAGATGTTGTTTGTAGTGATGGGCATTCCGGCTCTTTTTCGTGAGCCTGCTCGTTTGACTCAGCTCACTGAAAAGAGCCGGCTCGTTTGACTCAGCTCACTGAAAAGAGCCGGTTCGTTTGACTCAGCTCACTGAAAAGAGCCGGCTCGTTTGACTCAGCTCACTGAAAAGAGCCGGCTCGTTTGACTCAGCTCACTGAAAAGAGCCGGCTCGTTTGACTCAGCTCACTGAAAAGAGCCGGCTCGTTTGACTCAGTTCACTGAAAAGAGCCGGCTCGTTTGACTCACAAACGGCTCTTTAAAAAATGTTTTGATTGTGATAGGTGTGAAAACAATTCTAATTACATTATTAAATGAAATCATACTCACAATGTCTCACAATTTCTTTAAAATTGCATACTGAATGAATACTTTTAAAAATTTGCATTTAAATTACAACTTTTTAATGTATAGAAACAACATTCAAATACAATCTGAATCTGAACAACATAATAGAACCCATATTAAAGAAAAATAAATAACTGAAAGGATTAAACTGCTCCCTCTTTTTCTCTCTTCTTTATTGGCATGTTATAACCAGCATGAACTATCTCACTAGTTATGTTTTGTGTGTGTGTGTGTGTGTGTGTGTGTGTGTGTGTGTGTGTGTGTGATGGCTCGGCCCCTCCCTCATGGCGTATAATTGGTTGACACCTCGTGTATGATTGACAGGAACAGAATGTGAGGCTGATCGCCCCTTTAGGCCTATATAATATGTTTTTTGTTCTTTGAATTAGTCAATTATTTTAAATAAAATAAAATTCATTAATTATTACATCAGGGAACTACACTAACCTTTTCCACTGGTGGCACTTGCACTACTAACTTTTTCAGTTACTAGCGCAAAATATGATTTGGTCGCACAAATTATTTATAGTAAGCCGCTCTGGATAATAATGAACAATAATGAAACTGTATTGCATACAGATGTGCTTTTTATTTTACTTGCCATGTTTTAAACCACATGCCGCCTTGTTTTTGTTTTCTTTAACATTGGTTGGGATAGATTTACTTCAATAGAAAATACTGTACACAATAAAGAGCAAAATGGATTTCAACATGCTATGGTTTGCACAGATGGGCAGACTCGTGAACTCGTAAGTAGTGATGCACAATGTGAAAATTGTGGCCGATACCGATAACCGATATTAATATTGCTGTTATGGTCGATATCTCTGTATAGAAAACAAATTTACTGATAATCAAATAAAGAGATATTTTTAAAAACACTTTTCTTTTCTTTTTTTTACTTTAGAAATGACTGATATTGGGCACCTTTACCTGTGTGCAAAATATGTCACACATAGGACACGCATGCATTATATTGCATTGCATATAATGTGTGCTGGTCAACTTGTCTAAAATTAAGAAACCCCTAGAAAAGAGTAAAAAAAAAAAATGCTGAAAAAAAAGTGTTGTATTTATTATTCCAATATCCAGGGAAAACGGCTTCTATTTGTGACGTGCTGTCTTTGCGTTTGAACATTGCACATCTTAAACAGGACACGCATTAGCTGAATAAATGTTAGCCAATACAAACATATTTATAGAAAACAGTTGACAATGAATAGAAAGAAGTCCAATAATAGCATAACAAATCACTTATTATAAAAATAATATCAAGTATAAGTTAAATGAATCCGACATAGGCCTATAATGAGGGCTGTGTTAGCAGTAAAACGGCCGTCATTTAACGAATTTTAAAAACACGGATGGATAATACAAAATGCTTTCTGACATTTTGACAGAAAAAAAACAAGCAAGAACAAAATTTAAACTATAGCCAATTTTCATTTTACAATTATCTTCTCTCTCTCTGTGTGCGCGCGTCCGTGTTTCTGAGAGAGAGAGCTCGCGCAGCACTGATACAATGGTACGTTTTAATCTAAGTAACGGTCGCGGGCTGAAGCCAACTTGATGTGTTGAATGCTCAGAGCACGTTATAAAACGTATTCTTAAAATACACATTTCTGTTTTAATAAATGCTCATAGTAAAGCATAGCATATTGCCTAAAAACATAGGTACAAAAATAATCAGTGATACATTTGCGACCCATTAAAAATTAGGGTCGCAATGGCATTTCAAAAGGTCGCATATGCGACCATTTTGGTCGCAGTGTAGTTCCCTGTACATAATGATTTAATTTCTATAGGCCTATTTTTAAAATAGAGTCGGCTCTTCAGATACGCGAGCCAGCTCCCGTCGTTCACCTAGCCGGCTCGCTCGCGAACGACCCATCGCTAGTTGTTTGGCTGCAGCACCAAACGCTTCGTCTCGCTTTTTTTCTTATTAGTGCAAAAGAGACTCAAAATACTCTGATGATTTCGATCTTACATATTAGTGTTATACATCATTCGATCCTGTTAAGTGTCTATTTTTTTGTGTTGGCTATACTCACAATTAGGGGTGGGAGATATTGACAACAATGAATATCTCGATATTTTTTTTCAATATCTCGATATCGATATTCAGACGATATTTTTGCAATCCTTCAAAGAAATGTGTGCAAACTGGCAAAGAAGGTCCAGTTGGTCTTTTGACTTGCTGCATTTGACCTATTATTGTATAGAATTACTAGTACATAAAGATATGAGACATTATTGATTTAAAGACTCCTAAACTTTTTAAAATAATAAAATATTATTCAATAAAGTCTTTATTGTTCTTTAATATTTTTAATAGGGGTGTAACGGTTCACAAAATTCACGGTTCGGTTTGATACGATACAGCGGTGTCACGGTTCGGTACGTTTTCGATACAGCAAAAATAAAGAAATGCCATAGATATTTTCTTTTTATTAAAATAAAAAATATTTTTAAATAAGTGTGAGTTTTCCTACATCTTGAAACTTTAAGCTTTAGAAATGGGGGTAATCTTTGAAGGATGAACAAATAATGTTTTGGTCATCACATTAAAAATAACATTTAACATTTGAGTTTTGAAGTGCTGGAAAAAGATTGTGTGACGTACTTGAAAGCATTTTAATATTTCTGCCAAACTTCCATGGTTACAAGTTAGTGTTACTACAGTAAATCCATGGTGAATGATCTGTGGACTTAAAACCTATAACCAGTTCATTCATCGAAACGATGTTTCTCCTGGTTTCCACGTCAGCGCTGTTTGATCCGTTAATAACGGAGAAATTGTAACGCTTCTCACTAGATCTCGCAGCGATGTTATTACTTCAGTGGCGAATTCAAATGCTTTGTTTACAGGATCTCTTATGTAGTAACGGTGCCGCTTAATCAAGATCGGCTCGCGCTGCACTGACATTCGTCCGAACTGATAAACGGTCCGTGAAGCACAAAAAAATGAGTTTCGTTCCGCTTTCATTACATTTGCCATTTGATGTTGCGCAACGTTGTGGTGTTCGCTCCAGCGCGGATCTTGGTCAGCAGGAAAAATGGTCCATCCACCGTAATGGTTCGGTTTGTAATGCGTACCGAATCGATCTCTTGGGAAAATGTATTCCATCTTTTGGACTCAAGTCATTATACAACGCAAATTTCTAATGATGCAATCACGAAGCTCGCCACTTGAGGACGCCACAGACAAGAAACACTTTTTAACTTCAGACTTCATTTCTCCGCAAACAACGCATATTTTGCCTTTTGTAGCAGTTATTTTATTAATCGTACATCAGTTTTACCCTTTTGGATTGTTGCTTCAACCTAAGAAACGTCATAACACACAGGTAAGAACTTCGTAGTTGTATATTGCAAATTAGTAGCAGCTTACTCTCGTGCAATTGAGGAACGATCGTGATTTTGTACACAAAATAAAATAAAATACAGTCAAACAAACCCCTACAGTATTAAAATTGCTACATATAATTGTTTAGAAGGTTATAGTGTGCGTTATTTGTTTTCTCTTTAACTTTCTTCAGCTCTTTTCATGTTTGGGGGGTCGGATTGTACAAATTATGAAATATTCGATATCCCAATTTTGCACATCGTTCAGACAACAATTTGGATATTATCGTCTAAACGATATATCGCCCACCTCTACTCACAATAAAAACAAAGTATAGTGCTTTTTGTCAAATAAAGAAAAATAAACATGATGCGAGTTTTGCCTTCTCTCTGTCAGTGAAGTCCATTCTGAAACGCGTCCGAAAATTAACTAACTTCGCGAATACTTGTCACACCGACACGAGAGATTTTTTCTTTATGAATCTTGAACTCTCTTCTTTTAAATGAAGTAATTTATATAAAAAACAAATATTCTCAGTTTATGTAATCTGTATGAAAAGAGAGAGATGTCAGTCTTTTTCTTTTCAGCTCATTGAAGCTGATTACGTGTTAATGTGCCACGCCCATGGAGAGTGCGTGCTATTCAAACGCAAATGATCTGAGGCAAGCCATGCAAACATACCAACGCCCACATCAGCTGGATTATAAAACAGATCAAGTTTAACTCCTTCAGTTTATGATGGCTCGTGAAATGCGTAAAATGTTTTTATTTTATATACAACTCATTGTGTATACTTCAAAGAATAGTTTTTTTATGTAAGCAAAATCAACATGTACTAAATATTTCCAAACAAAAAGCCAAAAATCCTAGTATCTTTATGCAACTGATTTGCTTCTCCAACCTCACAGCAATTCACACCTTCAGTGAAGCTCCTCCTCCTTCAGTGAAGCTCCTCCTCCTTCAGTGAAGCCCCT
This sequence comes from Siphateles boraxobius, assembly GCF_051911475.1. Classification (NCBI taxonomy): domain Eukaryota; kingdom Metazoa; phylum Chordata; class Actinopteri; order Cypriniformes; family Leuciscidae; genus Siphateles; species Siphateles boraxobius. Next base: position 903,637 of record NW_027508733.1, read on the forward strand.
CCTCCTTCAGTGAAATTCTCCTCCTTCAGTGAAGCTCCTCCTTCCATGAAGCCCCTCCTCCTTCAGTGAAGCTCCTCTTCCTTCAGTGAAGCTCCTCCTCCTTCAGTGAAGCTCCTCCCACTGCAATTCACCAATAAATGCTGGAATATTCCCATCAGCTACAAGTGAAGACGAGCATCAAACCATCAGGAAGAGCTGAAATCTGCAAACACAGAGTTTATTGAAGGACAGTGAGAACATGACAGATCCAGAACACTGCAGAATGAAACACACTGAAGAACAAAGAGGTTGGTGTTTATTCCTGATTCTTTATTAGTGAGACTGAAGAACATTAAGGTTATAAAGCAGTTCATCAGATTTAGATCTGTTATAGTAAGAAAAATCTAGTTGTGAATTATAATTAAAGCAGCAAATAATATCAACCGAGTGCAATTTTTTTAAAACAAGGGGGTTTGTTATCTGAAATTTAAAAGTATTATCTGAGCTGTTTTATTTAGTATATAGTTTTACTGCAACCATATTACCGAAATTATGGACATGTCTTAATACAGTTTAGGGCATTCCAAAATGTTGTTATTATCTTGCAAAAACACCAACATTATAAAATAAATAGACTTTGTGTAAAACAGGGAGTGTTAAAATTACAGCATTATTGAATATTTTTAAAATGTTAATATTTTAGGTAGTTGCATAATTTATCAAATATTTAATAGTTCTCACTACAAAAATGTGATTTATTCAGAGCCCCTAAAGGGACATGGTGATGGAAAAAATTCTTTAGGGTTGTAAAGGTCAGTAAAGGCACAGAAGTGCTGATAGTGATAAAGGTCCTTTAGTACGGTGTGGGAAAGCTGTAATCTGCTGATTGGTCAATTTAAATGTCTCACATTTTGTTTGTCACAAGATCAAGAAAGGGATAAAAGAAGATTGTAAAGCTCTGTTTACACCTGATTGAATCAACCTAAACGCATCTTATTACCAGAAGTAGACGAGGGAGACACATTCCCATTTACACCTTGTGTTTTAATCTGTCTCTTTTGTCTACATTCAACCACTTCTGTCCTGATTTCTTCGAGGAGAGGGACTGTGGGCCGGCAAATGATGGGCTTTCTCAATTCTTTAATCTAATGGACGAAATAAGCTCACACAACTTGCATGTGAACGCGACTGGAGATTAACAGAATACAGCTTTTGTTTCTGCTCTTAAAGCTGCAAATCCACATCGTCAAACACAAAGTTTTTCATCTTCAAACAAAACTTGGGTCTTTAGCCGTCAAAGTTAAAATCCCGTCTGGCTAGGGCACTTCTCATAATGTTTAAACGTTTTTGGTGGCTGTTTGAACACATTCGACCAATTGAGCGTTCACACTACGAAAGCAATCCGGATTAATGCATTTTCGACTACATCTGGAAGTGGTCAAAAGTGGACAAGCTCAAAATGTTTCGGAGGCCGTTTACACCAGTGTTTTGCTATTCTACGCTTATTTCCGTCATATGTAGTGGTGGTTGGTAATAGACGAGAAATTTCTTTAGTCATTTGACAATCCTAAAGCCTGAACCACTGCCTGATGCCACCCTTACATCTCCCTTACAAAAACCTTTCCTTTCCCATGAGAAACTTTACATTTGAATTAGGGTTGGGCGGTATTTCGGTAATATCGTATACCGCGGGGTCTTAAAATAGCAACGGTATCAGTTTCAATACCGTCATTACCGGCACTTATATATAATAAATAAATATAATTCATTCAATGCCTAAAAATGCTTATGTAGTTGTCATCAAGTGACAGTGTGGAGGAGAGGGAGAAGGGAGAGGCGGTAAATACTGACGAGGCAATTTGTAAATGTTGCAATAAAAAAGGTGACCGCGAGAGATGGAAACACCTCTAACCTAATGTCGCATCTCCGAAACAACCACCCACTCAGTGCGGCGAGGATGCATTTTGCCCCGAGTTCATTAAATAAGCGCATTCGTTAATATTTGTTAAAATATTATAATGTTATTTTTTTTTACGTTGATAATGAAAATTGAACAGCACGAGTAAGATGGGATGCATCGGGAGTCAGACATTGACCACTTAATTAAGTTTCATTTTGTAAAAGGCCTTTCTTTAAAGTGAATTTCGTTTTGTATAAATTGTATCCTAATTTTAATAATATTTTTTTTTATCAACCAATAATAAATAAGAATCAAATATAGCAGACAACATAATCATGACATGATCGTGCGCTGGCGCGCCGCGGTCACTTGCATTGAAATCTCATCATAAATTAACCGAAACTCAGTGTATGTCTCACAGACATGACAGATATCTAAATAGAGCTTGAAATTTCATTAAACGAAACAATTCAAAACGAAAAGAAATAGGCCACTCGCTGATTATTTAATCCATGATGTGTATTTCTCTCTATGCGCGTTCATACGGAAATGGCGATCATCAAATTAAACGAAACTATTCAAAACGAAAAGAAATCGGCTAGCCTACTCTCTGATTATTTAATCCATGATGTGCATTTCTCTCTATCGTTCACTATGGAGATGGCTATTCGTCAATTTCTTTAAACGAAACAATTCAAAAGGAAAAGAAATATAGGCAGCATAGTACTCTCTGATTAATCCAGGATGTGCATTTCTCTCTATACGCGCGTTAACCACGGAGATATCAATCGTCAATTTCTTTAAACGAAACAATTCAAAACGAAAAGAAAAAGGCTAGCCTATACCTTCTGATTATGTAATCCATGATTTGCATTTCTCTCTATATATGCGCGTCCACTAGGAGATGGCGATCGTCAACTTAATCTTTGCAGCACTGACAGAAAAGTTGTATTAATAAAAATCAATGGACGCGTGTCACCGGATTTACAAATGCACTTGTTGCTTGTTAATTTAATTTAAATGAATTAATAAAATGAATACAATTGTCATAATTAAAATAATTAAATATTATTAATTGTCCCATTTTTGCTCATTTATAAATGGTATTTATATCTACCACCCCCTCAGCACCTGGGTTAAACAATTATTTGGCGCCAACATATTATAACGGCCCACGTATTAAAAATAGTCGAGTCTAAATAGGGCTAAGGCTCATATTACATTTAATGCCGTCAACAGGGATCAGACACAACGTGCACGGGTTGGCCTTGATTTTTTTTGTGTGTTTTTTATGCCCGATCTGGTATTCAGTGTCTGAACGGTGTAGACACAAGCCAACAGTTTGGTGACGCTGTCTGAGCCTTATGTCATAATTTTTAATTAGTCACGGTAATACCGTATACCCCGGTAAAATAGGGAGGAGGTTTGACGGTATCAAAATTTGGATACCGCCCAAGCCTAATTTGAATACAAAATGTTTTATGTTCCCCCTAGAAACTTTTTATTTGCTTGCAAAATGTTTTGTTTTCCCGCTAAACGCAAAGTTTCAATGCATAACATTTTGGAAGCTGACAAAGTTGCTCGGGAGAACATAAAGCATATTGCGATAGTCAGCAAATCCACCATTTAAAAAAAAAAAATGTTGTGTCACGAAATTTAGTTTTGAGAGTTTCTTAGGCGAGAAAGTAGGTATTTAGACCTCAAATATGTGACTCATATATAAACATATTGCCTATTTTACAATTAGTTTAGACGCTATCGCAGATGCTCAGCGCTCATGTGCCCGCAGAGAACAGCTACATCATTAAACATGAGATATAATTCATTTAGGGTATATCAAACGGGCAATCTTTGGGTTAAGGGGAAAATAAAGTTTCATAACTTTATATTTAGGCTATATTTAACTTAAATCATGTACTATAGTTCTGCTTTTGTACATCTGACTGAATAGTTTGCTTGCGTTTATTTCCTATGTCTTTAATAATGGCTATTTTTGTTAATTTAAATATTATTGTTCAATAAATATTATTTTATAGTAGGTCGTAATTGGTATTGAGAAATGGTCCGTTAGTGATTGATATTTGGACTTCAGTGAAAGTCCTTTTTTACTAGTACTAAAGTGACGTTTTAGCATTAGTAACAGAGGCTTGGGCTCAACTCTAGAATAAAGTTATTGTCCAGCTAAAGTTAGTTTTGATTTATTCACTTCCGTCGCAACGATCATTAGTTATTAACTTAGGGGCCGCTAACACGACACCGTTCTAACAGAAAATTCTTTAATGCGATCCGGCCGCTCATTTGCATAAAACAGTGCCTGGTGGCTCTGAGAATTTTTTATCGCTTCCGCGTAGCCACGTGAATCTGATTATCCTGACAACGTTTTATTATTACAGAGGTAAAGGGAAGGAGGCCTTAACTAGGGAGAGACTAGTGACAATTCAGGACTGCGTTGTCGTCATGTCCAGGCGCAGGTCCTTCATCAGGTCCGGATACCACCTGGATCCGGCGGACTCTGGTAAACCTTGGGATAAACAGAGAGACTAATATTATCATAGACGCCATCCTTCTTTTGATGTACAAAGTACATCAGGATTCATGGGAATAGAGGTCTATAATGTGTTATGTGTATGTTAAGCCAATAAGATGTGTTTTTAGTCTAGATTTGAACGGACAGACTGTGTCTGCTTCCCGGACAATGTTAGGAAGATTGTTCCAAAGTTTTGGTGCTAAATAGGAAAAGGATCTACCGCCAGCAGTTGATTTAGATATTCTAGGTATTATCAACTGGCCAGAACTTTGAGATCGCAATAGACGTGAAGGAGTATAATGCGTTAAGAGCTCTCTCAAGTACTGGGGAGCTAAACCATTTAGTGCTTTTTAAGTAATCAGCAATATTTTAAAATTTATAAGATGTTTAATAGGGAGCCAATGCAGTGTTGACAGAACCGGGCTAATATGGTCATACTTCCTGGTTCTGGTAAGAACTCTAGCGGCTGCGTTTTGGACCAGCTGTAGTTTGTTTATTAAGCGTGCAGGGCAACCACCCATAAGAGCAGTACAATAATCTAGCCTTGATGTCATGAATGCATGAACTAGTTGTTCTGCATTTGTCATTGAGAGCATATGACATAATTTAGATATATTTTTTAGATGGAAAAATGCGGTTTTCCAGATACTATTCACGTGACCTTTCAAATGAAAGATTGCTATCAAAGAGCACACCCAGGTTCCCAACTGACGAAGAAGACTTGACAGAGCAGCCATCAAGTGTTAGACAGTATTCTAGGTTATTACTTATTATTATTATTATTATTATTATTATTTGTCCAATAATTAGAATCTCTGTTTTTTCAGAATTAAGTAGTAGGAAATTACTAGTCATCCAATTTTCTATATCAGCTATGCATTCCGTTAATTTGGTGAATTGGTAAGTTTCGTCAAGGCGTGAAGAAATATACAGCTGAGTATCATCAGCATAACAGTGAAAACTAATGTCATGCTTCATAATTATATCTCCTAAGGGCAGCATGTACAGAGTGAACAGCAACGGTCCTAGTACTGAGCCTTGTGGTACGCCATACTGAACTTTTGATCGATAAGACATGCTTTCTGTGTGGTGGCTCCAAGGCTCTGGAACTCTCTTCCATTAGCCTTGAGAGCCTTGGACTCTGTAGAAACTTTTAGTAAACACCTTAAGACACATCTTTTTAGACAAGCGTTTAACTAGCCATATGGTTTTGTTGTTATGTGTGTTGTGGTTATTATATGTTTTATTATTTTTGTTTTTATTGTGAAGAACTTTGTGACCCTTCTTGTCTGTGAAAAGTGCTATATAAATAAAGTTTTACTTACTTACTTACTTACATCTCTTCATTTACTGCTACAAACTGATAACGGTCAGATAAGGATGATTTAAACCATCCTAATGCAATTCCACTAATGCCAACATAATTTTTGAGTCTATTTAAAAGAATGTTGTGGTCAATAGTATCAAATACAGCAATAAGATCGAGTAACACCAATAGCGAGATACAACCACGATCTGTTAATAAGAGCAAATCATTTGTGACTCTAATGAGAGCTGTCTCAGTACTATGATACGGTCTAAATCCTGACTGAAAATCCTCGTAGATACCATTTCTTTCTAAAAAGGAACATAGTTGTGAGGATACTGTCTTTTCTATTATGTTTGACAGAAAAGGTAGATTCGAGATCGGCCTGTAATTGACTAATTCTGTAGGATCAAGTTGCATTTTTTTAACAAGTGGTTTATCATAGCCAGCTTAAAAGTTTTCGGTATGTATCCTAGTGACAAAGTTGAATTAATGATATTGAGAAGAGGATCTATGACCTCTGGAAGCATCTCTTTCAATAGTTTAGTTGGTATAGGGTCTAACATACATGTTGTCGATTTAGATGATTTAACAAGTTTAGAAAATTCTTCCTCTCCTATAGCAATGAATGAATCTAATTTTTCCTCAGGGAGACTACACTGCACTGTCTGATGCGATACTGTAGTAGACGGTTGCATAGTTATAATTTTCTCCCTGATATTATCAATCTTATTTATTTATTTTTATTTAAACCTTTATTTAACCAGGAAAAAACTCATTGAGATTAAAAATCTCTTTTTCAAGAGTGTCCTGGCCAAGACAGGCAGCAGTACTAAACCACATATACAGTACATACAAACATAAAATATGCAAAAACACTAGAAACATAAAACAACTGACACAGCAAATCTTTCAAAGTCAACCAGAATCATAAAAACACGTTAGGTAAAACATCTGCAGCCAGATGTGGCTGCCTCCATGTCAATCAACAACCTCTTAAAAGCAACCAATGAGACGAGATCAGTAAGTTTCAAGGATTTCTGTAAATTGTTCCAAGCAGAGGGAGCCGCAAACTTAAAAGCCTTTTTTCCTAGCTCAGTTCTGACCTTTGGGACAGATAGCAGGAAAAGATTCTGGGAACGAAGATTATAAGTCCCGGTACTATTTATACTGATATAGGTCAAAAGGTAGGATGGAAGGAGACCTAAAATACCCTTGTAGATGAAGATAAGCCAGTGTTGAAGTCTCCGGGTTGATAGTGAGGACCATCCAACACGTTCATACAGTTCACAATGGTGAGTGAGGGCTTTCATACCAGTGATGAACCTCAGAGATCCATGGTATACAGTGTCCAGTGCATGTAAACTTTGAGATGATGCATGCATATATAAAACATCACCATAGTCAAGTACAGACATAAACGTGGCAGCAACCAGCCTCTTTCTAGATTTAAACGAAAGGCAGGATTTGATTCTGAAGTAAAATCCTAATTTAAGTTTTAATCTTTTTGCTAGCTGCTGAATATGAAGACTAAAAGAAAGAGATTCATCAATTAAAATACCAAGATACCTGTACTTAGAAACACATTAAATTTTCATACCCTTGGAAGTAAGGATTGACGGGAGATTTGACTTCGATTTTGAATTTGAAAAAAGCATGACTTTAGTTTTATCTGCGTTTAAAACAAGTTTTAAATCATAAAGATTCTGTTGAAGCGTGTTAAAAGCAAGTTGTAACTGGGAGAGGGCCCGGTCTGCGGTGGGTGCAGAGCAATACAATATAGTGTCATCAGCATAAAAATGAAATTTTACATCAGACATGTTATGATCAATGTTATTTATATAAAGAATGAATAGTAGTGGCCCCAAGACTGACCCCTGGGGCACGCCTTTTGTTATTTGGAGATAGCGAGAAGTACAACCCTCTGCCTGCACACACTGAGTTCTGTCTGTAAGGTAATTAACAAACCAGCCAACAGTTTTCTCACAAAGCCCAGCCCTATACAGTCTCTGTTTAAGCACTATGTGGTCCACTGTATCAAATGCCTTTGAAAGGTCAATAAAAAGGGCTGCACAATGCTGCTTATTATCCATGGATTCAACAAAGTCATTTAAAACCTTAAGAGCTGCCGATGTTGTACTATGCCCTTTTCTAAAACCAGATTGGAAGTCAGACAACACACTATGACTGTAAAAAAAGTTCTTTAACTGATCACTGACAAGGGATTCTAGAATCTTGACCAGGACAGACAGTTTAGAGATTGGTCTGTAGTTATTTAAGATGGTAGGGTCACCACCTTTTAGCAGGGGAACCACTAAGGCTGATTTCCAGATGAGAGGAATGACATTTGTATTCAAACACAGATTAAAAATAGTAGTTAAGGGCTCGGCAATAACATTTCCTGCTAGCTTTAAAAAGTAGGGATCCAGTTTGTCAGGGCCAGCAGATTTAGTTGTGTCCAATTGCTTGAGGGCTTTATTTACGTCTGAGACTTTAATGGGACTGAAACTAAAAGACAGACTAGAAGGGTCAAGACTAACAGTCTCAACTGTAGAGGAACACTCCTGTTGAGGACTGAGTGACTCAAATAAAAATCCTGAGGCTATGAAATGGTCATTAAAACAATCCAGCATTTTGGACTTGTCTGTAACTTTTAGAGAGTCCATGACAATGCTTGAGGGAAGCTCCTGGCCTTTACTGTTTTCTGATAAAGATTTTATAATTTTCCAAAATTTTGAAGGATTATTTAGATTATGAGTGGTTTGAGAAAGAAAAGGATCAGATTTAGCTTTTCTAATTTTGAGAGTACATGTATTGCGCAGTTGTCTGAAGACCAGCCAGTCAGAGTTCAGATTAGATTTCCTGGCTTTTGCCCATGCCACATTGCGCTCATGAAGGATTTTTGCTAAATCAGGTGAAAACCAAGCATTGTTTCGACCTTTGACTCTATACTTCTTTAGTGGGGCATACTTATTAATTATATTGGTAAACCCTTCATAAAAGAGATTCCAGGCACTTTCAACATCTGTACTAATATAAATTTTTTCCCAGTCATAGTAAGATAAATCATAAAGGAAGTCTTGTTCTGAGAAGTGCTTCATATTTCGCTTAACAATAATGCGTGATTTAGTTTTAGGCATTTTAGTATTTCTAACTGTTGCTATGACACAGTGGTCACTGATGTCGTTTGCAAAAATGGAAGCAGTTGAATATTTATGAGGAACGTTAGTTAGGATTACATCTATTAGCGATGATTTTTCCGGGTTTTTAAGGTTTGGCCGTGTGGGACTGTCAACAATCTGAAAAAGATTTAATAAATCACAGTAAGCTCTGAAATCATCAGATACTGGTTGTAACCAGTTCCAATTTAGGTCTCCAAAAACTACTAGTTCCTTAGAGTTAAAATCAGAAAGAAGTTTCATTAAGGAGGGCAGAGCATCACTAATAGCCGAGGGTGTCCTATAACAACCAATAACCGTTATACTAAGTGATTTAGATACTTCGAGCTCCAAAGCTAAAAAATCAAATTGTTTAACTAATGATTTTGACAGTAGTACATTAACTTGATATTGATTTTTGATGTAAATTGCTACACCCCCACCTCTATTAAGGCGGTCAGTCCTAAAAACATTGTAACCACTAATATTGATTTCCCCATCTAAAACAGATTTTCTTAACCAAGTTTCAGATAAGACAAATACATCAGCATCCGTGGGTTGAGCCCAGATACGCAACATGTCCATTTTAGGAACAAGACTGCGAACATTCAAATGAAAGAAACCAAGACCAGATCTTTCTTTAAAATCAGCCGGGGTGTTAAAACTTATAGGGGTGTCTGGGCCTGGGTTGGGCCGTACATTCCCTGACATTAACAGCAACAGAACAATTAAATATTTGTGCTTAGTTGATTTTTTATACGGTTCATTGCTTTTCTGTCCAAAATTGGAATCTTGGAGCACACAGGAGAAAGTGGTAAAATTTTCACATAATGTCATGATACTGGACAGGCAAACCAAGTCAACAGTGTCAGAGGGGAAGAAAAGGGGCAGAAGGAATGATGCGACATTAACTGAACAACCAAATGCACACGTGCCCTTGTGTGAATCACACTGTATTGGGAGCACTGGACCGGAGTAGCCATTCCAGTGGTAGGTGCCCCCAGTAATAAATAAGGACAAAGAAAAATAAAAACATAAAGAGGCAAGGAGCAACCACTTCTTATTCTCCATGCCCTTCGCACCATCCAGACGTGGAAAGACAAAATATAACATGGGGCCCGACAGCCAAGAAATAGGCCCAAGTATATAACGGCATCCAGGTCAGTGACAGAAGAAATCCAGTACGGGTTTTCCGTTTCACCACGACGACCGATGATGTAATGTGTCGTCACTCAAAAACAGGAAGCCTGGCGAGTATAGCAATGCTGCAGGTAAAAGAGTTAAAATCAAGACCAACCACCTCTAAAACATCAGACTATATCCCAAACCAGCAGTAAGAACGAGGAAAAAAGCACTTTCCTTGATCATGAAGAGATCAGGCACATCAAAAATCAGCGACACGTCTGCACTCAAGCTCCAGCAGGTAAACAGGCTCCAGGCACCGATCAGTCAGCATGAAACAGATCTTTTCCAGACAGGGATTATACGGATACCGTGCGGTTTCAGAAAGCACTGCTAGGACTAGAGAGCCAGTTCACTGGGGATGTCAGTCCTGACTTAAACTATACGAGTTTTCGTCATAAACAACCATCGAGTATGACAAATACGATTCTTTATTAGAGTAGTAGTATTGTTTGAAAGCTCACACAGTGATCAGTTTGCAATATTCCAATGAACAAACGAGTATCAATCACTCAGTCATGCACAAACAGAGACACATGCTGCCATCTTGAGATGAAAATCTTATAAGTGAAGAAGATCAGTAAAGTCATTACTGTTGTGCTGCTTGCAAACTTCTGGGCTTGAAACTTTATTTTTTGCAACTGTTTCGAATAAGTACCTTGGGTTTTGTTTATTTTCTTCTATTAGGACCTGGAAACCGGCGTTGAAAAATGAGCAGATCTAGCAGTTTTTAAGGCCTCTCTGTATGCAATCATGCTCTCCTTCCATGAAATGCGAAAAAACCTCTTTTTGTTTTTGTTTGTTTTCTTCCTGTTTCGCTCCATTTTCCTGGCTGTTCTCTTAAGGGCCTGAGTGTGCTTGTTGTACCACGGCGTTGGACTATTTTCTTTGATCTTCTTTAAGCGCAATTGAGCAACTGTGTCTAAAGTACTGGAAAAGAGAGAGTTAAAAGTTTCTGTCACAATATCGAATTCTTCTAAGCTATCTGGGATGCTGAGATGATGAAACTGATCAGGAAGATTATTAATAAAGCAATTTTTTAGTGGCAGAAGTGATAGGTCTAACATATTTGTAACACCCAGTCGGCTTTACAGCCTTGGCTAAATGAAGTTTACACAAGACTAGATAATGATCTGAGATGTCGTCGCTCTGCTGCAGAATTTCAACGGCATCAACATTGATTCCATGTGATAATATTAGATCTAGAGTATGATTAAGACAATGAGTAGGTCCTGACACGTGTTATCTAACTCCAATAGGGTTAAGAATGTCTTTAAATGCCAATCCCAATGCTTCTTTTTCATTATCTACATGTATATTAAAATCGCCAACAATTAGGACTTTATCTGCAGCCAGTACTAACTCTGATAGAAAGTCAGCAAATTCTTTGATAAAGTCTGTATGGTACCCTGGTGGCCTGTATACAGTAGCCAGCACAAATCTTACACGTGATTTATCATTTGCACTATATATTGTTACATTAAGCACCAACACTTCAAAAGAATTATATTTGAAACTAGACTTCTTTATAATTTTGAAAATATTACTATAAATTACAGCAACACCTCCCCCTTTGCCTTTCAGACGAGGTTCATGTTTATAACAGTAATCTTGCGGGGTGCACTCATTTAAAATAATGTAATTGTTTGGTTTTAGCCAGGTTTCTGTCAAACACAGCACATCTAGGTTATAGTCTATAATCATATCATTAACAATAAGTGCTTTTGAAGTAAGGGATCGAATATTCAGCAACCCAAGCTTTATCATTTGTTCATTTGTATTATTTCTGTTTTTTATTTGTTGAACATCAATTCAATTTTTACCCTTAGATGGGTTTGGAAGTGTTTTGTATTTCCTAATTTGGGGAACAGACACAGTCTCTATGTGATGATATCTAGGTGAAAGAGTTTCTATGTGATGGGATTTATCTGACCATGGTGACGTAAGACAGCTAGCAGACGGCCGGTTTAGCCAGTTTGTCTGCTTCCTGACCTGAGCCCCAGATTGTCATGTTTAAGCTCTAAGACTATGTGCCATATTACTAGAGAGAAGAGCAGCACCATCCCAGGAGGGATGAATACCATCTCTTTTCAACAGGTCAGGTCTGCCCCAAAAACTTTTCCAATTGTCTATAAATTCTATATTATTTTGCGGACACCACTTAGACAACCAGCCATTGAGTGATGACAATCTGCTAACTATCTCATCACTCCTTCGAACAGGAAAGGGCCAGAGCAAATCACAGTGCCTGACATCGTACTTGCGAGTTCACACACCTCTTTAACCTCGACTGGCGAAGTCGAACATAATTAGTGCCGACGTGAAAAATAATCTTAGAGAATTTTTTTTTTTGTGATCAAAATTTTTACTTTTTATTTACCACATCAGGAGCATATCTGAGTTCACATGAACTATATACAGACAGATGCCATGAAAACTGTCCACATATAAAAATAAAATAAATAAATAAATAAATAAAAAAAACTAAAAAAAAAACTTAAAAGAGATATGTAGAATACGGAGGGGAAAGGAAAAGGGGAGAGAGGGAAATGTAGTATGTCAAAATCTCAGTTTATCTGACAAATTATCCGCGATTTTTGCCCAGCTTTGAATAGTCTTGTCTTTTGCGCCGTTGACCTTGGCAGTGGTACCTTCCAGCAATACAATGTCTCTAAAATAAGATAGGAAAATGAAAGTTGTGGGTATGGATGGTTCTATCCATAGCTTTAAAATAGTCTTTTTGGCAGCAGTGCTTGCTGCCAATAAGGTCCTTTTTTGTTGAGCATTCAACTGGAGAGCGGAGTCATCTAAAAGAAGAAATAGCAAGGGGTCTTGTGCAGAATATACGAAAGCACCTTACTTACAAAAGTCCAAAAAGGAACCACCGTGGGGCATTCCCAAAACATATGCAAATAGGAACCTACTGTAGATGTGTTGCATAGATGACAGTATGGATCAGCTCTAACCTTCATCTTATACAATACACTAGGAGTAATATAAGCCCTATTAATACATTTATAATGAATCATCTGGTGAGCCAGGTTCTTAGATGCAGTGAAACATCTAGCCCATACCACATCCCAGTCAGGCTTAACTAAACCATCCCTTTCCCAGGAGTGCACAGCTGGAATATAAGTGTATTGCAATAAAAGAATTGAATTATAGATCTTAGAAACTAAGCCTTTAGAGGGAGTATTAGGGTCCAGCCACTTCCACAATGGATGTGGTAATATGCTAGTGTTCCAAGGAACACCATAGGCTTTCAGGGCTGACCTCAGTCTTAAATATAGAAAAAAAGAAAATCCAGGTAAAGAAAACTCCGATCTTAATTCCTGAAATGACTTGATGCCTTTTTCACAGAAAATGTCATTCAAGGTATGAATACCGGAATCAGACCAGGCTTTAAAGACAAAAGGTTTGTTACCGGTACGCAGACAGGTATTGTGCCACAATGGTGTTATTTTGGTATATAAGAAGGGGCCTCCCATACTTTTCTCAACCTTTTTCCATACCTCAAGGGAGTACTCAACGATTGGTCCATAATTTTTCTTAGTACATTTAGAAACACCTGAAAAGGGAAGATCTTGTAGGCGAACTGGATGGGTAATATTTGCTTCTAAATCTCGCCATGGAACCCGAGATTCAGGATTAAACCAGGTTTGGATTGTTCTTGTTTGGAAGGCTAAATTATATATCTTAAAATCAGGGAATGAAAGACCTCCATCAAGTTTCTTACGCTGCATCGTCTTAAGTCGGATTCTGGGTTTCTTCTTGGTCCAGATAAATCTAGATATAGCAGTGTTGAGTTCTTTGAAAAAATATTCAGGTGGTGCTAATGGTAACATAGAGAACAGAAAATTTACCCTGGGAAGAACATTCATTTTAATAGTAGATATTCTTCCATGAAGAGCTAAACATAAGGGGGACCACCTATCTAAATCTTCCTTGATCTTATTCAGGAGAGTTTGATAATTAGATTTTGGGATAAGATGAATTGGAGGGGATATAGTGATGCCTAAATATGTAAACTGTTTAACTATAGGGATCAGGGGAGGTAGGCTACTGGATTCCTGTCTCGCTGCGTCATTAAGGGGCATTAATGCCGATTTAGTCCAAATAATTTTGTAACCCGAGAGAGTACCAAATATATTAAAAAGCTTTAAACATTCAGGAACAGACTCCGAAATATTGGAAACATAGAGCAAGATATCGTCCGCATAAAGAGAGATTTTGTGTGAGGTATTTACACAGATAGTGGGTTGTATAGTTGATGACTGACGCACTGCTTGAGCCAAAGGCTCCACTGATAAGGTAAAGAGCAAAGGGGATAATGGACAGCCCTGGCGAGTACCCCGACCAAGAGCAAAGGATAGAGACATTAAGGATCCTGTAAGAACACGAGCTGAGCAGCTATTGTTGAGTGTTTTAACCATTTTAATAAACCCTTGTCCGATTCCTACATGTTCAAGGACCGCCCAAAGAAAGCTCCATTAAATTCTATCAAAGGCCTTCTCCGCGTCCAGTGTAATGACTGCGGAGGAGGCCTGATGAGAATTGGATCTGTGAATGATGTGTAATAGTCGCCTGATTTTATCAGACGCCAACCGGCCTTTGAGAAAACCGGACTGATCAAAGTGAACGATCCTGTCTATGCATTTATTCAGTCTAAGAGCTAAAGTTTTGGCGAAAAGTTTAGCATCAGCGGTGATTAGACTGATAGGTTGGTAGCTAGCACATTCTAAAGGATCTTTGCCTTTTTTAAGTAAAAGAGTTATCAGAGCTGTGTTTTGGTCCCTATGTAGGGCTCCATTTTCAATTGCAAAATTAAACGAGTTTAATACAAGTGGTGATACTATATCCCAAATGGCAGAGATTAATTCAGGGGGATTTCCGTCAATACCTGGAGATTTTTTCTTTGGCATAGAGTCCAGGGCCAGCTTCAATTCTTCAAGTGACATGGGACAGTTTAACATCTCCTGATGATGTTCATCAATTTTAGGAAGATGAAACTGTTGAAGAAAAGATGTATGTTGCTGGTAACCTGGAGAATTTGAACTATATAGTTGCTCATAATAGGTCTTAAATGTCTGATTTATATCTTCAGGTTGGGTGCATAAAGTGTCTTCATTCTTTATAGCGTGTATGTTTGCTCTAGATTCCATCTGCTTGATTCGTAGTGCTAATAATTTGCTTGGTCTCTCACCGTTGAAATAATAAGATTGCCTTGTTCGATGCATAATGAATTCAGCTCTGTGCAAAAGTAATCCTTTTAGTTTGTATTTAATTGCACATAGTTCTTCCTCCTTCCGCTGACAGTAGGTGTTTTTAAGGTCCTGCTCCAACGCCTGAATTTGTCTCTCCAACTCATTTATGCAGCTACTTCTAGATTTCTGACGAAAAGAAGAGAAAGAAATGCATTTCCCTCTGATAAAGCATTTTGTTACCTCCCATAAGGATTGTGGATTATTTGAAGAACCACTGTTCAAGTCAATAAACTCTACTAAGGAGGTACGCAGTTGTGATAGAAATGTTTGGTCGTGGAGTAAGATATGTTAAATCTCCAACGTTTACGCCCAGAGGGAGCGGAAAATGGGAGGAGACAAAAAGTTACTGGGGAATGGTCTGAAAGAAGAAGGGGTAGTATATCTGCGTTGTCAATAAATGGAATGTAAGCAGGTGATACGAGCAGATAATCAATGCGCGAATATGATTTGTGGCGAGCTGAATAAAATGTATAGTCTTTAGCGCTATCATTCCTTAATCGCCATATGTCGCACACGTTGACCTGTTTTATAAAATCATTGAACAACTTTGAAGAGGTTAAATCAGAGTGAGATACTTGAGACCTGTCAAGTAGGGGATTATGGACAGCATTGAAGTCACCGGCTATCACAAGGTAATAATCTCTAAAACTTAGTATCATCCGAACAAGCTGCTGATAGAATGCACTATCATGTTCATTAGGGGCATAAACTTAAACAAAAGCACATTTAATATTGGACCATGTACCGAGTATACAAGTAATGCGACCGTCTGCATCACTCTTTGAACTATGTATGGAAAAGGGAAGGCGTCGAGCTATCAATATCAGAACCCCCTTCGTTTTCTTAGCAGATGAAGAAAAAGAAGCTAATTTATAGTGCCTATTCTAAAAACGATGTACGTCACAGGCTTTCAAATGAGACTCCTGTATTAATACAACAGATGCTCGCTTAGTTCTTAAATAATCCAAGCATTTAGTTCTCTTAATGGCACCATTTAAACCATTGACATTCCAAGATACTACATTAAGAGCCATAAATCAGTCATAATAAAGTATCTCCCATTGAATATAAAACAAACAGTTGTGGACTTACATGGATAATTCATGGCATCTGAAATTTTAAAGGAACAACAACAGGAACCGAATGAGAGGGCAGTAAGCGGAGAGTTGGAACGAACTCTCCTGCCTGCCAGAACATCAACCTCTTCTGAATACGTGGCCAACATAACAGTCGATCACTCGAGTCCAAAGGCCGACTCGGCATCACAGATCACCAATGTAGTGCTCGGCACAATCGCGGCGTTGGTCTTTAAATCCGTTCCTAGAGATTACGGGCTGTTGGTGTCCGTTAACATTCCCGCTGGTGTGTCATCAGATATGGGCAGAGGCGTAGCGAATGCCTGTTGCTGGGCAGCATAAGATTCCACTTCGGCCGGCGTTTCGAGAAGAGAGGTTGATCCGCGATGCATCAGTTTGATCGTAGAGGGATATATCATGAAGGATGTTATTCCAAGTTGCGTGAGTTTTTTCCTAGATTGATTCATCTCGCGTCTTTTCATGGACGGTTTGGTTACTGTAATCAGGGAAGAAGAGAAGCGAACTGCTCTTGTGGAGAATTTGACCCGCAGATCGGGCTCCTTTGAGGATCGCGTTTCTGTCCTGAAAGCGTAGCAGTTTGAAAATCAATGTTCGCGGCCCCTTTCTGTTGCTGTCCCCGGCATAAATGCGATGGGCCCTCTCTATCTCTATCGGTCTATTATTAAGAGAGGGAATCCACAGGGATAATTGAGTTTGCATGAAGCCCACAGCGTCGCTGCCCTCTTCCCCTTCTTTAAGACCAACGAGGCGAATATTGCATTGACGACTCTTGTCTTCCAGTCTCGCCATCTTGTCTTGAAGCATATCTACGGTCAGCTTAACTGCAGCCGAATCTTGTTTAACTTTCCGAACTGCCGTCTGCATATTATCAAAGTTGTTGCTAATCATTCTCATCTCTTTCTCCAGGGAACCAATTCTTTCTGCAATCGGTTGAAATTCCTCCTTAAATATTTCTCGGACAACACCAAACTGTAGTTTCAACTCGTCAGCAACCATGACACGCAGCGCGTCGTTATCAGGATCTTTCAGACGTTTTTTCTCCGGAGAGGCTGGTAAAAGTTGACGTTTAGCCATCACTCACTGTTAACAAATCCAGAGAGCAAATATGCTGCGATAGTGCCGAAGCTTAAACTTAAACGGATGATTAATCGATGCCGAGTAGGGGAGCTCAAGACTCAAGCAGCCATCTCTGTCAGAGGGTCACGTGATTCCCCTAATCTTAGAGAATTTACGATTAGCATTAGCCAGCACTTTTAAATTTGCTTTGATGTCAGGCTCTCTGGCTCCCGGCAAACATGTGACTATGGTGGCTGGTTTCTCTATTTTCACGTTCTGTGCAATAGAATCGCCAATAACTACGGCACATTCAACAGGATTCTCAGTGGGTGTTTCACTGAGTGGGGAGAATCTGTTTGATGTTGTAATCGGAACGGTAGAGCAGTGTTTTGTCCCGCGACTACACCGTCTCATTGTCACCCAATTGCTCTGCTGCACAGGCTATACTTCAGCCGGAACTGAACAATGTACAGTGTTCTCTAAGTTAGTCGCATCCTGTTACGTCCCTGGCTTAAGGGAGGCAACATAGAGGAGTCACAAACATCTATTATGACCAAAAATAAGGTTTATTACAAACAAAGTTAAACAAAGAACAATTGACCCTTCGCTAAGCCCCGCCCTCCTTAGTTACTGTTGCTACGCCTGTCAAGCTTTCGCGTCTAGCTTGTCTATTACAGTGTGTATGCACCGTTGTCAGACATTCCCAATGAGATAATTAGTAATTTTTGGCGAACATGTGAAATATCTGAGAGAGCAAGACAAAAGGGACTGCAGTGTGCATTCGAGGGATATATCCACGACATAATATGCAACCGATTAGAGAATAATTTAATAAAAATTGAAGCTAAAGCCTATAGTCGCAGCAGCAGCGCCTCATACGCTGACCATTCAAATGGGAAACACACAAATTGAGGAACAGCTATGTTCGTGCACAGCAGGGTAAGTGAAATGTGAAACTAATATAATAATTATAAATCAAACAGTTTATCCATAAATCTTGTGGAATAACACTAACATCGGGATAGCCGCGATCGGATTGGGTTAAAGTGACTCAGTCAGGGGTAACTTAGTAGGCCGTCGATTAACAAAATGCTGAAATATATTTTAAAGTATGTCAGTGAGCCTCCGTCTTGTCTTTAATCGTCTTATTTTACGTTAAAACGTGCATTATGAACAAAGAACCGTAATTATCTCCAACTTCCAAGCAATAGGTGTTTTTGTTAATCCTGTCGACATTTAGATGTGAATGGAGTCTCACACACTGCTTGATCCACGCCCGTCATTTCTCCCCTTGGATTTTAGATTTTAGGGAAGGAAAAAAAATCCACTCCCCCGTCCAAACTTTTAGGATACCGGGTATCAGATTTGCACAATCCATACGCACAACGCTTTGGCATGTGTCCCTCGCTCGAAAGCTTGACAGACCTCCCGCGCCTAGTTACGGTTGCTAAGACACGATTGGCCAGTGGCGGTTTTCGGGCGTGGCTTAGCGAAGGGTCAATTGTGGCTGCTGCTGACAATGCTGCTGCTCCCGGCTGCAGGGTGAGAGAGAGAGTGGGTGGAGCTAGACAGGAGCTTTTAAAGGCTGGCCAACAGACCCAGGTAATTGGGGAATTGATGGGAGGAGCTTATAGGATACCTGCAAAACAGGGCACAGAGTAACTTTGGACCTAACACATCCAAAGCAGTATCTAAAGCCTTTGCACTCTTACAATTAACCTCAATTAAAGTTTGGATGCGTGTCTCTAGTTCTGAAATCTTCTCCGTCAGCCTGACTATCTCCCAGCATTTATCCTGTGCAGATGGAGAAGGCTATACTATACATGTTACATGAAGTGCAAGTGACAATAAGAAAAGATGACATGACTCACTGTGTTTGTTGACTGATTATACTTACAACAGCTTTGATGGATGTGTGAAAGGCGCGAGCTAAATAAATAAATAAAGAGCCCACGTATGGCACGCTAACAGGTTAGCGAATTAGTAGCTTGTTGTGCAAGCAACGATTTAGATTGAAGCTAGCGATGTCGGGTAGGGTTGTGCCGATAGACGATAGTATCGTATATCGACAATAGTCTGAGATATCGCCGATGGCAGATGACTTTGACGATATCAATACGATAATTGACTCGTTTTACCATGAATGTATTAAATTATTATTATTAGTATTATTATTATAAAGCTAGTATTGTTATTAAATTAATATTAGGAACTAGGCTACAATTAATTTGCCTTGCCTAAATTCATAACGACATCACCACATAGCCTAACACTTGCGACAACACCGACACGCGCATATGAGGACTCTTCTAAGCAGGGGCGTGTCTAGAAGGGGGTCACAGGGTGGCACTGGTGCCCCCCCAACATTGGGCTAGGTTTACTGTCAACCTGACAATGCCTTAACGCCATTGGATCAGAGCGCTGTCAATCACTGCTTGATTTGCGATTCGCAAAGCAGAATCACAGTCCGCGTTTTTCAAACAGTACGAGAGAGCGACACCTCGAACGTCACAGTTAATGGTATAAACACACTCAATTACAGTATATATTTTGAAATATCGCACCATATGTTAGTCTGATATATGTTAGTCTGATTACTTTCATGTGTGACTGATCAAGCCAGTAACGTTATTAGCTAATGTAACTTCGGCAGACTGAATAGAGATGACTTTTCAGTGTTATTCCGCGGCAGCACACACGACCACATAGGCCTAAATATAAAATAGATAAATATTACTTTATTTGTTGTTTTAAAGACTAAAGGCACAATAATCTTTTCCCAAAAAAATTGTGCCGTGGTAAACATTAAAATGTGAGAATGTTAACTAACACCATAACTACATGCAACTCTGTGTAATATACTTACTCAACTCAACTCAACTCAACTTTATTTATAGAGCACTTTCAAAACCACAAGTGGAACCAAAGTGCTGTACAGAAGGTATAAAAAAAATAAAAATAAAAGTAAAAACAAAGACATAAAAACAATGCAAACATATGACATAAAAACTTACAAAGCATTGTCAAATGCTAAAGAGAACAAGTAAGTTTTAAGCGCACTCTGAAAAGCACCCAATGAAGGACAAGTTTTTACAGACAGAGGAAGGTCATTCCAGAGCCTAGGAGCTGCAACAGAGAATGCCCGATCACCTTTACATTTCAAACGGGATCGTGGAACCATGAGAAGCAATTGGTCATTAGAGCGCAGAGATCTACTTGATTGACAGCGGCTGATTAAATCAGTAACATACTCAGGTGCTAGGCCATGCAGAGACTTAAAAACATACAACAAAGCTTTGTATTGAATTCTGTATCGTATGGGTAACCAATGTAATTTAATTAAAACCGGAGTAATGTGCTCTCTCTTCTTAGTGCCCGTTAAAAGTCTGGCAGCTGAGTTCTGAACGAGCTGCAAGCGGAAGAGAGAAGCCTGACTCACACCCAGATACAATACATTACAATAATCCAAACGGGATGACACAAAGGCATGAACAACCTTCTCCATATCGTCAAAAGAAAGGATAGATTTCAATTTAGAAATTGATCTAAGATGGAAAAAACTATTCTTAACGACAGCATTGATTTGCCGGTCAAATTTAAGCTCAGAGTCAAAAATGACACCAAGGTTCCTCACGCTAAACAATTTTTTCCCAGGAAACAACCCCAGGCAGTCATCATCCACACAGCCCTTATTTCCAAATAAAATCATCTCGGTCTTATCCTCATTTAATTGGAGAAAGTTATTCGCAAGCAAACACTTAACTTCGGCCAAACATGCACGAAGAGACTGAATGGCACATTTATGCCCATGTTTCAGTGGTAAGTAAATTTGAGAATCATCCGCATACAGGTGATACTGAATCCCAAATTTCTCAAAAATCGAGCCTAGAGGGAGCATATAAAGGGAAAATAAAATTGGTCCCAGTATAGAGCCCTGTGGAACCCCACACACAAGAGGGGCAACAGAAGAAAAATAATCCCCTAAACTGACTGAAAAAGTCCTATCCTTCAAATAGGAAGAGAACCATTTCAGGGCTAAGCCCTGAATACCAACCTGATTCCTAAGACGACTAATGAGAATGTTATGATCAACTGTATCAAATGCCGCTGTAAGATCTAACAAAAGCAAAACAACACGGTTTCCAGAATCAACACCTCGGAGGATATCATTAGAGACCCTCAAAAGAGCAGATTCTGTACTATGACCAGCTCTAAAACCTGACTGGAATCTATCGGCGATGTTATTCCTCATTAAAAAGTCATTAAGCTGTGCATGCACAATTTTTTCCAGTATCTTCGAAATAAAAGGCAATTTTGAAATCGGACGAAAACTACTCATGTCAAAGGGGTCTAAGCCGTTTCTTTTTAGAAGGGGCTGAATAACCGCATGCTTAAAACTAACCGGAACAACACCAGATGACAAACTTGTATTCATAATAGACAGAATACTTGGGGCAATTGAATCAAGTACCTTCTTAAACAGAGAAGAAGGGAGCACATCACCAGGAGACCTGGTGGGCTTCATATGAGCAGTTATATCATTAAGCTGCTGCAAAGAAACAGGCATAAAACAGGTTAATTGGTCCGTAGGGTCAACATGAGCAATACAATCATTGACAACAGATGAAATCTGAGATCTAATTCCATCAACTTTACCAATAAAAAAGTTTAAGAACTCTTCACACATCTTAGCAGAAGGAGTGAATGAAGGAGTAGCGGTAGGATGAAGAACAGCATTTATAGTCAAGAAAAGTACTCTAGAATTATTACAGTTTCTGGAGACTTGTAATTTATCTTTGACCCATTTGCGTTCAGCCCTCCTACACTCCTGCCTAAGAGCGCGGGTAGTACTGTTCAACCAGGGCTGTGATTTGACTTTTTTTCCCCTGACTTTGACAGGAGCCACCACATCTAAAATCTCTAAACAAGAAGAATTAAACTGATCGACCAACTCTTCCAAACCCATACAGGGAGAGTGTGACTCGATCAAGGAAAAAAAAGAAGAGACATTAAAAGCAGCTGAAAAACTACTAGCTGTGCATGGATTGAGTATGCGAGATGAAACCGCGGCAGAAGCAATATTACTCGGCGCGCCACAAGGAAAGTTAGAACTTAAAATTACAGTCTTATGGTCCGAAAAAACAGTATCGACAATCTTCACGCTATCAACAGAGAATCCCTTAGATAATAATGGGTTTTTGTTTATTTTTACACAGCAATAGGAAATCAAAGGTTTCTTTAAGAAGAAATATTTCAGAGACAGATTTTATGCAGAGAACGTTTGCCAACACACACACACACACACACACATTCAATGTTTGCGTTGAGAATAAAGCATGTTAAATGACTAATTAATGCCTAGGTGATGTTTTTTATTTATAAGAACAAAACTGTGTGGTCCAATCCATGTAAAATACAAAATGATTTTCAGGCTCTTGTGCAGTGCCACATTTAATACCATATTAGGGCACTTGCCATTACAAAGATTTTTTAAATCGTGCTTAAAATTTTCTAAACAAGTATTTATTTCTAGTTGAATTTTCTAGCTGATTTCCCATGGGCCCCCCTTGACTGGTTCTTGGTCCCCCCTGTGCCCCCCCCCCCCCCCATTTATAAAATCCTAGAATCACCCCTGCTTCTAAGAAAAATGTTTTTAAAACAGAATAAAAAACTAGGCCTACATCCCACATCAAAATTGAACTGCAAGGTGATCCATTCACAAATTGTCAAGAGTGCTTGTTTTAACAGACACACACACACACGCATATCTTATACAGATCCAAGATGAAAACTGCATCATTGTTCGTCAGTATTTTGTTTCCATAGCACATTAACAAAACGTTTAATGACACAGCACAACTCTGCCATCTGTGAAAATCAAAAGCAGCGGTAACACTTTATTTCTATTGTCCACTTTAGACATTCAACTAACTATAAGCAAAATAGAAAAATATTCTCATATAAAATGAAGCAATAAAACAAGCAAATTAATGAGTAAATAAGCAAGTTAATAACCAAATAAGTAAACCCCGCCCCCCTCACGATAATATCATGTATCGCCGATCTCACAGGCTGACGATAGGACGATATGAAAATGGAGCATATCGCCCAACACTAATGTCGGGTTAATATGTGATGTTGAGTAAGTTGTATTTAGCAGTATAAACAACAGGGAATGGTTGTAAATAATGATTCAAAACAAAGATATACGAAGCTACAGACACAACCCAGCAGCAAGGCAGACAGGAGCAATCGATCCACAAGGAAGTAGTTCTGCACAAAAGAGGGTTTTAAAGACACACGGTTGTTGTTTGTTATTCATTTACTTACTCACTCTTGTGCCTTTGAACTGTTGTATAAACGCAATATCACACTTGTAGCTGTGCGATATGGCTGTATATCAGTGCTAAAATACAGCCCTATCGCACTGCTACGAGTGTGATATTGCTCATATATCTAGTACGTCAATGTACGCCTTTTCATTATGGATCAAAATCATCATAATCTTGTATAATAGTTGTTTGAACACAACTCAATACTTTCTGTTATTACATGAGTGGTTTATATATTTTTTCTCTTTGATTGATCTACTAAGCACTTTTTTAATTTTAATTTCAGACCAGATGGATGAAAATGAAGTGGAGAAACATCAAAGAAGATCTCAGAAATCTTTCACCTGCACTCAGTGTGGGAAGAGTTTCACATACAAAAATAATCTCAATGTTCACATGAGGATCCACACTGGAGAGAAACCGTTCTCATGTAATCAGTGTGGAAAGAGTTTTACACACAAACAAAGTCTTAAGGTTCACACAAGGATCCACACTGGAGAGAAACCGTTCTCATGTGATCAGTGTGGGAAGAGTTTCACACAACAAGGAAACCTTCAGGAACACATGAGGATACACACTGGAGAGAAACGGCACGAATGTGATCAATGTGGTAAAACGTTTTTGTTGACTTCAGGCCTGAAGAGCCACCTGAAACGTCATTCACAGGAGAAACCACATTCATGTTCTTTGTGTGGAAAGAGTTTTTCACATCTGCAGAATTTAAAAGCACATCAGAAAATACATACTGGTGTAAGAAATCATATGTGCTTCGAGTGTGGGAAGACTTTTATCACAGCTGAAGTTTTGAAACGGCACCAGAGAATTCACACTGGAGAGAAACCCTACAAGTGTTCACACTGCGACAAGAGATTCAGTCATTCAGGATCCCTGAAAAGACACGAGAGGATCCACACTGGAGAGAAACCTTACAAGTGTTCACACTGCGACAAGAGATTCAGTGATTCAGGACCCCTAAAAAAACATGAGATGTTCCACACTGGAGAGAAACCTTACAAGTGTTCACACTGCGACAAGAGATTCAGTCGGTCAGGATCCCTGAACAAACACGAGAGGATCCACACTGGAGAGAAACCTTACAAGTGTTCACACTGCGACAAGAGATTCCTTCGGTCAGGACATGTGAAAACACACGAGAGGATCCACACTGGAGAGAAACCGTATCACTGCACTGCATGTGGGAAGAGCTTCAGTCAATCATCTGCTCTATGCAGTCATACAAAAAACAATCAGAGTAAGTAGTTCATCTTTAGCCGATGCCGCATCTCTGCCCTATTAGTCGGTCCTAACCAGCCACGAGTAACAGGACAAAGAAACATCATATCTAAATAATTAATTTTATGTTAATTTGTGTAATGTTTTTACACTTTTATGAAGAAAAGTGAAAAAAAAAATTGTCTGCTCCTTGCATCAAGAATAAAACATTTAATAATTTTAGTAAAAATATTATGATTTGCTTTCGGGGCTTTCCATGTTTTAAATTTCTCGATAAAGCTTTTAAATGGGTGGTTGATTATGATTTCACTTATCTAACTTTAGTGTGTTGCAACGCCAAGGTCATGGGTTCAATTCCCAGGGAAAGCAAGAGCTGATAAGAATGTAAAATGTGTACCTTGAAATGCAGTGTAAGTCGCTTTGGATAAAAGCGTCTGCCAATTGCTTAAATGTGTGTGTGGCGAGCAGGACGAGGCTTGTCAAACTGTGCAGCCTCTCCGTTCAACCCGTAAATAAATCCATCGATCCGCAAACTACGTTTGACTTCTTAAATGGTCTAGCAGTAGATCCTTTGCCAAGCGTCAGAGGTTACGGGTTCTAATCCGCACTCGTATAGTTTTTTTTCTCTCATCAAAACTGAATATGTTCATCAGTGGTTACAGTATATCCAGCAGGGACACGGTTGTGTGCTTTTTATTTTGTGATTTCACCGGAATGAATAGAGTCTCCACAACGGCGATAGATTGAAGCGCGCGTCTGAGTGAAGACTGCGCGCGAGCCACAGAGAACAACTGTATCCATGCAACCGATCGCCGCGGCAACGAGCGCGAACGCAACGAGTAAAAAAAAACATTTTAGCGCTGTATTTCTTATTTAATAGCGAACTAAACGAATGCTCTGCTAGTTAACTGGAGATGTTTTATTTATTTGTATTAGGTACATCCGTGCGTGCCTCAATGTTACAAAAATTGGTGGGGGACAATATCGATCCTTAGAAACAGTGGTGGGACACAACTTCACTGGATCTAAACAAATCAATCTAACCATAGATGTGACCGCTAGTGGTGGCTTTCTTAATCTGTTTAAAATAATTTTGCAAGGGTTCTTGCAAAAAAAAAAAAAAAAAAATTTTACCAAAATATTGATGCTTAAGAACGTCCTGGTTGCGTATGCAACCCACCGTTCCCTGAAGGAGGGAACGGAGGACGTAGTCGGCGGTCGACTGAATGGGGATCGCTAGAGAGCCTATCATCTTCGATTACTATTGAACGAGCCAATGGAATTTGGCGTGCGTGATTTGCATCACACACTCCGCCCCCGCGGCGCGGGTATAAATACGGAAGTGGATGCACGCACTAGTTAGTTTTTCGCTGAGGAGCCGAGAGTAACCCGGGGTCAGCGGTGGTCCAGCGGTAGTGGCAAGGGGACTATGTCCTCCTTCCCTCCGTTCCGCACATCCGACGTCGGAGGGGTGTGGAGGAACTCAACATGGTTCAATTTTAAGGGAACTCAACTGGAGTAGAAAGGCGCACGTATCCAGTCCATAGGAGGGGAATGGCGCAGCAAGCCGACACTTGAACCGGGCTCACGGTGAAACTGGCTTCATGAGAAGGGAGCCCACGGGAAGCAGCGGTTCAACTATGTGTCGTCCAGCCCCCAACTCTAGAATCTGTTAAGCAAAGCATATCGTCAACGCCCAGGCGGAGCACTTTACACTCATCATAGAGGAGCTCAACACCTAAGTGGACATGTTGCATCTCGGATTTTTACCGAAATGAAGGCAAGCACTAAGTGCAACTTTGCATGGAAACAGCCTTCCCTCTCTGCTGAATTCCAACAGATATTTGTAGAGCTGGTCTGAGGTCTATGGCTTGCGTTCTGTACACGTCCAAGCGAACGGACAGAGAAGCCAGGGCTGGATCTGCCTCCTCCAGGGCAGCGCTTGCAGGCTCACCACCTGCTCCTATTACGGGAGAGGTAGGAACCTTGGGCACAATCCGAGCCGGGGTCTCAGCTTGTGAGAGTTAGCCGGCCCAGACTCCAGGCACAATACGTTGACCGAAAGCGAGCAAGTCCCTACCCTCTAGTAGAGACCACGCGAGCAGGAGAACTGATATAACAGAATTTTTAACTCACTGCCTGCAGTGGCTCAGGGGCGGTCTCTGCAGTGCAGTTGCACCAGGGACAAGGCCCAAGAGGATAAAGAGGGACGGAAAGGATTTAAAGACCTTGCTCCTCAGGAACCTGACGATCAGGACGTGCCTCTGCACACTTCTGCAACACCATGAGCGTCGTTTAAACACCGAGGCAACATCATTTTGAGGGTGAAGGAAAACAGCCTACTCCAGCCCATTCTGCAGGAAAGAGAGCACTGAAGTGATCGAAAGCTTTCAGGATCTCCTCTGGAGAGAAGACACACTCAATGACTAGGTTCCACTTCTAGAGGCGTAAGCATGCTACCCATTTCAAGGGGGTGCTCGCAGAAGTGATGGTAATTATCACATGCCTGTGACAGCCACCTGAACCTCCGCGTTCAGATGTAAGACCGCCCGGAATCTCCGGGGGAGAACGCGGGTGCCATCGTGCCCCGTCCCTGAAGAGTTTTCAGGGGAAGTCAGGAAGGCTGTCGATGGGAACCAGGTCTAGTTGGGCCAATAAGGGGCAACTATGAAGACCTGCTCCTCTCCTGACTTGGCACGTAGGTGCAGGCGACGGGCGCAAAAGACAGGAGCATTGCTCAACACAACATGTGAAGATCACTGAGCTTCAGGAGCATTTTCTGCTCAGCACTTGAGTGTGATAAGTTCACTGAGCTTCAGGAGCATTTCTGCTCACCACCTGAGTATGATAAACTCACTGAGCTACAGGAGCATCTCTGCTCAACACTTGAGTGCGAAGAACTTCACTGAGCAACAGGAGCATTTCTGCTCAGCAGTGCGTGTGATGAACTCAATGAGCTACAGGAGCATTGCTGCTCAACACCTGAGTGCGATGAACTTCACCGAGTTTCAGGAGCATTTCTGCTCAACATGAAGTGTGATGAATTCACTGACTTGAGCAGGCGCAAGGCGACCATGAGTCGCAGTCGCTTTTAGAAGGCTCACTGGGGAAACGCATTTCTGCGGGACCCTGGGGCAGCTGAGAGCCAGTGTTTGTCCAAGGGTAGTCCGCTCGGTTTACACAAACACTGGCAGGAAGACGAAACCGGAGAGGCAACTGAGCGGCCCCGGAATGGTCATGACCCAGCTTGACCCAGGGGATGGAGTCTCCACTTGCCCTGGCTATAACTGTCGTGAGGCTCGATGGCGGCACGATTGAGTAGAGCGGGAAGAGTGGAACAAAGCGTCCTCAGAAGCTTCTGACTCCAAGGAGGAGGTGACGGGTGAGTTGTGACATGCAAGGGAAGCTTGCGCAACGGTCGCAATGTCTAACAACTCAAGGCACGAATGCCCGTGTAGTCGAGGGTCGCCCAGGCCCCCGTTAAAACACGCCCTTTGTACATGGCCCCTCTGTTGAAGAGGGTTTGGCAGCAGACCGGGATGAACTATAGTCACACAGGGTGAGCTGCTCTGCCACGGTCACCTCGGGACTCGATCATGAAGCTAGCGCTGAGCGGTCACATATGGAGGAAGCCAACGGCTGCGTCTACCATATACCCCAGGAGCTTCTGAAAGTTCTTTCAGTGGGACCCTTTCTCACTTCAACACCAGCTGAACACCTTCTCCTTGGAGAGACGTGTTAGACCGAGTCCATCTCCAAAACTGAAAAAGAGATACTCAGCCCGTGGGCGAGATTACTCTCTTCCAGTTGACCTGAAGACCCAACGGGCTCTGGAGCACTCGAAGGAAGGACACTGTACTGATACTCCACCCTTACACGCAACACACAGGATGGCCTGCGGTGCGGAAGGTAGAGATCTGAAGCACATGTCTTTCAGGTCGGAGCTGCAGACCAAACTTGGGCCAAGATGGTCACGACCCACCCTCTAGTAGCACGAAGAACGAGTTTACAACTGGCCTTCGTACTGGCTGGAGGAGCGGCTATATCAAATCCTTCGCCAGCAGGATAAGATAAGCACGCACAAGTCAGAAGCACTGCTCAACACTCGGTGTGATGAATATCACTGGATTTTCAGGAGCACGTCTGCTCAACACCTAATGTGATGATTATCACTGACTTGAGCGGGGTAGCCGAGCCTGAGGTGGGGCAGCAAAGTAGAGAGAGTGGTGTTAGTGTGCTTTGCAACACTTACCTGTCTCCACTAGCGGCAGGGGGACGTGAGAAGGCGGATGACCGGGTCCTCGAACGCCCCAAGCTGCCTGCTGGCGACCAAGGGAAGCAAGGCTATTACAGGGGGATGCAAGGCTATTACAGGGTCACACCCGCCAGACTGGTCCACTTGGGACCCAGGAATGAAAAAATTAGCTCTTTTTCTGAATATGTGGGTACCGCTGACCCTGTTTTTATAGGGGCCAGTGGCGGAACAAACACACACATAACAAAAAACTCCAGCCGGCCCTGCAAGCAGCCAGAGGGAGTGGATCGGCGACCACTCCATGAGCAACTCCTCAATCCCTGGGAGCCATCCAGGTTCAGCATCCAGGTTCAGCGTTTTCTTTTCTGCTTATGCTTACCACCTGGCTTGGCAGCGCCTGGAGCAGGCTGAGCGCAGCCGGCTCCACGCCGGAACCTGGGTGTAGGCTGCTGCGGTGGTCCGGCGGGAGCTGAGGCGGCTGCGGGCGGACGCCCTCGGCGACGAACAGGCGGAGGATCTGACCTCGGAGGGCGGGTGAAGGCAGCAGCGTCCCTCCGAGGCAGGATGTGCCGGATAGCCTCCGTCTGTTTCTGGGCTGTAGAGAACTGTTGGGCAAAGTTCTCCACAGCGTCGCCGAATAACCCAACCTGGGAAATGGGAGAGTCCAGGAACCGAACCTTGTCCGCTTCTCTCATATCAGCCAGGTTGAGCCAGAGATGGCGCTCCTGGACCACAAGTGTGGACATCGCCGAACCGATCGCACGAGCTGCAACCTTCGTCGCCCGGAGGGCGAGGTCAGTTGCAGTGCGGAGCTCACCCATGAGCTCACGGTCCGGACTACCCTCGTGCATGTTCATGAGTGCCTGGGCCTGGTGGACCTGGAGCAACGCCATGGCATGCAGAGAGGAAGCGGCTTGCCCACAAGCTTTGTAAGCCTTGCCCGTAAGAGCGGACGAGAACTTACAGGCTTTAGAGGGGTGACGAGGATCACCTCTCCAGGAAGCGGCCGCCGTTGGGCACAACTGCATCGCAACGGCCCGCTCCACTGGAGGGATAGCCTCGTAACCTTTCACCACTCCCCCATCAAGGGTAGTGAGGGGGGAGGAGCCACTCAGGCGGTTTCTGGCAGAGAAAGGTGCCATCCATGCCCTCGTAAGCTCCTCATGCACTTCAGGAAAGAAAGGAACCGGGGCGGCGGACTGAGAACCAGTACGGCCCGCCCCGATATACCAATCATCCAACCGAGACGGCTCGGGACACGGTGGAGGGTTCCACACGAGCCCTACCGCCTCGGCGGCCTTTTTCAGCATAGTTGACATTTCTGGATCTGGCTCGGGCAACACTGGTCTCCCAGAGGGAGGCAGTGCAGCCGAGTCGTCATCTCCAGAGTTCAGCTCCCCCTCCGATGCTGCGATTGACATGCTATCCCCTGGAGGGGCCCCAAATGACATGGCTGGCCTGTCCATTACAGAGGGACCAGCAGGATCAATGGGGAGCTCCACCGGTTGCGGTGCGAAAGAGGAGTGAGGGATCCACGGGGCCTGGCCGGGCGGATTACCCCTCACTGTGATCCTCAGATCACCCAGCTTGGACGGCACCCCAGTCTTTCTCTGGGAAGGTAACCCAGAGGAAGAACAGGGGCGGGGCCCAGAGGTGGGGACTGCACCAACGCTTTTGACGAAGGCGAGTCTAGATCTCAACACCGAGATGGCGATGTTCCCGCAGTGAGAACATGACTCATCCACGAAAGCTGCCTCGGCATGCTGTAAGCCCAAACATGCGACACAACTTTCGTGACCATCAGAGGGGGATAGCGCCAGACCGCACCCAGAAACGCACGGATGGAATGGCATCTTGAAAAAGACGCACTCACACCCGTGTTGCTCTTTTAGGAAATGGGACCGTCACCAGTGCCGGAGCACACAGGGAATGACCGCGGCAAACACTGAATAGTCTTTCAACCAACAGTGAAGCACTCACCTCTCGCCCTCTAACCAACCGTCAACATACAAACAAAC
Source organism: Siphateles boraxobius (assembly GCF_051911475.1). Taxonomy (NCBI): domain Eukaryota; kingdom Metazoa; phylum Chordata; class Actinopteri; order Cypriniformes; family Leuciscidae; genus Siphateles; species Siphateles boraxobius. The sequence goes on from NW_027508733.1 coordinate 934,944, forward strand.
AATAGAAATTTGATGCTGTTAAAACAGCAGTTGAGAGCTGAGAAGCTCGCGATCACCGCTGCACCACGCTGTAGAACACCAACACTGGAGAGGTCTTCCCGCAAGAACACCGACACACTCGCTCGTTGAACACAACAGCACTCTTCAGAGACATCAAAGACGAACGGCTCCGAAGCGAAAGGCAACTAGTGCGTGCATCCACTTCCGTATTTATACCCGCGCCGCAGGGGCGGAGTGTGTGATGCAAATCACGCACGCCAAATTCCATTGGCTCGTTCAATAGTAATCGAAGATGATAGGCTCTCTAGCGATCCCCATTCAGTCGACCGTCGACTACGTCTGACGTTATCGACTGAAAGGGAACTATTTTTATTTGTATTTTTTTTTTTTTTTTTGCTGTGCACTTTACTAACTGTGGTCCTTTAAGTGTATTATAAAAACTGATGGCTGACTGACTCAAAACATTATTTTGGCTATAGCCTTTTTTGTTGCAGTTTTTAGTTTAAAGTAGTCTAAAGCTAAATTTAAAGACTCATATGTTCTGTCTTTTATCTTTTTTTATTTTATATTCTACAGGAAAGTTGTATTTGTCAAGCCCTAAGCTGTTCCCTATAATCAAGCACAGGCTGCTAAGTTAATATGCTGGACATGTTTTTTGCAAATAAATACACAGGTGTCAATTCATGATACGTTGTCTTCTCTTAATTGTAATACTTAATGTACATTGGTGTTAAATATAGTTTGATAAATAATGCTACATGATAAATAGAAGGCTTCAAATAGACCCTGTAACCGGTGATCGGTATCGGTATCGGGTGATACAGCTTCCAGTAATCGGGGGATCGGTGATCGGCCCCAAAAATCCTGATCGGAGAACCCCTACTGATGAGCGACTCCTGCGCGGCGCACCGGTCTCGTATCTCTCATGGAGGAGCAGAAGCATAAAAGGAGGAGCGACGACAGTGGAGAACGAGAGAGGACGGTGTTGTTTGTTTTGTTATATGTGATAGCAGTCGTCCATGAGGGGCTGCTGTCTTTTACTTCAATTTTGTATTTGTTTTATTTTTGATATTAAAGTTTGTTGAATGTTCTTCTTCCCGTAACATCTAACCTCGTTACAGTGTGTAATGTTGCTGTTTGAGCATAAACAACATCTGCAAAGTTACAACGCTCAAAGTTCAAAGGAAAGGGAGATATTTTCTATTAAAGAAATTGCTTTTTATGGACTACAACAAACGGCTGGTAGGAACTACACAACATTCCTCCTGGGTTAGTGACATCACTAACCCTAAAATTTACATAAACCCCGCCCCCGGAACACGAATTATAGATAATCAAGAAAGAATATGCTTATCAATGACTAGAAGATATCTACACATAAGATACATAAATTCATCAACTAACCATTCAGAAATGTTTTCTACATGTCACTTTTTCTTGAGTCTCTCCATCTTTCTGACTGTTTTTTAATTTCCTGTTTAGACATAAAAGGCCAAAAGTTTTTGAAATTTTCAGTGCGTGTGTGTGAGGTAAAAGGACACAGATCTTGAAGCTCTGCGCTCTGTCAGGGTTCCCACTCATCCTGGAAAACCTGGAAAATCGCTGATAAACTTTCCAGTCATGGAAAACACATGGAAAATTAGAGAAAATGTAAAATGTCCTGGAAAATCTTGTTCTGGAAAATATTTTTTTTTATAGTTCTTCGGCTTTTCTGTTGCAGAGAACAAAGAGATTATCACTGGCCAAAATCAATTAGTATATTGCTCAAACCTCACACACAATATAGCCTACTAGCCGAGACTCCTTCTTTATGTGGACAGATGTGACGTGATGAAGAATTTATAGTAATATTTTCAGAATTACTAAGAATACTAGTTTCAAATATTTGTTTGAAGTGTTGGTGCTAAATGTAACAATATCTAGCGTAAATGATAAATCACATGAGATTTGTGCTGGTTACTGTATACAGGCCACCAGGGCACCATACAGACTTTATCAAAGAATTTGCTGACTTTCTATCAGAGTTAGTACTGGCTGCAGATAAAGTCCTAATTGTTGGTGATTTTAATATACATGTAGATAATGAAAAATATACATTGGGATTGGCATTTAAAGACATTCTTAACTCTATTGGAGTTATACAACACGTGTCAGGGCCTACTCATTGTCGTAATCATACTCTAGATCTAATATTATCACATGGAATCAATGTTGATGCCGTTGAAATTCTGCAGCAGAGCGACGACATCTCAGATAATTATCTAGTCTTGTGTAAACTTCATTTAGCCAAGGCTGCAAAGCCAACTCCGTGTTACAAATATGTTAGACCTATCACTTCTGCCACTAAAGATTGCTTTATCAATAATCTTCCTAATCAGTTTCATCATCTCAGCATCCCAGATAGCTTAGAAGAACTCGATATTGTGACAGAAACTTTTAACTCTCTCCTTTCCAGCACTCTAGACACAGTTGCTCCGCTGCGCTTAAAGAAGATTAAAGAAAATAGTACAACGCCATGGTACAACGAGCACACACAGGCCCTTAAGAGAGCAGCCAGGAAAATGGAGCGAAACTGGAAGAAAACAAAACGGTATTTCGCATTTCATGGAAGGAGAACACGATTGCATACGGAGAGGCCTTAAAAAGGTCTAGATCCGCTTATATTTCAACGCTATTAGAAGAAAAATAATGTAAAGTACATAAAACAGATTGGTCTACCAACAGGTTTAGAGGGTCAACTCAGTCGACGGCTGCCATGTCGCTAAAATCTTTTCAGAAAGAGGGAAGAATACTTAGGGAAAGGGAAAAATCAACTCGCATCCTCAAGAATTTAACCATAATAAAAAATATTTGAATATGCAAAACCGTTCTATGACAGCAGAGCTAAACTCTGCAGGACATTGATCTAGCGTTTCTATTATATACTGTATATAAGCGGGTGGTGATGGCGCAGTGGATAAGACACATGCCTTTGGTGTGAGAGACCCGGGTTCAAATCCACTGTGAGAAATATATAGCAATTGTAAGTCGCTTTGGATAAAAGCGTTAGCTAAATGTAAATATAATATTTAATTTCAGAATCTAATATCTATGTGTAAAAAGTCAGTTTTTCATAAAAAGTTCAATATTTGCCTCTGATATGAAGTGGAGTTGGAGTACTTCAAATGTATACTTAAATACAGAGTAAATGTATTTTGTTACATTCCACCACTGGTTATTTGAAAAATTAAACTAACTAAATGTATTGTCACAATATTAACTAGCAACTGCAGCTACAAGTCAATACACAAGTATAATTCTTATTCACTGTTATATTATCAGGTGAAAACTGACAGAAAGGTAAGTTATTGAACTAATACTCATTTTCATGGTCAAAAAAAGTGGCAGCAACTAAAAGTGAACAATAAATTCATAATTCAATCAGTTAAATCTTTAAGCATAAAAGGTTCATGGCTGTAGGCTACATGACTTTACAAACATTTGACATATTAGATAAATATAATTCAGTGTCTATTTCAGTATAATGCTCTTTTCACATAATTAAATGTTCTCTAATCCAACCTGTTACATTTGTTTAATTAGGCTAATGAAATGAACATTTGATTTCTACTGGGCCGACAGAGGCTGGACGTGTACATCACTGACAGATGAAGAGGAGATACACAATACTGGAAGAATATTAAAATCCAACAGGAAAAAGAATAACTGTTGCTTTTGTATTTGTAGGAAATAGAGATGACCAAATAAATTGTGAATAATTTGTGTATTTAACAGCTGTGGTGGTTATGTCATATATCTCAGACTATCCGTCCATCACATACAGTAATCTCTTTCACTTCCGGAAGGTGCGATGATGGGAATATGCATGTCATCAATGCATCCAAACACAGCGCAAATCCTAAAGGAAAATCTAATTATTAGGTTACTTTCAGAGGTCACAGCAAGATGTTATCAAATGAACGTCATTTATCAGATTATCCTCATTTAAACCGGTTTCTCCACCACTGTCCTGCAATCCTGTGAAACTCCTCTTTGATGGATCTCATGAGTTTGTGTCGAGGAAACAACACAAAAACTCTCAGAAAGAGCGTGAGAGATTGAGGCACACTTTCCTTCCCGCTCTGATACAGCAGCTTTACTAATGTGCTCTCTCCGATGTTATATAGAAAAATGTGCAATGAATGAATGTACTGCACTGCAAAAAATGCTTTTCTTACTTAGCATTTTTGTCTTGTTGTGTCCAGTCAAAATATCTAAAGAATAATAAATGAAAATGCATTTATTATAAGAAAATCTCTGGTTTTACATAAGAAAACCTGCTCCTGACCAGGTTAGGATCACAGAGTAAGTTACCATGGTAACTGACTCTGAGAATAAGTTACCCTTCTTTCAGAAACGGGCTTGACTAACTCTGATTACCTCCTTCTGAAACGGAAAACCCAGAGTTTGCCTCATTTCAGGGTTAACATACTCAGAGTTTTCACTTAACTTCCTTTCTGAAGCAGGCCCCTGAAAAGCCTCTTTACTTCTTGTCAATATCCTGTTGTAGCCAAGTCAATAGGGGGCGCTACTGAGGGAATCCGCAGAGAGCGTCATTTCCCTTTAAATATGCAACTTCCTTTGAGTGGAATGGTTGCAGTGCTTGAATTGTTTGGTGCTGGAATAACAAGCTCTGGTAGGTCTATTTTAATAGGTGTTATGGTTATATGTTTTTAATGCTCATTTATGATGCTTTGTGATCATTTTGGTAGTGGTGGGCAGATCGAGGCTTCGTGAAACACTGAAGCAGTTGAATCAAATGTGCCATATTGTGTCGAGGCTTCGAAACAATCCGACACCCGTCTCTACGGTGACCCCTAGTGGTCAGAACAGTGTAAATGCAACAAAAACCCAGGCCAAACATGCATAAAAACACCTTTTACAGTCTATTGCAATATTTTTTTACTGAAAGTAAAATCTTTCAAATGCAACTATCTAATCATCTAATAAGATTATCATGTGTAAACGTGTTCTTTTATCAATTATCAGGGTTTGTTTTGTTTGTCCTATTAACGAAAACTATGACGAAAAATGTTCGTTGACGTTTTTTTTCCCCCTGACTAAGACAAAGACGATGAGAGACCACACCCAGGTCATTAAACGATAACTGTGACTATATCAACACGCAATATCGTTGACGAAAAAAGACGAGACTGAAACTTCACCTAAACCACTTGTTTTGTTGAATTAAGGAGGAGACAACACGTTACAGACTGTTTTACGAGCGTTCATGTTTACGGTTGCCAGATTTCAATAATTTAAACCCAAGGCAGAGCTTTTCGCTTAAAAGAACACGTTTTCGACCCGGTCTTTTCTATAGTATCTGGCAACCATGCGCGCGCACGTGCTCTCGTCTCTACACTGCTGAAGAAGCGCGGAAGATCTGAAAACACAGACAGGTAAGTTGTGAGTTCAGCGATCTTCATTTGAGGTTTTCTACCTACATTAAAGTGTCATTCAGTCGGTCTGTGTTCTGTCACAAACCGCTTGCACTTGTTTGTGCGACTAAATCTGCGAACAAAATGCAGGCTGATATCCAGCAGTGTTTTTAATGTTGATCATAGTATACGAGCAAGAATGTAATGTTTCCCGAATATCCACACGATTTCAAATGTAACATTGATTTTATACAACGGTTCAACAAACATAAGGGTAACATTAAGTGATGTAATATATTTAAAACAGTATTGTCAGTAGGCTTCTTGCTCTAATTTGCAACGAAACGCCACAGCAGAACTGCAGCACACAGCGGTGATTCGTGAACGAATCTGTGGGTTTGATGAATCGTGAGATTGAATGACTCGTCCATAAATACAGCCACTTGCTTCGTTTCTGAATGAATGAAGTGCTACTGCTGAAGAGTGGAATGTCAATACAGCCTGTTACCTTGATTTCTCAAGGAAAATAATGACATTTTTTGTTCTAAAGACTATAAAATAGCCACCAAAATGAATGTCAGTAACTGCAGTTCGATTAAAAGTTGACAAATGCAATTACTTTTGGTCAACTAAAACAAGGCTAAAACTATGAAGGACAAGATGACTAAAATGTAACTAAGACCAATAAGCATTTTTGTCTGAAGATGAAGACTAAGGCTAAATCAAAAATGGCTGCCAAAATAAACACTGGTAGTCAATTAAATGAAATCATGTGTTTTCATTATTATGAATAAATTATCAAACTAAATATTATAACATATTTATTTGTTATTGTCTTTGTGCTGACAGAAGCCGAGAGATCCAGAATCCTGCAGAATAAAACATTAAGATACTGAAGAACAAAGAGGTTGGTGTACGCTTCATTCTGTATTTATGAGGCTGGAGCAGTTCATCAGATTTAGTGTGTGTTCTTATAAAAAAATCATAAGAGCTGAACATAAGAGCAACTTTCATTTTTCTTAGTGACATCAATATACAAAGTCTGTGTTGATGCTTGGTGCCAGTTTATCAGGAAGTGACGATTTTGATGATCGAATGATACTTTATTCATAAATTGTCATGAATGGATGGATGGAAACAACTTATAACATTTTAAAGTTTTGAATTGTTAACATTTTGATAACTGCGTTGTTTTAAAATATCTAAAAGTTCTCGATATAAAAACATTGGATTTGTGCCTCTAATGGTTTAATAATACAAAATAATTAGCCCTCTAGTACTGTTCTGTTGTTGGTCAAAAAAAAATACTATTTCACTGAAATCAATGTAATATATTTTATTTTGATAATATTTTTTTATTTAATATTTTGTATTTTTAGGGGATTTTATGGTACTAAATTATATTTATGCAGTAGTTATAATCCATTTATTCATTTTTGGAGCATAGACCTGAAAATAAAATTTCCTGCTTAAACTGTTGTAAATCTTGAATGATTTAAGCACAGACTAAAGTTTGGTCACTTGGCTGAAGTGAAAAAAGTTTAAAGAGTGATACATTTTTACATTTATTCCTTTGAAAAATCCACAAAAATACCATTTTCAATTTTTATATAAAAAATATCTATTTTCCAAAGCAGGTTTTACTCTAAAACCGTAAGAAACCCAAAGTCACATATCTAAAGTTGTGTTGCACATTTGAGGTTGATATCTCAGTAAATGATCTTTCAATGAGATGTTTGGCTGCAGTACCAAACGCTTCCACTAGAATAAATTAGTCTCCCATTAATTTCCAATGCCCTCTTGTTTGACTGTGAACAACACAAGTGTGACTATTTTTTCAGGATCATTTAAACTTTTATATGATTTTTATGTGTGTGTGTTCACACAGCAAGTGCCAAAACCTTTACCAAGTTCCATATCATTGCGATGAAGTAAACAATTCTAAAAGATAAAAACGTAAAATTAAGTAAAGAATGACCGAACAGCACCAGTGGGTTAATTATGATGAAATAACAATAATAATAATAATTAATGCATCAATGTACCCCATTCATGGAAAGTTCCAGGGATATTTAATGGATTAAAATCATACATTTTGAATAGTAGTTGTTTAAAGAGAACTCTTGAACTGCTACTTTCTGTTTCTTTTTCATAATTTTATAATTCTCTGGAGACAAACTGTTTGCATGTGATCAATGTGGGAGGAGTTTCATATATAAAAAGTTGAACTGGCTGTCAGGCCTGAGGAACCACCAGAAACTTCATGCCAACGAGAAGCTTCACATGTGTTCTGTGTGTGTAAAGAGTTTTTCACAGCTGGCTTTTTTGAGAAGACACCAGAAACGACACAGCTGTGCGATTGTGAATGACAGTATGTCTATGTAAATCACTTTTGCCAGTAATATAATTCAAATGACATGAAATCAAAAAAGAAGATATTTTGAAGAATGTTGGTAACCACACAGTTGATGGGCCCCATTGATTTCCATAGTATGGAAAAAATACTATGGAAAAAAAAAACCTCCTCCTTCAGTGAAGCTCCTCCTCCTTCAGTGAAGCTCCTCCTCCTTCAGTGAAGCTCCTCCTCCTTCAGTGAAGCTCCTCCTCCTTCAGTGAAGCTCCTCCTCCTTCAGTCAAGCTCCTCCTCTTTCAGTCAAGATCCTCCTCTTTCAGTCAAGCTCCTCCTCTTTCAGTCAAGCTCCTCCTCTTTCAGTCAAGCTCCTCCTCTTTCAGTCAAGCTCCTCCTCTTTCAGTGAAGCTCCTCCTTCTTCAATGAAGCCCCTCCTCCTTCAGCTAAGCTCCTCCTCCTTCAGTGAAGCCCCTCCTTATTCAGTGAATTAGTAAGAAATTATAGTAAGATAATTGTTATAGTAAGAAAAATTTAGTTGTGAATTATAATTAAAGCAGCAAATAATATGAACCGGGTGCAATTTTTAAACAAGGATGTTTGTTTTCTGAAAGTCAAAATAAGTATTATCTGAGCTTTAAGTTTTATTTAGTATATTTTACATCTGGTTTGACTGCAACCATATTACCGAAATGATGGACATGTCTTAATACACTTTAGGCATGCCAAAATTTTATTATCTTGCAAAAACAACAACATAAAAAAAAAAAAAATCAAATAAATAGATTTTGTCTAAAAACAGGAAGTGTTAAGTTCAAGTTTCAGTTTATTGTCAATTCTACTATATGTACAGGACATACAGAGGATTGAAATTCCGTTTCCATCAGACCCATGGTGTAAAAACCCCAACATAACACAGACAAGTATTAAAAATATATATAAATCACAATACAAACATTAGGCACATTATAATTTAAATAGATTTACATTTAAAATCGCAAACATTATGCTAAAAGAAAAAGAGCAGCAATTTTCAAAGTGTGTGTGTGTGTGCATGTGTGTGTCCATGTGTGGCTATGGGGCAAAGAGTCACAGTTCAGTGCATCTGAGGGAAGGGCTAAGAGGGAAGAGAGTTCAACTTCCTGACAGCCTGGTGGATGAAGCTGTTCTTCAGTCTTGTGGTTCGGGCCTGTAGGCTCAGATACCTTCTCCCAGACGGCAGAAGACTAAAAAAGCCGTGTGAGGGGTGGGTGGGATCACCCACTATGCTGAGTGCTTTTTTAGTTAATTGTGCTTTGTAAATGTCTTTGAGGGAAAACAGTGTGGCACCTACGATCTTTCCCGCTGCATTCACTATGCGCTGCAGCACTTTCTGGTTGTGAGTGGTAGAGTTACCAAACCACACAGTGATGCAGCTGGTCAGGATGCTTTCAATGGTGCCATGATAAAATGAGCACATAATGGGTGCCGGGGCTCTAACTCTCCTTAGTTTGCGGAGGAAACAAAGGCGCTGTTGGGCTTTCTTAGCCAGTGATGCAGTCTTGGTAGACCAGGAGAGGTCCTCTGTTATGTGCACACCCAGGAACTTGGTGCTGCTTACTCTCTCCACAACAGCACTGTTGATGTTTTGAGCAGGGTGCTGGGTGTGAGCTCTCCGAAAGTCCACAACAATCTCTTTTGTTTTCTCTACGTTTAGATGGAGATTGTTTTCGCTGCACCACCTGGCCAGTTGGCACACTTCATTTCTGTAGTTTGTCTCATCATTGTTGTTGATGAGACCCACCACAGGTGTATCGTCCGCAAATTTTATGAAGCGATTTGTGCTGTGCATTGGTGAACAGTCATAGGTTAGCAAAGTGAAAAGCAAGGGGCTGAGAACACATCCTTGGGGAGTCCCTGTGTTCAATGTGATGGTGTTGGATGTGTTGTTACCAACCCAAACTGCTTGTGGTCTTCCGGTAAGAAAGTCCAACAACCAGTTGCACAAAGAGTTGTTTAGGCCAAGCCGGTCCAATTTCTGTATTAACTGCTGTGGAATGATGGTATTAAATGCTGAACTAAAATCTATGAAAAGCATTCTCACATAAGAATTTTTTGTTTCTAAATGAGAGAGGGCTGAATGAAGAGCAGTAGAAACTGCATCATCAATGGATCAGTTGGCCCGATATGCGAACTAAAAGGGGTTCTTGGGGGGGGGGGGGGGGGGATTATGGTTTTAATGTGTTGCATGACTATCCATTCAAAGCATTTCATGACAATAGGAGTCAGTGCAACAGGACGATAGTCATTAAAAACAGATGGGGTTGGTTTCTTGGGAACTGGTAGAATTGTGGTAGCTTTAAAGCATGTGGGGACAACTGCCTGGCTCAGAGAAATGTTAAAGATGTCCGTGAAGACATCTTTGAGCTCTTCTGCACAATCCTTTAGCACCCGACCAGGTATATTGTCCGGACAAGCTGCCTCCGGGTGTTGATCTTAGAGAAGGATCTCATCACGCCGAAGAGAGACACAGAACCTGGTCGTCACAAGGAGGTGTAATCTTCTGCGCAGGGGTGGTGTTGTATGCTTCAAAGCGTGCAAAGAAGTTAAGTTCATTAAGCAGAGGGATATCACTGTCACAGGTCTGTGGTGGGGGCTTATAATCCGTGATTGTCTGGATTCCCTGCCACAGTCTCCTTGTGTCTCTGCTGTCTCTGAAGTTATGGGCTATCCTCTTAGCATACTGCTTTTTTGCCTTTCTGATGCCCCGGGACAGGTTGGCCCTAGCTGTTCTCAGGCCTTCATCATTGCTAGCTCTGATGGCAGCATTTTGGCAGGTTGTGAACCTCTCCTGTCAACCATGGCTTCTGATTAGCACGTATGGAGATAGTCCTAGTTACAGTTACGTCATCAATGCATTTGGTGATGTAGGCAGTGACTGTCTCTGGATATTCCTGAATATCAGTGTGATGATTGTAAGTTGCTGCCTGTTTAAACATGTCCCAGTCTGTGGTGGAAAAGCAGTCCTGAAGTGCTGAGGAGGCACCTTCTGGCCACACACGTACATGTATTTGGACTGGTTTAGTGACTTTCGCCCTTGGTCTGTATGCTGGTATTAGTATGACAGTGGTATGGTCGGAGAGACCAAGGGGAGGGAGGGGTGAAGCTTTGTATACCCCTCTGTGGGTTGTATAAACCAGATCCAAAATATTTTCCCCCCGTGTTGGAAAGTCAACATGTTGGTATATTTTTGGAAACACAGATCTGGGGTCTGTATGGTTAAAATCTCCAGCCAGGATGAGGAATCCGTCTGGATGTTCTGTCTGTTGCTCACTGATGGCATGATACAATTGGCTGAGTGCTTCGTTCCTGTCGTTGTTGTTAGTTCTGGGTGGAATGTAAACAGCGACCAGCAAGATCCCTGTGAATTCTCTCGGAATGTAAAAGGGTCGGCATTTGACAATTAAAAACTCCACTAGGGGTGAACAATGTCTATAGACTACCACAGAATCACGACACCAAGCATTATTGATGTAAACACAGACCCCGCCCCCGCGGGTCTTACCGCCCTCGACGAGGACTCTGTCCGCTCGATGACACGTCAGCTGATCAAGCTGAATGGCGGCGTCCGGAATGTTGTCTTTGAGCCACGTCTCCGTAAATGTAAAAACACAGCATTCTTTGAGAGTTCGCTGGCCAGATCTCAGTAGCCGTATGTGGTCCATTTTATTATCCAAAGAGCGTACATTGGCAAGCAAAATGGTTGGAATAGCCGGTTTGTGTGGGCTGGCCGCTACCCTAGCCTGGATACCTCCACGCTTTCCCCTCTTCTGCTTCCTCTCAAGCTGCTTGCGACGCCTTCTCAGCGGTTGTATTACAGCAGTCGAGGTCGATGAGGTAATAGGTCGGCGAAGTAATCCCAATGCCCGAAGCTCATCAGCGTCCACAGAGTTTAACTCATAAAAAGTTCTGTTTATCTCTAACAGAAACATCCGATTATATGTGCGCCTAGAAATAGACAAACGCGACGAACACTTCCTCACTTAAACGCAACGAATTGTACGAGGGTAAATATACTGGGACTGAGAGTAGCCGCTGTGTCTGCACGCGCCGCCGTGTTAAAATTGTAGCATTGTTGCACATTTTTAAAATGTTAATATTTAAGGTAGTTGCATAGTTTATCGAATATTTAATAGTTCTCACTACAAAAATGTGATTTATTCAGACCCCCTAAAGGGTTGCAAATGGACAAAGACGTTTTCTTTCCTGTTCCAAGCTCATCTTTCTTTCCACAAGGGCCATTAGTGATCGGTAAAGAAGTGCTGATAGTGATAAAGGTCCTTTAGTACGATGTGTGAAAGCTACAATCTGCTGATTGGTCAATTTAAATGTCTTCTTTTACTTTAAATTTTGTTTGTCACAAGATCAAGAAAGGGATGAAAGAAGATTGAAAAGCTCTGTTTACACCTGGTATTGAGATGCGTTTAGGTTTATTGGATCAGAAGTAGACGAGGGAGACACATTCCCAATTACACCTTGTGTTTTAATCTGTCTCTTTTGTTTACATTCAACCACTTCTGTCCTGATTTCTTCGAGCAGAGGGACTGTGGGCCGGCAAATGATGGGCTTTCTCAATTCTTTAATCTAATGGACGAAATAAGCTCACACAATTTGCATGTGAACGCGACTGGAGATTAACAGAATACAGCTTTTGTTTCTGATCTTAAAGCTGCAAATCCACATCGTCAAACACAACGTTTTTACTCTTCAAATCAAACTTGGGTCTTTAGCCGTCAAAGTTAAAATAGCACGCTTCTCATAATATTTACATGTTAGGTCCGCAGGCGGAGAGCTGGCGTCTTTTGTAGCTGTTTGAACACAATCGACCACTTGAGCGTTTACACTACGAAAGCAATCCGGATTAATGCATTTTCGACTACATCTGGAAGCTCAAAACGTTTCAGAGGCCGTTTACACCAGTGTTTTGCTATTCTAACTCAGCTTATTTCTGTCATTGGTAGCGGTGGGTTGTAACAGATGAGAAATATACAGTTTTACACCAGCGTGCTAATAATGTTTCTTTAGTCATTTGACAATCCTAAAGCCTGAACCAATGCCTGATGCCACCCCTACATCTCCCTCACAAAAAAGTTTGATTTCCCATGAGAAACTTTGCATTTGAAAACAAAATGTTTACATTCCCCCTAGAAACTGTAAAATGTTTCGCGTTCGTCAGTGTACACCTTTCATGGAAAATTCCAGGGATATAATGCATCAAAATCATCATAATCTTGTATAATAATTGTTTGAACACAACTCAATACTTTCTTTAATTACATGAGGGTTTCATATATTTTTTTCACTACATTTTTTTTCTCTTTGATTGATTGATTTACTGAGCACTTTTTTTTTACTTTAATTTCAGACCAGATGGATGAGAATGAGGAGAATGAAGTGGAGAAACATCAGAGAAGATCTCAGAAATCTTTCACCTGCACTCAGTGTGGAAAGAGTTTCACCTGCAAAAAGAATCTTAAGGATCACATGAGGATCCACACTGGAGAGAAACCGTTCTCATGTGATCAGTGTGGGAAGAGTTTTACACAACAAGGACACCTTCAGAATCACATGATCATCCACACTGGAGAGAAACTGCATGAATGTGATCAATGTGGCAAAACATTTTCGAGGGCTTCAGGCCTGAAGATTCACCTGAAATCTCATTCGAAGGAGAAACCACATTCATGTTCTTTGTGTGGAAAGAGTTTTTCACATCTGCCGGATTTAAAAGCACATCAGAAAATACATACTGGTGTAAGAGATCATATGTGCTTTGAGTGTGGGAAGACTTTTAGTAGAGCTTCACATTTGAATCGGCACCAGAGGATCCACACTGGAGAGAAACCTTACATGTGTTCACACTGCGATAAGAGATTCAGTGATTCAGGATCCCTAAAATCACACGAGAGGATCCACACTGGAGAGAAACCGTATCACTGCACTGCATGTGGGAAGAGTTTCACTCATTCATCTTCCTTACGCTGTCATATAAAAACTCACATAAAGTAGCTTATCTTCAGTTCCAGCACTTTCAAGTGCGATGCCAGCTCTTTCCTTTTAGTTTGTCTTAACCAGCCACAACCATGGCTGTAGTCTTTTATGAAGTTACAGAGGTCCAGACTTCAGTATATTTCCGAGGTGTAAATAATAAAGGTTGTAAAATAATTTCCCAATATAGTATCAACTCTTCTTTAGTGCTGCAAGGATATTGCACAGCACCAAGATCTTCTCGTCTGAACTGCCTCTGCGGTCTGTCACCGCTCATCAACCTCAAAATATTTGAGATGACCAGTCAAATTAAAGTAGGCAGGCTTTATGTTCACAGAAGCTCATGTGTGCATATTCTAGCGCTTCAGTTAATGGTCATAAAGTGTGAGATAAAATGTAAGTAGCTAAACTAAACATTTCATATTTGATAGCTAATTTAGGATAGAAATGTTAAATGACCGACAAAAATAATCAGGAAAACTGATGTATATAAATATCAGTTGACCTTATGTTTACTTTCATCACTGACACAGACAAAAATGTAAAGAATATCAGAGAAAGCTCAGCTTTTGGAGGGGAAGAGACGGACCAAAGTAGGGAGACTGGCCCTCATTTATCAAAAGTGCGTACACCAAATTTCCAGCGTACACCCAAAACCACGGTGACTTTGAGATTTATCAACATGGACGTTGGCGTACGGCACGCTCAAATCCTACGCCAGGTCAGGAGGTGGTGTACATGTACGCACGTTTTGAGTTAGTGCGGAAATGCGCAGAAAAACAATTCCTAACACCACAAAACGCACTGACAAACTAAAAGATATGAGGAGCTCTTTTCCAAAACGCGATAAAAGCCATTTTTAAAAATACATTTGTATTTTATTTCTATTAATAAACTAGTGTTGTGTCTGCAAAGATGAAATTGATGATCACCATCTCCGTAGTGAACGCGCCTATAGAGAGAGTAGCCTATTTCTTTTCGTTTATAATTGTTTCGTTTAAAGACATTTCAAGCTTTCTTTATAGATGGGCTATATTTCTCATGTCTGTGAGGCATATACTGAGTTTCGGTTTATTTGTGATGAGATGCGCTCCAGTTCACATGCAATGCAAGGGACCGCGCTCGCGCCTCCATGTCATGACTCATGATTATATTGTCTGCTATTTGCTTATTATTTATTATTTTATTGGTTGATGAAAAAAATATTAAAATTAAGATACAATTTATACAAAACGAAATTCACTTTAAAGAAAGCCTTTCTACAAAACAAAACTTAATTAAGTGGCCAAAATCATGTCTGAGCATGTCTCACGATATATTGCGCATCCTATCTTAGCCTATGTTCACTTTTCATAATCAACATAGATGGGGAAAAAATAACATTATTATTTTTTTAACAAATATGAAACTAAATGCACTTAGTTAATGGCTACAACACGTAGCCTACTAGGCCTGAATATTGTTATTACTTTACTATTAGCCTAAATGTGTTACTAAATGATTTGAATGTATTTTTAACATTGTTGTATTTAAGGACTGTATCTGTGTGTTATTTTTAAATTATTTGTTTTATGTGGTGGACAATATTGGAACGTGACATTGGAAATATTTATTTTATTTTGACTATTTAATTTATTTTACTATTTATTTTGTTTGGCTTTTATTTATTTCATGCAGTTGCACTTATTTAATTTATATTAATTTATAGTATGAGTCCCTGATTATATGTTGCATGTTCTCTTGTTGTTTTTGTTGTTGTTTTTTTAGACAAAAAATGGATGGATTTATAGCGTTTTGAAAAAAAAATACAATTAACTTTGAATTTATCATCAACAATATTGTTGTTTGATTTAATAATAATTTTTCATGATGGTGATGGTCTCGATCTCCAGAGAAGTGTCTCCTCTTTGCCGTCTTCCGTGTGTCCATGGCGTAAAATGAGGGTGTGGGGGAGGCGGATACTTGAATATATAGGGGCGTGTTATTCTAATGACGATCGTTTTCAGCCGCGGCATTTATCAAGGGCAGGTATTGCGTACACCTGGATTTCAGAGGTACGCACAGCTTCATAAATCAGGCGGTGAGAGGAGTGTAAGCATAATCTTACACCAACATATACGCCCGTTTCTACGCAAGAATGATAAATGAGGGCCACTGAGAGAAAAAGGGTGATGGAGATGAAGAGAGAGCCGATATTGACAAACAAACTACAATTTTTTTTAGTCTTTATATATCTGGAAATGCACATGTAAATCAGAGAAATCAAAATTTTCTCGGGGGAGCAATCCTAAAGCCCTGGCCACAACGATCGAAAATATAAAAGAAGCATTGTCAAAATTTGTCACATTAAATGGTTTATCTTTAAGAACAGCAGTTTTAACTGTGAGATTCACAACAACTCAAAGATGAAGTTCCTCACCAAAGAGCAATATCGCATATATAATTTTGCTTAATATAATCTATATGGGAAATTTATTTTACATCGAGCTCATTAGGATCGATTAAGGTGTTTACATGAAGACTTTTCAGTCCGATTGATCCGTCAATGCGTTTACTAACGAATTATTTGGGTACATGTGAACGTAGCCTGTTGCAATGAGGCTTTTGTGAAGCGCACTTATTGGCTGTGTAACACTGAGAACACAGAGAAAGTCTCGCGACCCCCTATAGAATGATCCGTGAACAGTGTTGCCACAGTTACTTTGAAAAAAGTAATCTGATTACTCCTTTAAAAAGTAACTTAGTTACTTTACACGATTACTTGATTTTAATAGTAACTAAGTTAGATTACAAGTTACTTTATTAGTTACATTCACACAACACCCCCGCATTTTTAACAGTAACGTCAACAATGTATCTCCTGATACTTTAAGTTGAACTTAAAAACTATTTCCTGAAAAAATACTTGTTTTTATAACAAATAAAATAAGGACAGTGTTTCTTGACTTCACTTAACATAAATACTTGTTTTTCTAAAATATAAAATGAAGTCAGTTCCCTTTCGAGAGGTCTCTCCTATTGCGTAAGTAGCTTACGCTATGGGAAAAATCCTTTTCTCGAGAATATTGAAGTCTTTATGTAAAACACATTGCAGCTGCACAGCAGACAGCAATGAGCGAAGGAGCTCGGTCATTGGCTGTGCTGCGGCAACTTGCTCGAACCAATCACGGGGCGACTCTGAATGCGTGACCAATGAGCGCGCCTCGCGTCAGAGCCCGCCAAGATGGGCGTGGCCAAGAGCTATATATTGGGCGCCCCGTCATGAGAGTTCTTTAGATTTAATCTCCTTCAGCGAACACCTTCTTCGCTGAATCCCCCGGATTATTGAAAGCCTTCGCCGCCGTGGAAAAGCGTACCAGCGGGATTGCTACGAGGACGTCGGCATCTTCAGCCGCCTTCGAACGCCATCCTACTGAGCCATCCGGCGCACTACACGCAAGTATTTACATCTGTTCGCCCCGCGACATTTGTAAAAGAGCAATTTACTGAGGCGTTGTTCCAAATGCCTTCCTGCGGGTCGTGCAGAGACCTTCTTCCGGACGTGGATCGTCACATCATCTGCGCTCGCTGCCTGGGGCGGGACCACGCAGAAGCTGCTTTGACCAAGGGCAGATGTCCGGAACGTGACGACCTGGGTCTCTCCGCACTGCGGGCTCGCTTCGCCGTTTTCACCGCGAGCGAGCCCATCGCCGACACCCCTCTGTTTGAGCCGAGTGTTAAGAAAAAGCGCCGCTCACAGAGGCTTCCTGAACCTGAGCTCAGTGACGTCACGCCGAGCCAGTCTCCGCGTGCTTCACCGCCGCTCGTGTCCTCCCCACCGCCGGTTCAGTTCACCCAGCCAGACCCACACCCCTCTAGCAGAGCGGTGGGCCTTGTGACTTTCGGCACGTCCGAGGACGACGGGGGAGTAGATGACTCTTTGTCCATCGACGCTGCATCTGGCGACTGGCCGGGCTCCACTTTCGACCCCGCCCCGTCGACGCTAACTAACACGAGTGGGGGATCCTCTATGGATACGGAGATTGTCCGCATCCTCTCTAAGGCCGTGGAGGACCTCGGGCTCGATTGGTCTTCTCCCGAAGAACCAACCCGAAGCCGACTGGACGAGTGGTTTCTGCAAGGGCGCCAGCAGGCCCCTCGGCAAAGGCCTTCTCCTTTCTTCCCGGAAGTTCAAGACGAACTCACCAAGTCATGGAAAGCCCCCCACTCTGCGCGTCTGAAGCCTCATTTTTCTTCGTCGCTCTCCTCTGTGGACGGCGCGAAGGAAATAGGCTACGAGGGAACGCCGCCCCTCGAGGAGGCCGTGGCCAATCATCTCTGCCCGCCCTCCACCACTGGATGGAAAGCCAAGGCTTCCCACCCCTCGAAACCCTGCCGCACTACTTCAGCTCTCGCTGGTCGCGCCTACGCCGCCGCAGGCCAAGCTGCGTCAGCGCTTCACTCAATGGCGGTACTTCAAGTGTTCCAAGCCAAGCTTCTCCGCTCCCTGGACGAGTCTGGCCCCGAACCCGAAGCCTTCAAGGACCTACGCAGCGCGACTGACATAGCCCTGCGAGCCACGAAGGCCACCGCCCAGTCTATTGGCCGCGCCATGACTAATTTGACTGTTCTCGAGCGCCATTTGTGGCTGACTTTGACGGAGATGAAAGACGCGGATAAAGCCCCGTTTCTCGACGCGCCTATCTCCACCAGCGGGCTGTTTGGACTGGCAGTTAAAGGTCTCGCCGAACGCTTCACTGAGGCCCAGAACGCTTCACAAGCTATGCGCCATTTTCTGCCTAAACGCTCCAGCTCATCGCAGAGCAGACAGAGGCCGCCACAGCCGCAGCGGGCTAGAGCAGCCCCCACCGCCTCTCAGCCCGTGCCTCAGACTGCCGCTCGCGCTCCCACAACCGCAAGCCGCCTCCTGAGCGACGGGGTCCTCGGCCCAAGATCGTGCTGAACCCTGAGCCTCGAAAGCCTTCCTAGCCTCAGGAATGAGAAGAGAGAGTGCCTGTCTCGCAAAAGCCGGACCACTCTCTCTGCAAAATCTCAAACATTACCCAGTCCCCGTACAGGCAGCTGGAAATGTCTATACAGCAGTCAATGGGCCAGTCACAGAGCTCGCTCACCTGCAAACAAACGCCGTTTTTACGGCGACACACAGAAAACACAAAAAGAGTCTTTTTCTGCCTGTGTCACTAAGGGTACACATGTCCACAAAGTGTGCATTCCCAGGTACTGTCAAAACAGTGCCAAATTCATTTCCAGTTCAGGCTGCACTCCCCATGAATGTAGATCACATGCCTACGGTCATGTACGCACCACTACACACTAGCACTGTTCACACAGTTATGAATTCATCCCCAGTAAAAGCGGGAAACATTATAAAAGTGACGCATGTGCCTACCACTGTCTATGCACCCCCACTTATAAACACTGTCCCTGCAGTGTCAAACACAACCCCAGCTCAGGCTGCGAGTCTTACAGACATAGCGCGCGCTGTTGTAATCACACATGCGCCCATTCACTTGGCTGCTCAGCGCGCGCCCGCGCCTCTGAGAGCTACGAGCTCAGGCAATTCGCTGGCCGGGTCCCTACGTCACAGCGGCCCGCCCCTAGCCTGTATTCAGCCCATATCTGTACACGCAGCGGCATGGGAAAACATTCCAGATATGCCGAAATGGGTGTGGAATATAATAAAACACGGATACTAGCTCCAGTTCGCTCGCTGACCACCATGTTTTACGACTGTGGTCGAGACTAAAGTGAGAAAGGAGTGTTCGCATGTTCTACGCACCGAGGTGCGCAAATTAATAGAAAAGGGCGCTGTGGAAACTGTTTCCCCCTCTATGAGCAGGGCAGGTTTTTACAGCCGCTATTTTCTCGTCCCGAAAAAGGATGGCGGTCTCCGCCCCATCCTAGATCTCAGACACCTGAACAAAGCACTAATGATTCGCTCGTTCAGAATGTTAATAACCAAACATATCCTCGCGCAAGTACGCCCAGGAGATTGGTTTCTCTCAGTGGATCTGAAAGATGCTTACTTTCACATTCCAATAGCGCCTCATCACAGGCCTTTTCTGAGATTCGCGTTCGAGGGACAGTCTTACCAGTACACAGTACTTCCGTTCGGGCTGTCCCTGGCAACCCGTACATTCACGAAATGTATGGATGCAGCACTTTCCCCCTTGAGATGAAGGGGAGTGCGAATACTGAATTATTTCGACGATTGGCTGGTCCTAGCACAATCAGAGAGTCAGTTAATAACACACAAATCTTGGATTATCAGCCATCTAGAATGCCTGGGTCTAAGAATCAATTTTGCAAAAAGTATACTATCTCCCAGCCAGAGGATTTCTTTCCTGGGAATAGTTCTATACTCGATGCAAATGACAGCTCGTCTCTCATCAGAATGCGCGCTCACCATCCGGCGCCTTGCAACATCATTCAGGGCGGGCGCGCGCGCCCCCGTCAAGCGGTTTCAGAGGATGCTGGGTCTCATGGCCTCAGCATCGGCCGTACTCCAGCTAGGATTGTTGCATATGCGTCCTCTCAAACGTTGGCTCAAGAGCCGCGTCCCTGCTCACGCGTGGCGTTCGGGCCACCTTTTAATCAGAGCGAACCACGGCTGTATAAAAGCCCTGACGCACTTGTAAGCCGCTGACTGGTACCAGTCAGGCGTGAGCCTGGTTGTGAACACAAGGAGAAAGATGATCACAACAGATGCCTCCAAAATAGGTTGGGGGGCCCTTTACGAGGGCAGGCCTGTCTCCGGCTTTTGGTCAAACCCGGAGAAGCGCCTACACATAAACTGTCTGGAGATGAAAGCGGTCGCTTTGGCTCTCAGAGCCCTGCTTCCACATCTAAAAAACGAACACGTCCTGGTCCGAACGGACAACATGTCGGAAGTGTCGTACATAAATCGCCAGGGTGGTCTCAGGTCGAGCTCCATGCATTCAATGGCCAGGAGACTCATCTTATGGTCCCAGCACAACTTGCGCTCGCTGAGAGCAGCGCATGTGCCAGGCGCGCTGAACCAAGGGGCAGACATGCTATCCAGAGACAAGATTCTCCCAGGAGAATGGGCTCTCAACCCGCTGACGATTCAGTGGTTATGGAAAATCTTCGGCGAGGCGGAGGTCGACCTCTTCGCCTCCAAGGAGAATGCACACTGCCCTCTTTTCTTCACGAAAAGCACGGACGTGCTCGCCCAGAGCTGGCCGAGCCGCCCCTTAAATGCTTTTCCCCCGATCGCGATGCTGCCACAGGTCATCAGTCGGGTCAGAGAGGAGAAAAACGCAGTGCTCCTGATAGCCCCACTCTGGAAGAACCAAACATGGTTTCCAGAATCCAGAATCTGCACCACGGCCGATTCCACTGAGGCCAGACCTCCTCAGTCAGGCCAGCGGGATGATATTTCATCCCCGCCCCGATCTGTGGGCCCTTCATGCATGGCCCCTCAACGGGCTCCCAGGAACCTCACGAGTGGAGCGCTAAAAACCATCGCTGAGGCGCGGGCGCCCTCCACGAGACGCTTATATGCCCAGAAATGGAAAGTGTTCAGTGACTGGTGTAACGCCGAGGGCCTGAACCCTGAAACATGCGAGATTACGAACGTACTCGCTTTTCTACAAGGGTTTCTGGAGGCGGGCCGCTTCCCCTCCACGCTCAAAGTATATGTGGCGGCCATCACAGCGTCACACGACCCTGTGATGGAACGTCCATTGGGAAGAAACAACCTAATTTTTCGTTTCCTAAGGTACGAAAGGTTCCGCCGTTTCAAAACAGAGAATCTCTCACTGGATAGTTGAGGCTATAGCTCTGGCTTATGAAGCCAAGGGACTTCAATGCCCCTGGGGAGTCAAAGCACACTCCACCAGGAGTGTGGCTTCTTCCTGGGCGTGGTCGAGCGGGATACCGATCGAGGATATTTGTGCGGCGGCAGGCTGGGCCTCACCGTCCACATTTATCAGGTTTTACAACCTACAGGTCCCGACATTGCATTCCAATGTACTATCAGCATGATGCTAGTAGAACTATGAGTTCGTATCTAGATTATGTATGTGCTTGTGTTACACTGAGCGCCTTCTGGCCGCTCTTTACTTTTTTCCCACATATAAAGCTCGCCTCTGCCGGCTGGTTGGATGATAACTTTGCTTTTTTAGCTCAGGCACCTGCCTCTGGCTATCATAAGGCGAAGTTCAGCACGCACAGCGTTTTGCATGGTATTCCCATAGCGTAAGCTACTTACGCAATAGGAGAGACCTCTCGAAAGGGAACGACTCGGTTACTAACGTAACCTCGGTTCCCTGAGAGGAGGGAACGAGTATTGTGTAAGCTGCCGTGCTTGGTTAGTTCGCTTCAGGCG
Source organism: Siphateles boraxobius (assembly GCF_051911475.1). NCBI lineage: Eukaryota > Metazoa > Chordata > Actinopteri > Cypriniformes > Leuciscidae > Siphateles > Siphateles boraxobius. Next base: position 957,085 of record NW_027508733.1, read on the forward strand.
TTTTAACCTAAAGAACTCTCATGACGGGGCGCCCAATATATAGCTCTTGGCCACGCCCATCTTGGCGGGCTCTGACGCGCGCGGGCGCGAGGCGCTCTCATTTGTCGCGCATTCAGAGTCGCCCCGTCATTGGTTCGAGCAAGTTGCCGCAGCACAGCCAATGACCGAGCTCCTTCGCTCATTGCTGTCTGCTGTGCAGCTGCAATGCGTTTTACATAAAGACTTCAATATTCTCGAGAAAAGGAGTTTTCCCATAGCGTAAGCTACTTACGCAATACTCGTTCCCTCCTCTCAGGGAACCGAGGTTACGTTAGTAACCGAGTCGTTTTTCTTGACCTGACATATTTAACTGTTAACACTGTAATGAAAAAACGTACTATTTATAATCTACATTGTTTATAAATGAAACTATTAAATTATTTTTAACATGTTTTATGAACATTGAACCTGTTGTTTACAGCATTAGAGCAGCAAGGAGTGGTTTTACAAAACAAAACAAGTGTATAACACCACATGAATGCTAATATCATGTCTACTTTTGTTACTTTGGCCTAATCTTATGTTGTAATCGCATGTTATGAGTGAAACAGTGGGTCGAGTAAACCAGTGGTTGTACCTCATTAACAGAAGCTTCTCAAACCTCTTATCAGAAAGTCTATTTCTTCTAGGCGTGAGCACCAAACCTCCCCGACTGAAACGCCGCTCGACAGTTAGTATTCCTCCACAAGGCGCTCTACATAATAAATGTAATAAACATGGAGAGACTCTTGAACCTCAGAGTGAGAAACTTTATTGATAAAGGCAAGCAAATACATACAGCAAATATACAGCAGTAGTAAAGTGAGATCTGTGTGTCTTTCTATTCATTGTTTTGTATCTGAGAGAAATATCAACAATAAACCCTTACAAATAAGATTTTTTTTAAAATATCAAAAATAATCAAGCTCAATTATTCAGTATTTATTATGAAAAAAACACTAGAAGAACAAAAAAACACACTTGAAGAACCTTTAAAGTTCAGCGTTTTGCTTTAGATTTCAATACTTCCTAAAAAAAAGGTACAAATATAAAGCAATATATATAAAAATATATATTTTTTATATAACAAATGTATAAATCAGTTTGTGAGAGAAGACATCATCAATCATGTACCTGATGTGCGCGTATGTGCTAGATCTTGTTCAGCTCTTCTGGATCTGATGTCATAAACCAGAATGATGACAGTAGCCACGCCCACCAGAGCAGAGAGGACCAATCGGATCACAGCTTCAGTAGGACCACACCAGTGAACAGAGTCTCAGGAATAAACACATCAAACTGAGATCAGATCAGTCAATAAACACTCATATCAGCGCTGACATCAACTAATATTTCTGAATAAACAGAAATATGATCAAATCTAATCAACAATCTTACATTCGGTTCCAAGTGAGTTTTTATACGGTCTGTAAATTCAAACTATAAACGATTTAACAATTCAATATGTAAATAGTCAATAAGAATATTTGAAAGAAATGATCTCTACTCACCATAAACAGAAACTCTGAATGCTTTTGAGAAACTCTGAATTTATCCATAGTTGTGAAAACATCATTAGCACATAATCTCCATCATGTTCAGTTGTGATGTTTGTGATGGTCAGAGATCCAGTTTGATTGTTCAGCTTCAGTCTGTCTCTGAATCTCCCATCAAGAACATCATCATATACAGTGATTCTGTTGGTCCGTTTATTGATTTAAGCTGTTTTATATTCAAACCTCCACTGAATCACATCATCATCCTTCATTTCAGTAAAACCAGAGTTTAGAGAGACTGAATCTCCCTCCGTCACTGATACTGACTTCACTTCATCATCATCTAACACTCCTGAAGAACAGAGTTTTTCACTGATTAAAGCTTTAAAATCACTTGATATTGGTTTGATGAAGCTTCACTAAAATACTTTTAATCATGTAAATGTGAAATGATTAATATTCTGCAGCAGTTCAAAGACAAAAGATGATGAATAAAAATGAGAAATAGTTAAACAGTTTTACATTGACATTTATGTATTTGGCAGACGCTTTTATCCAAAGCGACTTACATTGCATTTCAAGATACACATTTACATTCTTATCAGTTCTTTTATATAATCCATAACTGCATTAAAAAATCGACTTTAATCTCAAATAAGAGTGTTATCAATAACAGTGAATGTTAATCCTTTCTGACTAATTTAACCAGTAATTTATCACAGGATACCAATACCAGAAAAACACATTTAAAACTCATCAACAAATGCCAGAAACACAAACAGAGCAAAATTAATTTGAGAAACATTTTCTCCATCGGTTCACTGAAAAGCCCACGATAGAAACTCTTAATGTCTGAAACACTCAGATTGATCTGAAAGACTGAACTGAGATATTTATATCTAAAAGGTATTTAAACTTTTTTTGATCTTACATTTTCAAATGAATTCTGGCCCTGAATGAAAACTAATAGCAGAAGAGTGAATTATTGAATTAGATATCTGTATGTACTGGTGTGTTATTTAGTGCTGTGAGCTGTCAATCATATTTAACCTCTGACCTGTGACTCTTATTTGACTGTTGATGGATTCCCTTTATTTCTGTGTAAAGATGTTTTGTGTGGAGTGGAAGATTGTGAGCTTCTTATTAGCAGGAGAGAAAATGAAGAAACGCTTCATCCACAAACTACTGACACACACAGAGACGACAAACATCTAGAGACTCCTGTCATTAAAGGGATAGTTCACCCAACGATGTAAATTCTGTCAGTAATTACTCTCCCTCATGTTGTTAAACCCCGTAAGATCTTCGTTCATCTTCGCAACACGAATTAAGATATTTGTGATTAAATCTGAGAGCTGGATCACTCCTCCATAGGCTTCTAAGGGATTGACACTTGTTCCCCGAAAAGTTATTAAAGACATCGTTAAAATAGTCCAAGTGACTACAGTGGCTCAATCTTAAGTTTATCAAGCGACGAGAATACTTTTTGTGCGCAAAAACAAACAAAAATAATGACTTTATTTCAACTATTCATTTCCTGCTCTGAGGGCCTCGAGTCTGGAAATGAATAGTTGAAATGAAGTCGTTATTTTTGTTTGTTTTTCGCACAAAAAGTATTCTCGTCGCTTGATAAACGTAGATAAAAGTAGTGCTAAAGTGACTAAAGTTGTATTTAATACTTGTTTGTGCTAAAGAGGAACTATCTCAAGTATACTTAAGTACACTTTAAATATACTTTAGTAGTATTAACATATACCTTCAGTCAAAATGATGATGGCGTGTATATGGCCGGTAAGTATAGCGAGAGTTGTGATGTTGTGACATGTCCTCCGTGCTGATGTCCGGGCTTCTTAAAGAAACGTGTTTGGGCATATAGGCTTTCGGGGTCTATTGCCCCTTTATCTGTCGTGGCATGCCCACGTTTAACACTTTCGACCATCCAATGGTACCTATAAATTTAGGTAGGTCGCTTCATCAGTATCTAACCAAACAGTTTGTGTCAGCGTCTCTGTGGATTATCATAGTTCTCAAACTACTATTTTTCCACCCCACATTTTGTTCTTTGAAACGCGAGTGTGCTTCACAAGAAGATGGATGCCTGTCTTAACAGTAAGTGTGTTTTATTATTTAGGATTATTATTAATAATAATAATAAGAACCTTTATTTATACGAGAGTCACCGTTCTATACTAAGAAAGTATAATGTAGTAATGACTGATAGTGTCGAATTACAAACACTTACCGAGTAGTGAGTTTATAATTCAGTGAGTGTTTATAATTCGACATTATCAGCCATTATACTACTTTTATGTTCTATTATGGTTTGTTGAATTTAGTTTAAAACTTTCTTATGTGTATTTCCAGAAGGCTTATCAAACCTTGTGAACATGACTATGAGAGTCTGAATGCACGAATGATACGGAGAAGGCTAGTTTGAGTGAAACAACGGCAAAACCGAAAAACAGAGTCAAACGTGAAGCTGCTGTGGACACCCGTGCGAAAGCAAAGGTTGATGGGACTCGTGAGAGACGTCGATTTACCTCAGACATCGACCCGGAAGAAGCCATAAGACCAGCTGCTAAAAGTATGTGAACAAACAAAGCTGTTGGTCTGATTTCTGTTCACTCTAAATCAGATGCAGATAAAAGTAGCAAGAGTACCATAATGTTTATTTGGCCGTAATAGTGAGAGATCGTGTGTGTGTGTGTGTGTGTGTGTGTGCATGCGAAGGCCTATACAATGAGACAGTGCGTTAGTTTAGAACTGTTGTTAACATACATGTGCAACAAGTTGTTTATAAACATACAACATGAACTTGCATATCTCTTAGAGTATGCATTTATTTATCATTTTTACTGACTGTAATGGCGAACGGTGTGTAAAAGTGTAGACATGAAGATTTTCTCGGCCTGTAGGTGTGCATTAGTATTACAGGATTCGTTTCATAGTCGTTGTTGGTCTTGTCTTATTTGATTGTTGTCTGTTTATATGAAAACCTTTATCTGTTAGAGGAGATATAGGGTGTTATAGAGTCTGACATTTGTAACATTAAAGCACTACGAGTAGTGCCGGCCTGAATTTGTATTAATTTAATTGTATTAATTTTTTAGTCTTAGAAATATAATAATAATAATATTATTAACAATATAATATTATTAAATAGTGTAAATCGTGTGACTTTTTTAATTTTTCTCTCTTTTCAAACCCCTTTATAAATAAGTATGTTGAGAAAACATACTTTTAATGTACACATCTGTACTAACTTTTTGTTTCCTCCTATCTTCTTCTTAACAGAGGTGGTCGTGGTTGACAATACAGTTCCCGATATAAATGATGTTCAGAGCTGGAGTGATGCTCTGATAGACTCGTGGGATGATTGTGTATTTACACTCGTCCCTAAAGAAACACAGCGGTCCGCTCCGTCCAGTGAACGTGTGGCGGCGGTGGTAGAATCCGACCCTGAAGACATGCCTTCAAATCAGGAGGCTTACAGACGGGAATCACAACACAATATAGACAATCAACACATAATCGAACTGATACAGGACTCTGTCAAGATCGCATTGAACGCCTTCGAGGTACGTTTAAACGAACGCCTTGATGCTCTTGAGAGACGCTTAGATGCTTATATGACGCCAGCACAACAACAGCATAGTATCTGGATTAAACAAGCCGTAGCAGCGCAGCAGTTGCATAGTGGGGCTATCCAACAAGTAGCCAGAGATCAAGCCTGATGGCGGATTTGTTAAAGCAAGCGGGCCGCTCTATTGCTCTGTCTAATCCAGACAAAGGAGGATATGAATAGGTCTGAGTCTACGACTGGTACATTGGTAGAATTATTAAACATTATGAGATCGATGTTAGATGAGGATCCCGAACCGAATATTGATTTTGAACATTTTGTAAATACCTAAATTCTGTCACCAAAACAAATTCCTCGTATGTGCAAACATACCTGGCAATAAAGCTCTTTCTTATTCTGAAAAACAGTGGCAATGTTAATTGCTTTGATTGGAATTCTAACTTTGATTAATGTTGTTTTTTGTAAAACTTTTAGATTTTTTTTTTTCGAGACCGAGGGTAAGCTGTACCGGATATATTTTATTCTTACAGTTTTAACTAAATGTTACACTGGTTAAAGCTACACTGTGTAATTTTTTTAGTTTATTCTTAGCTAAAAACACTTAGTTCTTTCAAAAATATATGTGCTCATTAATGTATATTTACTTCGTTCAAGTAATAAAGTATTCTCTTGAGTGTATAATATGCCATTGAAAATACATACGGGTGAGGGGTTCTAATGTCGGTCGCCATGTTGCCCCTCCATCTCGAAAGTACATTAGCCAAAGAGGGACATACCCGTTAATTCAAGCTTCGTCTTTCGCGTTTTAACACTCGATGGCACCGTGTCGAATGTCAAGAGGGGGATTGCTGGAGACTGATATATAAAAACCTGAAAGCCTTTTTGAAAGTCTGTTGCTGATGGAGGATCACTCTTATTTACTAAGATTAGCTTGCATTCGTCTGGGAACCTGATAACTGATGTTAGCAATGAAATGGTAAAAAAATAAACATAAAACTATTATTCATTTTACATAGATGTCATAACCTATAAGTTACCTGACAAATTAAATTACTGCAAATTATAATAGTTTTCTAAAATAACCTCGAACTGGAGGCCATGTTAATCTTGGACCACATTGGCCACCGTAGGAGTTAAAACGAAATCGGAATTGAGAGGAACAGAAACTAATATTCACTGGATGGTCATGTACCTTTTCACCGCTAGATGGGGGTAAAAATCACACAGTGTAGCTTGAAGTTCTATGCAGAAGTGAACATGACATTTTTCACATTGGTCTGCAGAAAAACAGCGACGGGCCGAATGTAAATGTGAGTCTCTGACAGTAGATGGCGCTTATGTAACAGCAGAAATAAAGCTGTTTCCCTGGTAACCTCTGAACACAGTGCAGCGCTGTGCTTATAAAAACACAGTCCAGCTCAAAATATTTCACTGTAGTTTGCAACATACAAGCTAGCTATAGTTGCAATGTGTTATTTAGCTAACATCTAAACTTCTACCCTTCCATCTGAGGACGTTTCGCCTGATGCCGTTTTGTCGTATGACTGAGAACTGAGGATGTCCTAAAATGTACACCGTACTGTTACCTCAAATAGTGCCATATTTAAGGGTATAGGAGGTGATTTCGGACACAGTGATCAAGACGATCTGCTGAAGTTCAAACTGAGCTTGATCCATTATTTTTTATCTTCTATATCTATTTTTTTTAGCTATACTGCATTAGACTAAACTGCGAAGGGTCGAAGCACTTGTATGTATATTGTTGATTTAATTGCTTCTATTGCTCTTCTTATTTGTAAGTCGCTTTGGATATAAGCATCTGCTAAATGATCAAATTTAAAGTATTTTATTTAACAGATTTTATAAGGAAGCAGATTGATGGATACAATGTGTGGAATGGTAATCTTGGATCTCCAAAAAGCTTTTGACACAGTGAATCATTCAATACCGTTAGATAAATTAAGTGTCATGTCTTTTTCAAGTATGGTGATAGCCTCGTTGAACTTTTATTTAACTGTGAGAATTCAAAGGGTAGAAATTGATGGGTTTCTCTCTGAGGAAACAATTATTAATAATGGAGTTCCCCAGGGAAGTGTCTTAGGGCCCCTTATATTACTCCTATACATGAATGATATGCAAGCAGATTGTGACTGTAATTTGTGCTCTGCTTTACTGGTTTCAGACAAGGATGTAAGTAAAATACAAGTGATATTTATATAAAGTAAGAGCCCCAGTCTCTTATATCTCCACACCTAATATATCTTGTCACTGTATCACAGATATATATAGTAAGAGACTGGCTCTCTGAAAATAAACTCTTAGTGATGTATCCCATTCAGAGATGTATAGTAACGAAGTAGAACTACTGTACTTAAGTACTAAAAGGCTGTATCTGTACTCTACTAGAGTATTATTTTTTCTCCTACTTCCACTTTTACTTCAGTACATATTTTCGATGAGTTTAATACTTTTACTCCGATAAATGTTTTTGTGTGCTGCATAGTTACTCGTTACAATTATAAAAATGTTACGAATCATTCCAAACCCAAATAATCACTGCCAGAGTGATAGATGGCTCTGTCACCTGGTTTGATGAAGCTGGCTCATCAGTGACTACGTTTACATGCAGCCAATAACCCGTTCAAAACCGGGATATTAGCAATAACCCGGTTTTGAACGGCCATGTAAACACCGGCAAAAACCCGAATATGCTCATATCCCGGATTTTAAAAACCGGGATATTATACCTGGGGTATCCCTTTTCTAACCCGAATTTTTGGTCATGTAAACGCGCATCGGCATATCCCCATAGTGATTTGTGTTCTGCGCATGTTCTATTCGCAAGGAATCTTGGTCTTTTGAGTAGAGAAACTTCTCGGCGCATACAAAACCCCGCGTGCAGTATACCGGAAGTAAACATGGCGAGACGCAGCACAGCATACTTTTGGAGCGAGGTCAGTAACGTTACCAGCACCAAAGCGCAAACAAAGGCGATCGCTATCTGCCCCGAACTATTCATTATCCGCGTGCTGCTGCTGTTGTTGTCTTTGGATACAGGAAGAAGAATCGAAAATGACGCATATTGCGTCTTAAGGTTGTCCGTACGTCCAGACGCTAACCGCGCGTTGCGTTTACATCGGGATATTGCAATTCCATGTATACAGGAGTAACTCTCTCTGCTCACGCATGTAAACGGGTTATTCCTAATGTTTCAGAAACCCGAATAGTGACCTTAACCCGACCATAACCCGAAATTTGGCTGCATGTAAACGTAGTCATTGAGCGAATCAAGCGATCAAGAAGAGCGCGTGCTCCCGCTCCGCTGCCTGCCTCCACTGAGAACACTTGAGATTTGTTAGTTTGTTTCGAGATGGAAGAACCAGAAACACCACCTTCAACTTCGAGTGATCGTGGCGGTGAGGAAGGACACCCCAGGCCCTACTTAGAGTCCATGTTTTCATTTGTCGGAGTGAAAGATAATTCATATAGAATGTGCGAGGACGCCGACGCACTGAATCGTTCTTTGTTTTTAATAGTTCATAAGTTACTACTAGATTTAATGTTATTACCTTGACAAACTATACATCATTAAAAAGATATAAGACTCAAGTTAAGTTTCAGTATTTGACCACTATTTTATTCTGAGAAACTTATAGTGACAGTTATTTCTTAATTTGTGTCAGGAGTAATGAAAAAATGAATTGATACCTTAAATATGAATTATGAGCGTCAGCCGCTCCCATTAAAAAAAAAAAAAACTCCAGTGCATTCGTCATGAAAGCGCTTGACCAAACAACGTCCCTCAGGCTTTTAGCTTGAGCAGGTTTTGACAAATATTGATATATTTTCATAGTTTACGTCAGATGTCTTTAGCGGGGAATAATATTTATTGAATTTATACCCAAAATGGGCCGATGTAATCATGAGCTTTGGATACTCTGATATACTGTGTTTTCAATCCATACTGGCAGCCTGGGGGCGCCATATGCACATTTAGTCCATATATGGAACACATGAAGAAGAGCCATATGTGACATTCCAGGAACTCCCTGACATAAACAACTAGCTTTCAGATATCGCTGTAACATGCAGATAAATAACCAATAAGCTGTGGAGAAAAAAGGCACAAGCAGGGAAGAGAAGGGTGAGATGCTTTACTACATAATACAATACTTGTACTTTTACTTTCAGTACTTGAGTAGTACATTTTTTTTTAAAAACTACTTGCAATACTTAAGTAATGAAAATAACCAAAATGATCCAATGTTTTTATTCAACACCGTAGCTAGACTAACAAATAAACAAACATCACCAGAGCAAAATATTCCGTTACAGTATAGTAGTAATGATTTTATGAATTTCTTCAATGAGAAAATAGAAAGCATCCGAAACACAATTGTAAATGTACAATCTTTTATGATGTCTTATGATTCAGCCTCAATTATCGCCCCTCAAGAACAACTACACCGCTTTACAACTATAGGACAGGAAGAGTTAAATAAACTTATCATTGCATCTAAACCAACAACATGTTTATTAGATCCAATACCCACTAAACTACTGAAAGAAGTGTTACCTGTAGTGGAAGAGCCTCTTCTTAATATTATTAACTCGTCTTTATCTTTAGGTCATGTTCCAAAAATATTCAAGCTGGCAGTAATAAAACCTCTCATTAAGAAACCGCAATTAGATCCAAATAACCTAGCAAATTACAGACCCATTTCAAATCTTCCATTTATGTCTAAAATACTAGAAAAAGTTGTGTCCGCTCAATTGTGCTCTTTCTTGCAAGAAAATGACATCTATGAAAAATTCCAGTCGGGATTCAGACCGCATCATAGCACAGAAACTGCGCTAGTTAAAATTACAAATGATTTACTTTTAGCTTCTGACCAAGGCTGTATCTCAATACTAGTTCTACTCAATCTTAGCGCTGCGTTCGACACTATAGATCATAAAATACTCTTGGATCGACTACAAAACTACACTGGTGTTCAGGGACAGGCATTAAGCTGGTTTAGATCGTACTTATCAGACCGTTATCATTTTGTCTGTTTAAATGAGGAAAAATCGAAGATAACGTCAGTAGACTATGGAGTGCCGCAAGGATCGGTGTTAGGCCCTCTGCTATTCTCAATATATATGCTGCCACTTGGTAATATTATAAGAAAACATGCAATTAATTTCCACTGTTATGCTGATGACACTCAATTATATATTTCATCACGGCCAGATGAAAACATTAACTTATCTAATTTGACAGAGTGTCTTAAAGATATAAAATGCTGGATGACGTGTAATTTCCTGCTATTAAATTCAGATAAAACGGAGGTACTACTTATTGGTCCAAAAAACTACCCACAAAATCCCTTACAATACAATTTTAATTTAGAAGGATGTCCTGTTACTTTATCCACTACAGTAAAAGACCTGGGTGTTATACTAGACCGCAACTTGACTTTCGAAAATCATATTTCATATATTACAAGAACAGCCTTTTTCCACCTTAGAAACATTGCTAAGCTACGCAACATGCTATCTGTTTCTGATGCAGAAAAGTTAGTTCATGCATTCATGACCTCGAGACTAGATTACTGTAATGCTTTATTAGCTGGCTGTCCTGCATCCTCAATCAACAAGCTACAGTTAGTGCAAAATGCAGCCGCTAGAGTTCTTACTAGATCAAGAAAATATGATCATATAACACCTATTTTATCATCTCTACACTGGTTACCTATTAAGTTACGTATCAATTACAAAGTATTCCTACTGACCTATAAAGCCCTAAATGGTTTAGCTCCTGTGTATTTAACAGACCTTCTATCGCCATACAATCCATCGCGCTCTTTAAGATCACTAAATTCGAGGCTTCTGGTCATTCCTAGGATATCTAAGTCCACTAAAGGAGGGAGGGCGTTCTCGCATTTAGCTCCTAAACTCTGGAATAGCCTTCGTGATATTGTTCGAGACTCAGACTCGCTGTCCCAGTTTAAAACTAGATTAAAGACGCATCTCTTTAACCAAGCATTCACTTAATGCTTAACCTTTAATACTACTGCTGAATCAGTTCGAATGCATTAACATTATGAACATCAGCTATGCTAATTATTTCCCATCTGCCTTTCTGCTGTTATCTCGGGACGCTAGTCCCGAGGTAAATAGCGTTCGTCAGCTCCAGTTTGTATCCAGCCTCTCACGGAGACTTCAGATGCCCCAACACCTGCGATGAGACGACTCGACGCCTGTGAAGAGACGACTCGACGCCTGTGAAGAGACGACTCGACGCCTGTGAAGAGACGACTCGACGCCTGTGAAGAGACGACTCGACGCCTGTGAAGAGACGACTCGACGCCTGTGAAGAGACGACTCAAAGCCGGCGATATGTTATGCCATAAATTAATACTTGATTAACTAACTGTATTTTTCTATGTACATTTCCGAAATGCAATTTCTGTAAAGCTGCTTTGAGACAATGTGTATTGTGAAAAGCGCTATACAAATAAATTTGAATTGAATTGAATTGAATAAAAGTATTGATATCTTTTATTTATTTCCCCCAAAAAATGTAATAAAATTTCTTACTGACGCCAAACTTTTGAACGGTAGCGTTTAATGTTACAAAATATTTCTATTTCAGATAAATAATACTCTTTTGAACTTTCTATTCATCAAAGAATCCTGAAAAAAAAATGTAATTAACTGTTTTCAACATTGATGATAATGAGAAATGTTTCTTAAGGATCAAATCATCATGATTTCTAAAGGATCATGTGACACTGAAGACTGGAGTAATGATGCTGAAAACTGCCATTGGGAAGGGCATCAAATACTACTCTAACCCTTTAGTAGTTACAGGGATCTTATAATGATTAAGGAATTCACAGTAGAGATATTCATTATTCTTAAATAACTGTCTGACCAAAATTATACCATTATTTTACCAATTTTTGTAAAATAAAGATTTGCTTTTAAACGTAATATATTTGTTGCTCCAAATCAAAGAGTTGTGTGGAGAAAAGTTATGCTTAAAAGTTTTTCATAATCGATCATTCATTTCGACTCGCGGTGATGACGTCACCACTTTCGCCGTCGCGCGTTTCCTGAGGCTATTGAGGTAAACAGTTCACACGTTAAATCACGTAACTGTACTAGTTTACACAACATTTTACGGGGTCTTTTCAGAAAGGTTTTCATAATTTGTCTGTTTCTTTTCCCATACAAAATGGTAAGATGTATAGCGAACTACTTTGTTGTTATGAAGTTATTAGGGAATCGTATTCACATGGACAATTCACAATGATTGATTATGTCATTAGTGGCTTTAAATTTACATTTATATTACGGTTTTTTTTTCTGTATCATTATTGTATTCTCTTTTTTCTTGTTTAATGAGTATTGGTAGTCTATGGATCATCACTATTATCAGAACAGCTGAAAAGCCTCTTTATTTCATGTCAATAGATCCTGTTTCACCTCATTCATTATGCTGATGTCTTCAGATCTGTTAATTGCCACATTCAGCTATTGTGACAACTGCAAGATATAGTTAAGTATTATAACAGCGTTTATGTCAATAATCTGTGATGAACCATGTTTTATAAACAACACAATAAACAAACTCAATTGGTGTGTCATTTGTTTCTTGAAAATCGGTAAATATATTTTTATGTTTTAATCTTTTTTTATTCTTCATTTTTTAATAATGTGACCATACAAATTTAAAGTGGGTGGATTTTTTTTAACTCAGTAAGTGATTTCTTCTTGATTTTGTCAGATCTGCTCCTCCTCCTTCAGTGAAGCTCCTCCTCTTTCAGTGAAGCTCCTCCTCCTTCAGTGAAGCCCCTCCTCTTTCAGTGAAGCTCCTCCTCTTTCAGTGAAGCTCCTCCTCCTCCTTCAGTGAAGCTCCTCCCCCTTCAGTGAAGCTCCTCCCACTGCAATTCACTGATAAATGCTGGAATATTCCCATCAGCTACAAGTGAAGACGAGCATCAAACCATCAGGAAGAGCTGAAATCTGCAAACACAGAGTTTATTGAAGGACAGTGAGAACATGGGAGATCCAGAACACTGCAGAATGAAACACACTGAAGAACAAAGAGGTTGGTGTTTATTCCTGATCCTTCATTAATGTGGTTGAAGAACATTAAGGTTATAAAGCAGTTCATCAGATTTTGATCTGTTATAGTAAGAAAAATCTTAAGAATTGTACAATATAATTAAAATATAATTAAAGCAGCAAATAATATGAACCTGGTGCAATTTTTTTTAAACAAGGAGGTTTGTTATCTGAAAGTCATTGTCAAGTATTATCTGAGCTGTTTTATTTAGTATTTTACAACGGGTTATACTGCAGCCAGGTAACCAAAATTATGGACATGTCTTAATACACTTTAGGGCATTCCGAAATTGTATTATCAATTGTATTGTATTAATAATTATATTATAAAAAAAAAAATAAAAAAAAATATATATTCATAGATGCCACCTACGTCACTAGACATAGAACGCCGCCATATTGATGACCGATCTCGCCCGGTATGGCCGCCCAAACTGCCCAATTGAATGCGAGAGAAAGACAGAGATACATGGATAAAATTTTAATTTTAGGCTCCAATCCGTATTTGTTACCCCCAGTTTTCTTTTGTCCTTTATTATCTGCCCAGACTTGGCCCAATTTGCCTTCCATGATATATATATTTATCTGGTGCATAACCCCTCCCCATGGATCGCTTGAAGGCTTTCAAGAGTACAGACGCGTATCAGCTGTTGCTGGATGGGTAAAAGACGTAAAAGTGCGGCACCTGGCCACCAAGGATTTATATTTAATTATGGGAAATGTTGGTATTATAAAAAAAAATTCAAATGTATGATTTTGGTGGTAGTTTGCTCTGACTAGGTAGCGAGTTGTTAGCTAGCTAAGTGGCTAACAGCTGGTAGCTTGCCAGCTGTTAGCCACGGCTCGCGGCTAGCTGTCATTAATCTGGATTAGGCCTGTCGTGATAGTCAATAAATCAATTAATCGCTCGATAAAAAAATGAGCTCGATAATTTTTCCGGCCGCGATAATTTCCATTTGCATGCTTGTTTGTTTTCCTCGTCTCTCTCTCTCTCTCTCTCTCTCTCTCTCTCTCTCTCTCTCTCTCTCTCTCTCTCTCTCTCTCTCTCTTTACCAAAGAGACTGGATGACAAACTCTGTTTAAGACATAACCGACATATTTTACGTGAATACTCTCCAAAATGGACATTTAAACATAATGTTGTGTGTATTTGTCATAGACTGTAAAAAAATATGGACGTAGTGTCCATGGCGTCACCCGTAGGTTTCTGAAGAGCGTTTTTGAAGCTTAAAGTGGGCGAAGTCGGCCGTCGCCATCTTGGCGACAGTGCGTCAATCCCGAATAAACGAAAATGGGCAAAAAGGTTTTGGGTGGAGTTGAGGTGCCTGGATGCTGAAACTATGCCCGCCTAGCTCGACGTGATCGAGTTTGCTCAGGCTAAGCTAATGTGCTACTGGCCTCGCGCTAAAGTGACAGCTGACTTGAAGAAGTAGACCTAAAGCCAATAGTTAAAGTTCATGTTTTTGAACACTCGACAACGACGGAATCCAGCGGCGTAGGCGAAGGTATAAGGGCGGCGTGTAATAAACTGTATGAAATAATCCCGAAAAAAGTACAAACACGGCAGAGATGACGAGTTCAGCAGCTGGAATCAGCTGAGGTGACATGATGGCTAACAGAGAGCAGACAAACGGCTAGTAACAGCAGCGGTAATCCACCTGTCACTCAAGTGGCCACGCCCTTGATTATGCAGCATTTTAAGACTTAATATAATTTAAACGGATTAGTTCTAAAAACAAAATCACCCCCCTCACAGTTGTCATGAAGGGTAAAATTAGCTGTATAGACCAAAACAACTTAAGACACCAGGCTGTAAACTTATTTTTTTCTGCGGTAAAGTTGTGCATTTTAACATGGGGGAGATACAGATTTGGCTCACTTTTGCTGCCAGCCTCAAGCGGCCAGTCGATGAATTGCAGTTTAATTCACTTCCGCGTTGGTTTCAAGAGAGAGACAGGGAGGTTGCCGCTTGGTATTTGTCCATTCAGACACGAAACAGAGCTCAATTCATTACTCGCACGCTGTATAGGTCTCTATGGCTGCACGCATCGGGTCGGGTGTGTGCACACAGAAAGATGAGACATGATACAATATGAGACATTCATACAATATGAGACATTTCTTCTATCCTTTTCTTTTGGTATAGAATAAAATACCAGTTCGGGGTTCCTCTCTCGGCTGTTGTTGCAGCAAACTGCACAACATATTGCAGGCATTACTGAGACCGTCGGCCGTCAAGATGGCAGCGTAAAGCTACAGTGACGTCTTGTGAACTTGTAAAACATGGAGTGTTAAAAATATATAATTGCATAGTTTATCAAATATTTAATAGTTTTCACTACAAAATTGTGATTTATTCAGACCCCTTAAAGGGACATGGTGATGGAAAAAATATATATTTAATTGTTTTTTGCACACTTTAGGGTTGCAAATGAACAAAGACATTGGCTTTCCTGTTCCAACCCCATCTTTCTTTCCACAAGGGCCATTAGTGATCGGTAAAGAAGTGCTGATAGTGATAAAGGTCTGTCGGCCAAGTTGTGTGTGTACGTCTGTGGTTTACTAAATGTCACATATGTAGTACGGTGTGGGAAAGCTGTAATCTGCTGATTGGTCAGTTTAAATGTCTCACATATTGTGTGTCACAAGATCAAGAAATGGATGAAAGAAGATTGTAAAGCTCTGTTTACACCTGATCGAATCAACCTAAACGCATCTTATTACCAGAAGTAGACGAGGGAGACACATTCCCATTTACACCTTGTGTTTTAATCTGTCTCTTTTGTCTACATTCAACCACTTCTGTCCTGATTTCTTCGAGTGGAGGGTCTGTGGGCCGGCAAATGATGGGCTTTCTCAATTCTTTAATCTAATGGACGAAATAAGCTCACACAATTTGCATGTGAACGCAACTGGAGATTAACAGAATACAGCTTTTGTTTCTGCTCTTAAAGCTGCAAATCCACATCGTCAAACACAAAGTTTTTCATCTTCCAACCAAACTTGGGTCTTTAGCCGTCAAAGTTAAAATCCCGTCTGGCTAGGGCACTTCTCATAATGTTTACACGTTTTTGGTGGCTGTTTGAACACATTCGACCAATTGAGCGTTTACACTACGAAAGCAATCCGGGTTAATGCATTTTCGACTACATCTGGAAGTGGTCAAAAGTGGACAAACGCAAAAAGTTTCAGAGGGCGTTTACACCAGTGTTTTGCTATTCTAACTCAGCTTATTTCTGTCATTGGTAGCGGTGGGTTGTAACAGACGAGAAATATACAGTTTTACACCAGCATGAGAAACTTTGCATTTGCATAAGAAATGTTTACATTCCCCCTAGAAACTTTTAGTCTGCTTGTAAAATGTTTTGTGTTCCCCGTAAACGCGACGTTTCAATGCAAAATATATTGCAAGCAAATGCAAAGTTTTATTTATTAAACTCATTGTTATTTATTTACACACTTGTGCCTTCGAACTGTTGTATAAACGCAACAGCACACTCGTAGCCATACAGCCCTATCGCACTGCTGCTTGTGTGATAGTGCTCATATATCTAGTACGCCAATGTACACCTTTCTTGGAAAATTCCAGGGATATAATGCATCAAAATCATCATAATCTTGTATAATAGTTGTTTGAACACAACTCAATACTTTCTGTAATTACATGAGGGTTTTATATATATATATATTCACTACATATTTGTTCTCTTTGATTGATTTACTGAGCACTTTTTTAACTTTAATTTCAGACCAGATGGATGAGAATGAAGTGGAGAAACATCAGAGAAGATCTCAGAAATCTTTCACCTGCACTCAGTGTGGAAAGAGTTTCACATACAAAAATAATCTTAAGGATCACATGAGGATCCACACTGGAGAGAAACCGTTCACATGTGATCAGTGTGGAAAGAGTTTTACACGACAAGGAAGCCTTCAGAATCACATGATCATCCACACTGGAGAGAAACTGCATGAATGTGATCAATGTGGTAAAACATTTTCGAGGGCTTCAGGCCTGAAGATTCATCTGAAAGTTCATTCACAGGAGAAACCACATTCATGTTCTTTGTGTGGAAAGAGTTTTTCACATCTGCGGAATTTAAAAGCACATCAGAAAATACATACTGGTGTAAGAGATCAAATGTGCTTTGAGTGTGGGAAGACTTTTATTAGAGCTGAAGTTTTGAAACGGCACCAGATGATTCACACTGGAGAGAAACCTTACATGTGTTCACACTGCTACAAAAGATTCAGTGATTCAGGATCCCTAAAAACACACGAGAGGATCCACACTGGAGAGAAACCTTACAAGTGTTCACACTGTGACAAGAGATTCAGTGATTCAAGAAATCTGAAAACACACGAGAGGATCCACACGGGAGAGAAACCGTATCACTGCACTGCATGTGGGACGAGTTTCACTTATTCATATTCTCTACACAAACATATACAAACTCACATTAAGTAGCTTATCTTCAGATCCAGCACTTTCAAGTGCGATGTCACCTCTCTTTCCTATTAGTTCAACTCAAAGATGAAGTTTCTTCCCAAAGAGCAATACCGCATATATAATTTTGCTTAATATAACCTATATGTTTAAAAGTACAAGTTTTTTTAAAAACTGTTTTTGCTCTGGAAGCTGAAGAAGAGGCTGATTGAGATGCTTTGCTCTCTTGTTAGTCAATAAAGAGAGAGATCTGTCTTATTTGTTTCCAATTTTACCAAGTATTAAACTTTTATTGGCCATTTTTATTGTCTACTCCTTCTTGTATCAAGAATAAATAATTTTATAATTTTACTTTAGTCACATCTAAAAGTCATGCTAAGTAGAAATACATAATCATGTTTCTCTTGGTCCCTTCTAAGCTGCATTGGATTTTCTCCTCAGCGTAAAGGTAAAGAGGCTCATCTATCACTGGTTTCCATGTTTGTAGAGTTAGTTTCTAGAGTAAATATATAGGCTTTAATCTGTGTGTTTACACTGCCTTCTTTTTTTTTTTAAATGGCGGGTGCTGGTGTTTCGTGTGCGTTCGGCCAATCAGGAACACGATCGTCACGGATAGTTCCTATAGCGGGGGTCTAGACCGACTCTGAAGTAGGAGTAAATTAGTTCCTCCAAAAGGAGTTCCTCGAACTAAATTCATTCCTAGTTTCTGCGGTGCGAACACGCCAACATTCAGTTACTTCCGCCAATAGTTCTAGCAACTATGAAAAGGTTCCTTCGGTTTTTTAATCTGTCTCTTTTGTCTACTTTCAACCACTTCTGTCCAGATTTCTTTGAGGGGAGGATCTGTGGGCCAGTTAATATATGAGATTTCTCAATTCTAAGAAATCTAATCTAATGTATCTAATGGATGAAATAAGCTCACACTTTGTATGTGAACGCAACTGGAGATGGACAGAAAAACATACAGATCTGCTCTTAAAGCTGCAAGTCCATGTCAAATACAGAGTTCCCTTTCGTTCAGTCACAGCGAGTTACGTCAGTGAATGACGAAATGGGGGTTTCGCTTAGAAGTCTATCACCTTCGAGTTCTACAAAACGAGCAACTGGCCAGGGAAATGCCATGGGTCTGTGGAATTTGCATAGCGTAACTCCGTCCCACTGATCACGCTCAGGCAGCGTTTGTGAATGAACTTGCGGTGCTTGACTCATACCCCTTTTCCACCAAAAAAGAACTGGTTCGGAACTGGTGCTGGTTCAAAGTTAGTTCGGAGTTGGTTCAACTTGCGAACCTTCTCAGAACCGGTTTGTTTTCCCACTGACTAGAGCGCCCAGCGAACGACGTCGTTACGTCACTGTGTACGTCGCCATACAGAAACGCTAGCAAGTACATTATTTTGGGATTATCTCTAACTTGTGTACCATGAAGGCTTTAAAAACAATTGAACTAAGTAAGTCTTTTAATCTTTTCCTTTGATATGTAATCATTTCTGATTAGTTATGTACCTCTGTCTTGTGTCTTTTTTTCTTTCCGTTTATTTGTTCTATATTTTGACTGTTTTCTTCTTTGCTTACATAATGTTTTCAATAAAAAAATAAAATTTAAAAAAAGCTAGAAACGCTTGCGCCAACTTCAAGCATAATAATTACAATGGTGGACTACATCGTGTTTCTGCAAATGTTTCTCCTGGCTTTGCGGTCATAAAATATGTTTAGGACACATCTAAACCCGCCTCCAGCCCCGCCGTAAGCATGACACGGTGGTAAAAGTACGGTTCTCTGGTTCTAGTCCAGCAAAGAGTTGGTGCCGCTTTGGAACCAGTTTTCCTGGCCGAGAACCGGTTCTTTGGCTGTCGAAACACAAAGAACTGGTTCGCGAGTAGACACCGGCTCCGAACCGGCTCTCAAAATGCTTTGGTGGAAAAGGGGTATCAATGACCTCAGTAGAGGTAGAGTCCACTCTGCCACACCCCAATCTATCCCCTCCAAGAGACGGCGACACTTTGGCTGGTGGTCAGGGTGACCTGAGGGTGACGGTGTGGAATAAAGCCCCGACGATTCTTCCTCGATTCTTCCTCGACACCCCCCTCTTGTGCACCGCAACCCGCGAGTGTTTAGGCTGAGATCGCTGGAGCAACTATGCGTCTCGTTTGGTGCTCCAGATGATGAGACGATGTCCATCACCGCATCACAAGTTGGGCTGGAGTCTTCCGGAGATGAAGACTCTGCTATACTGCAGCCTTCGGGTGAGCCAGCATTGCCCGAGTCTGATCCAGAATTAACAGCCGTGCTCTCCCATGCATCCGCGAGCATCAGGCTGGAATGGAACAGTTTGTCCCGAGCGCTCGTGACTGGATGATTGGTTTTTGGGGACGTTTTTGGAGTTTCTTTGTGTGAGCTGCGCTCATTTGTGTAGATTTCTCCTCAAGAGACTGCTCGAGCCTCAACAGCACAACATTGTTACGGTCAGTAATACATTTATTATCCAACCGCTATCGATCGCAACTTACAATAAATTTTATAAAATCAGAATTCTCTCGTTTTAGTGATTCCCGTGTTATTTTTTTTGTTTTGTCATTGACGTTTTAATCAGGCTACTTGTCAGTTCGGGCAAGTAAAATTCTCTGATCTGACTTATAACACGCATTTGAAAAAACGAGGCGCTAGAGAGCACTATTCGTTTGAATGCAAAATACAATTCAAGTGTAGGACTAAATCTTAAATGTCAGTCTTAGAGATGATTCACGACACTTTGCTGTGCCACAAACGGGATTTTGGATGACGACATTGGCATGGACCAATCACTGAATAGATTTCCTTATTTAAGAATAGGCTTCATGTAAATTCACATTGAATGGTGAAATTCCTAAGAGGAATTTGGTGTGGAGATTGAGGACGACTCTGAGACTGAGTTTTGACAGACCTTTACTTTGACAACCCGGTCACACTAAACCAGTCACACGTCTCTAGTGTTGCTGAAAAAGATGTGTCTTCAGCCGTCTCTTGAAAATGGCTACGGACTCAGTAGCTCAGGTTGAGTTAGAAAATGCCTTTCTATAGCACGCATTGTGTTTATCGCGCAATTTATACACAAAATTTAGCTTTTACGTGCGTATGATATGCATGGGTAGGTTTAGTAGTGGGGTACATATGTATGATACGTTTGGGTAGGATTAGTGGTGTGGGGTGCGTGTGTATTACACGCAATAGAATGCGTATCATATGCACACAAGAACTGTGTATCATATGCACACAAAAACAAATTTTCACGTATAAATTGCACGATAAACACAATGCGTTTATAATGCGTTAAGTCTAATGCCTGTCAGCTGCCATTTTGTTCGGAGTAATGCAAACACTTCCGCTGTTGTACCTCAACATGTTTTCGATGCGTACGTTACACCTGACGTCGCGTGTCTTTATGTGATCTTTACTGGATGTGTGTGTACGCACTCACAGATTCTGGAAAATCACTGGCAGTGTGAATGACCCAAAATCAAACGATCCCGGGACACATTATCCGTGTATTTCCCGGAACATCTGTGTGAAAGGGGCTAGTCAAGTCAAGTCACCTTCATGTATACAACGTTTTTAACAATATAGATTGTTTCAAAGCAGCTTTACAGTGATAATAGGAAATTACAGTAACAGAGATTGTTTTGGCTTTACAGCAGCTCTAGAATAAAGTTATTGTTCAGCTAAAGTTAGTTTTGATTGATTCACTTCCGTCGCAAAGATCATTAGTTATTAACTTTGGGGCCGCTAACACGACACCGTTCTAATAGAAAACACTTAACGCGCTCCGGCCACTCATCCGCACAACACCAGTGTCTGGTGGCTTGAGAACGCAAACGATGAAATGGGTTCCAAGGTGCAAGCCTTGAATTTTTTTGAAAAAAGGTTATCTCTGCGCAAACTCGCGAAAACGCTGGCGGCGTGCACATGCGCATCACGTATTTAGTCCATAGGTATGTGCGTTTGAATATATGTGTGCAGGCGTATAGTCCTTCTTTACAAACCAACTCTCAACAAACTACTTATCTGGCCTTAAAACATTATAATACGTCCATGTGAACCCGAACTATCCCGACAACGTTTTATCTGAGGTAAAGGGAAGAGAAGGGAAGGAGGCCTTTACAGGGGAGAGACTAGTGACTCTTCAGGGATGTGCTGTGGTCGTTTCCAGGCGCAGGTCCTTCATCAGATCTGGATACGGCCTGGATCCGGTGGACTGCGGTAAACCTCGGGATAAACCGAGAGACTAATATTAGTGTAGACGCCATCCTTCTTATGATGTACAAAGTACATCAGGATTTAAGGGAAGTGTTCCCGGTTCCGGCTGATCTAAACTATGCCGTCTAACATTGAATTATTGAGGTCTATAATGTGTTATGTGTATGCTAAGCTAAAGAGATGGTGTTTTTAGTCTAGATTTGAACTGACAGACTGTGTCTGCTTCCCGGACCATGTTAGGGAGATTGTTCCAAAGTTTTGATGCTAAATAGGAAAAGGATCTACCGCCAGCAGCCAATTTTGATATTCTAGGTATTATCAACTGGCTTTAATTTTGAGATCGCAATAGACGTGAAGGACTATAATGCGTTAAGAGCTCGCTCAAGTACTGGGGAGCTAAACCATTTAGTGATGTAGAAGTAATCAGCAATATTTTAAAATGTATAGGGTAAATGTACCTATTAAGCTCAAGTACCCATTAAGCACACTACCATATTTCAGCTCATATCTCGGGATACCTAGTGTCAGAGTTGCATGTACTGTACACCGTTTGAACATTTTAAACTTAAAATGACAAGAAAAAACATATAAAAACGAATGAAAAATGATGAACTGCAATGCATTTCAATGGACGTGGAAGCAGAGAATGTCCGAGTGTTTTGGGAGCTATGCGCACTGTGATTGGCTCATCGCGTTTGGGGGCGTGGCTTAGCCATAGGTCAATTGATGTGTTTGTTACTACATACCTCCTGTAATTTCAATCAAATCAGACCATTGCACTCGGAGATATGGGTATCTATGTGTTCACACTGTCTGGTGGCCATTTTGAAAGCTGTCTGAAAACTTTCATCAAAAGAGGAGCCCCTTGAGTGTGCATTTTTAAATGTTTAAGCCTTCTGCAGTTAGCAAAGTCATTGAACTCCAAGCTTGTGTCTGTGGCTGGAGCAAGGCGACAACGGTCAGGGGTTTGAAGATTCATCAAGGGAAAATGAAATGCTTGAGGGAGAAGGGACAAGGGCCTTGCATTGATCAGTACTTTTTACAAAGTCAGTCAAGTCAGTCGAATGAAATCCAGCAACAGGAAGCAAACCACAGTTTGCAGGATATCAGCACCCCTGTCATAGAGGAGAGGAGGGTTTGCACAGTTAGTGATGAACACATTGACTCTTGTGAACCCGGTCAGACTAACCAGCATAAGAGAGAAAAGAACCTCAACGGGCATAGGCCTGGAGTTAGATGGCCAAGAGTTTGTGAGAAAACTGCATGGGACATGGTAAACACAGATCTATGCTTTGCATTGGAAAGATTAACTGGTACAGTTGAAAAGAAGCTGGATAAATTTGGGGACACCATTTACGCATATGGAAGTGAGAGGTTTGGTGTGGAAAAAAGGAAGGAAAAAGTACAAACTACTCCTGGAATGTCTATACGGCAGCAGAAAATTGAAGGGTTAGTAAGAGAAAGGAGACAGCTGAGGAAGCAATGGAAAAGAGCAGAACAAAGTCAGAAGGAGGGACTCAATCTCTTACAAAGGGCCATAAAAGATAAGCTTGCAACATTACACAGATCACCGCTGCACCAGGCTGTAGAACACCAACACTGGAGAGGTCTTCCCGCAAGGACACCGACACACTCGCTCGTTGAATACAACAGCACTCTTCAGAGACATCAAAGACGAACGGCTCCGAAGCGAAAGGCAGCTAGTGCGTGCATCCACTTCCGTTTTTATACCCACACCGCGGGGGCGGAGTGTGTGATGCAAATCACGCACGCCAAATTCCATTGGCTCCTTCAATAGTAATCGAAGATCAAGGCTCTCTAGCGCGATCCCCATTCAGTCGACCATCGACTACGTCCTCCGTTCCCTCCTTCAGGGAATGGTGGGTTGCATACGCAACTAGGACGTTCAGTGCCACATGAGCTTCTTTGATTTTTTCAGGGTACCGATGTTGATAACAAATTTAGTGAAAGCCTATTTTGGAGATTTGCAATTTAGTTTCTCAACTCCAGAAATCAGCACTACATGGCAATGCTTAGAGGTGGGAATAATGACAGGATGCACCATTTCTCCACTGGCTTTTACCATGGCAATGGAAGTAATCATTAGGGCATAAAAATGGGTAGTAGTAGGAGAGCGCTTGGCTTCTGGGATGCGACTACCACCAATCAGAGCATACATGGATGACATGACAACCATGACTACAACGGTAGCCTGCACTAATCGGTTATTGGGTAAGTTAACCGATAACATTGAATGGGCACGAATGCAATTTAAGCCCTCTAAATCAAGGAGCATCTCGATAATTAAAGGCAAGGTAGTAGATAAAACATTCTTCATTAATGGTTAGGCAATACCAACAGTTTCTGAGAAGCCAGTGAAGAGTCTTGGGAGATGGTACGATGGGGATCTAAAGGACACAGTTCGAGTTGGAAAAGTTAGACAACAAGCAGTGGAAGGGTTGAAGAGTATGAACAGCTGGGGAAACTAAAACTCTGGTGCTTTCAGTTTGGTCTACTGCCGAGGTTGCTGTGGCCACTGACTGTGTACGAGGTTTCTTTGACAACAGTGGATAAGCTGGAAGCGTTAATAAGTTCATAAATCAGGAAATGGTTGGGAGTTCCACGCTGCCTCAGCAGAGTGGGACTTTATAGTAAAGGAATATTGCAGCTGCCAGTCTCTGCGTTAACCGAGGAGTTTAAGTGTGCCAAGGTCAGACTGGAAATGACCTTACTAGAGTCACGCGACAAATGTGTAAGGGAGGCAGCCCCTGTGTTAAAAACTGGTAGAAAGTGGTTAGCAAAGAAATCTGTGGAAGAGGCAAAGGCTGCCCTTCAAATTGGTGATATTGTGGGACAGGTACAGCATGGAAGAGGGGGTTTTGGGCTCAGTTTAGCTCCTCCTAAATGGCACAAGGCAACCCCAGCTCAAAGGAGGAAGCTGGTAGTCAACGAGGTGCGAAAGCAGAAGGAGAGGATGAGGTGTATAAAGGCCATTTCCCAGGCCAAGCAGGGAGAGTGGATGAGATGGGAAAGTGTGGAACAACGCAAGATGGGCTGGCAAGACCTTTGGTCAATGGAAGAGAGTAGGATCAGTTTCCTTATTAGGTCAACATATGATGTTCTCCCATCACCGCAGAACCTAAACCTCTGGGTAGGAGAGGATCCCTCTTGTCCTTTGTGTTCATCACCTGCCACATTAAGGCACATTTTGACAGGATGTAAGGTGGGTCTTAGCCAGGGTCGGTTTACTTGGCGCCATGACCAATACTGCGATGTTTGGCTTCAGCATTGGAAGATAAGCGTAACATGACTAATAAGTTGCCACCTGTTCTAGCAAAACATTACACACAGAAGACAATATTCCTCTGCCCAGGTGAGCAACCACCAAGAAAAGGTGTTAAAACCAATTCTAGTCCAGGACAACTGGAAGCTGCTAGGGACTGGAAGATGCTGGCTGATCTTGATCAACGGCTTATTTTTCCACCTGAGATTGCCACCACTAACCTACGACCAGATATTGTTTTGTGGTCTGGATCAGCACGCATTGTTCAACTGATAGAGTTAACACTGCCATGGGAGGATGCGGTAGATGAGGCATATGAGAGGAAGAAACTGCGGTATGCTCAGCTGGCCACTGAAGCAGAACAGCGAGGATGGAGAGTCCGGGTTTATCTAGTGGAAGTGGGTTGTCGAGGATTTGTGGCACGCTCTACAACCCGGTTCCTCAGAGACGCCGGATTCAGTGGCCAAGAGTTGCGTCGCACAGTAAAGAACTTATCTGAAGCAGCAGAGCGGAGCAGCAACTGGCTGTGTACAGGACGCCACGCTACGGTTTCGAAGAATTCTTGAAAACTCAAAGAGTCTGTTGGTTCATTTGTATAGTTTGCATTGTAATATTATGTTCCTGTGTATTTTGTTCGAATGAGGATTGGTGTTTGGACAGGTAGTATGCCATACGGAACCATTGCCACTGAACCTGCTTTAATAACGGCAGTGGGGCTCGACAGCTTTAGTCAAACGGGTTGGCGCGTATGGTCGGGTTGCGGATGGTTTGTGAGAGATTGTGGTTAGGTCACGTGAACTATGAGGAAGGAGCAACCACAGCAGCAGGAGGGAGGTAAAGGTCAGTAAGCTCGGCTGAGTTGAGTGGGGGACGGAGGGGGGTGAAGAAGCGTAAATGGATGGAGAAGCATAGATCACTGTAAAGCTACGTCTTAGTTGGTGCTTATCTTGGCGAAAGCCGAGTACAAATCAGCATGAAGTTTTAACATCTACACTCGTGTAATGGAAATCACTACTTACTGCAAAATTAAGAGATTCATGTTTAGATCTTTGCATATTATAACCTGTGACATGGATGTGGGAAATAATTACGATAGATCCAAAAGATAGTTTTAGCAACATAACGCAGATGCTACAGAACAAAGTTACCTTACTAGCTGTATAAGATTGTGTGCTACGCTAATATATTACTTCACAGGCATTAATGGCTCGTACTTTTAAATCCAAAATATTATAAATTTACAGTTTATTGATGGTCTGTGATTTTACACTGCTTTAATTTTAAAAAGATTTCATATTATTGTAAGGTGAGCTTAAAGGGTGCACTACTATGAAATTCACAGAGCTTCAGTGTGACATCGATTAGAAAAAGTATAATTTCACAGATACTGTAAATAATAGTTGATTATAATTAAATATGTATAAATGTAATACACGACCTAGATTATTTTAGCAAAATATTGTCCTTTAAATTTCACGTAATATTTATTAATTAAAAACTGTTGCTGCTCCAATTAAGCTCATCCACATTGAACGTCCATGTAAATACCTCATAAACAGACTTTAAATATGAACTGATGGTTGTCACTTTAAGTTAATCTTTATAAGATAATTAATAACATATTTTTTTCACAGCCTTGAGATGACAAAATCTAGACAGAACAGGGGATCAGTTTATCAGTGGATATATTAGGGATCCTCTGATAGACGCCTGCTTTCAAACACTGATAAGAAAAGCCCTCGGTGAAGACATGTTTTTGAAGCGTTGATCATTGTAGCCGATCACAGACATAGCTATATTGAGTGTGTGGACGCATTGGCCAATCAGAGGTGTTTAAAGGAGTAGTTCACTTTAAAATTAAAATTACCCCATGATTTACTCACCCTCAAGCCATAGGTGTATATATATGACTTTCTTCTTTCAGATGAATACAATCGGAGTTATATTAATAAACACTCTGACACTTCCAAGCTTTATAGCAGTGAATTGCAACCATCAGTTTGAAGCTCAACTAAGTGCATTCATCCATCGTAAAAGTGCATCCATCCATCGTAAAAGTGCATCCATCCATCGTAAAAGTGCACCTATCATGATAAAAGTGCATCCATCCATCCATCGTAAAAGTGCATCTATCCATCATAAAAGTGCTCCACACTGCTCCGGGGGGTTAATAAAGGCCTTCTGAAGCAAAGCCATGAGTTTGTGTTAGAAAAATATTAATATTCCAAACTTTATAAAGTAAAGTAACTAGTTTACGGCCAAACTAGCATACGGATTAACTTAAGTCTAAAGCGCAACTTATGCGAGTATTGTGACGCACTGCTGACATTTACGCTACACCATGACACATTTCACTGCTTCTGACATCACCAGCTGCGTAAGTTGCGCTTTAGACGCAAGTGGAGTACCAGATCTGATCTTTTAGAATCTGTGCTTGATTTTAGAGTTCTGTTGCTTCTGTGATTGACTCTGTACCTTCAAATAATATTTTTTTCAATTATTCTTTAATAAGGTTGTTTAAAATAAACATAAAACATGTTGTGAGCTTATTAAGAACAGGGCTGTGCTTAAACAACAGCCAGACTTCTTATATTTAATGATGTACATCTTAAATGAAATACATTTGTCATTTAAAATAAAATGAAATATTATAGTGTGAGAGATTCATATTTTATTTTAAAATAACTTCTTGTACTAAAACTAATATCTTGTGCACTAAAAATGTCTCAATGTAGATTTTGGTGAGCTTAATAGGTACGTTTACCTACGATGTTTAATAGGGAGCCAATGCAGTGTTGACAGAACCGGGCTAATATGGTCATACTTCCTGGTTCTGGTATGAACTCTAGCTGCTGCGTTTTGAACTAGCTGTAGTTTGTTTATTAAGCGTACAGGGCAAACACCCATAAGAGCAGTACAATAATCTAGCCTTGAGGTCATGAACGCATGTACTAATTGTTCCGCATTTGTCAATGAGAACATATGACGTAATTTAGATATATTTTTAAGATGGAAAAATGCGGTTTTACAGATACTATTCACGTGACTTTCAAATGAAAGATTGCTATCAAAGAGCACACCCAGGGGTGCTCTCCTATAGCAATGAATGAATCACATTTTTCCTCAGGGAGACTACAATACACTGTCTGATGTGATACTGTAGTAGACGGTTGCATAGTTATAATTTTCTCCCTGATATTATCAATCTTGCATATAGAATTGCATAAAGTCATTACTTCGTTAATTTAGCCACTGTTTCAAATAAATACCTTGGGTTTTGTTTATTTTCTTCTAATAGGGTTGAAAAATAAGCAGATGTAGCAGTTTTTAAGGCCTCTCTGTACGCTATCATGCTCTCTTTCCATGGAATAAAAAAAAAAACCTCTAGTTTTGTTTTCTTCCAGTTGCACTCCATTTTCCTGGCTGCTCTCTTTAGGGCCTGTGTGTGTGTGTGTGTGTGTGTGTGTGTGTGTGTGTGTGTGTGTGTGTGTGTGTGTGTGTGTGTGTGTGTGTGTGTGTGTGTGGGTGTGTGTGTGGGTGTGTGTGTGTGTGTGTGTGTGTGTGTGTGTGTGTGTGTGTGTGTGTGTGTGTGTGTGTGTGTGTGTGTGTGTGTGTGTGTGTGTGTGTGTGTGTAGTGGTACCACGGCGTTTGAATATTGTCTTTAATCTTCTTTAAGCGAAACGGAGCAACTGTGTCTAAGTGCTGGAAAAGAGAGACTTAAAAGTTTCTGTCGCAATATCAAGTTCTTCTAAGCTATCTGGGATGCTGAGATGATGAAACTGATTAGGAAGATTATTGATAAAGTAATCTTTAGTGGCAGAAGTGATAGGTCTAACATATTTGTAACACGGAGTCTGCTTTAGAGCCTGGCTAAATGAAGTTTACACAAGACAAAAAATAGATCTGAGATGTCATCGCTCTGCTGCAGTATTTCAACGGCATCAACATTGATTCCATGTGATAATATTAGATATCGAGTATGATTACAACAGTGAGTAGACAGTGAGTAAGGCTGCAAATGGTCCATCTTTCATATGAAATGAAGGCCACATTTGTAGGACGTATTTGGAGGTGACGCAATCGACTAACCATCCACTTTAGTCCCTGTCCCACATGGTTTCTGAGGAGAACAATGCACAATATTTAATTTAAGCAACATTTTTAGTTTCTGAATAGTTTCCATCATGTTCGGCACGATTAGTCTGTCTGCTGGAAATCAAACTGTATTTAGATTCGTATAGACAAATTACAATGGTTGATAAAGATGGGTGTCATTAGTGTGTGTCTTTATATTATTACTATTTTTTTTCTGTCATTTGAAAAATAATAGTAATTTTAAAGCACTTTTATAGTCTTTCAGCATATATTCAGACTTTAACAATCTGTTTCTAGTAGCAAATACTTAATAATAATAAAGTGAGAAGATCTGCTGCTGATCCTGAATGGCTTGTTTAATGAGTATTGATAGTCTATGGATCATCACTATTATCAGAACAGCTGAAAAGCCTCTTTATTTCATGTCAATAGATCCTGTTTTCACCTCATTCATTATGCTGATGTCTTCAGATCTGTAAATTACCACATTAAGCTAATTTTATTGTCAACAGACTTGAGCAAACAACACGATCAGCTATTGTGACATCTGCAAGATATAGTTAAGTTTCATAACACTGTTTATTTAAATAATCTGGATTTAAACATGTTTCATATAAAATATGATAAACAAAAAAAAGTTAAACTCAACTGGTGCTTTATTTGTTTCTTGCAAATCTGTGAATGTATTTTTTATTAAGTTTTATTCTTTCGTCTTTATTCTTACATATATTTGTTGGCTGTTAATTGTTGTACTCATTTTTTTTAATAAAATTCTTTGCCAATATGTTAATGAGAGGTAAGATAAATGTAGAAATTAAGTATGTGGTTGATACTTTGCCATTAATTTACTTAAAAGTTACTTCTCTCGATAGATATATATGTGACCATAAATAATTAAAATGTGTGAATTTGTTACAGCTAGTGAGGAACGAGACGAGAACGAATCCAATCGCAAGCACATTTAATAAACAGGAAATCCAGGGAACTCAGAACAAGGTACAGAAGTAACAAACAACAACCGACAGCCAACAACTGAAACACAGGGGTTTAAATACACAGACAAACAAGCTAAACAAGATAACAAGGGGGCGTCGTTAATGAGAAACACCTGGGGAGACTAATAAACATGGACGAGGAACACCTGTGGACACTGAGCAACAACAAACAAAAGACAAGACACATGGCAGGATCACATGACAAACAAGGGATCACGTGATATACAAGACACAACAAAAACCCACACGTAACATAGCCCCCCCCCCCCCATGGGCGGCTCCCGACGCCCCTTGAAACAAAAACATTAAAGTTTAGGAGGGTGGTGAAGTGGAGGCGGTCTTGGGGGAGGGAAGGAGGGCCAGGTTCGTGCAGGGGACCAGGGCAGAGACGACTCCTCGGGCGGCCACGGCGACGAAGACAGTCCATCGGGCGGCCAGGGCGGAGACGACCCCTCGGCCGGCCAGGGCGGAGATGACCCCTCGGGCGGCCAGGGCGGAGACGACCCCTCGGGCGGCCAGGGCGGAGACGACCCCTCGGGCGGCCAGGGCGGAGACGACCCCTCGGGCGGCCACGGCGACGAAGACAGTCCATCGGGCGGCCAGGGCAGAGACGACCCCTCGGGCGGCCAGGGCAGAGACGACCCCTCGGGCGGCCAGGTGGAGACGACCCCTCGGGCGGCCAGGGCGGAGACGACCCTTCGGGAACAGCAGAGACCGGCTCAGGAACAGCAGACACCGGCTCAGGAACAGCAGACACCGGCTCAGGAACAGCAGGAACAGCAGACACCGGCTCAGGAACAGCAGGAACAGCAGACACCGGCTCAGGAACAGCAGACACCGGCTCAGGAACAGCAGACACCGGCTCAGGAACAGCAGGAACAGCAGACACCGGCTCAGGAACAGCAGACACCGGCTCAGGAACAGCAGACACCGGCTCAGGAACAGCAGACACCGGCTCAGGAACAGCAGACACCGGCTCAGGAACAGCAGACACCGGCTCAGGAACAGCAGACACCGGCTCAGGAACAGCAGACACCGGCTCAGGAACAGCAGACACCGGCTCAGGAACAGCAGACACCGGCTCAGGAACAGCAGGAACAGCAAACACCGGCTCAGGAACAGCAGACACCGGCTCAGGAACAGCAGACACCGGCTCAGGAACAGCAGACACCGGCTCAGGAACAGCAGACACCGGCTCAGGAACAGCAGACACCGGCTCAGGAACAGCAGACACCGGCTCAGGAACAGCAGACACCGGCTCAGGAACAGCAGACACCGGCTCAGGAACAGCAGACACCGGCTCAGGAACAGCAGACACCGGTTCAGGAACAGCAGACACCGGCTCAGGAACAGCAGGAACAGCAGACACCGGTTCAGGAACAGCAGACACCGGTTCAGGAACAGCAGACACCGGCTCAGGAACAGCAGGAACAGCAGACACTGGCTCAGGAACAGCAGACACTGGCTCGGGAACAGACAACACACTCACTGGCTCGGGAACAGACAACACACACACTGGCTCGGGAACGGACGACACACACACTGGCTCTGGAACGGACGACACACACACTGGCTCGGGAACGGACGACACACACACTGGCTCGGGAACGGACGACACACACACTGGCTCAGGAACAGACAACACAGACTCTGGCGTACACGAAGGACTTCCAGGCATTGCGGGACACGGGAAGTCCTCTTCCTCCTCCGTCTCCGAGAGCGAGAGGGCGCTGGGCTGGACGGAACCAGCGATGAGGGCGCTGTGCTGGACGGGACCAGCGGTGAGGGCGCTGTGCTGGACGGGACCAGCGTTGAGGGCGCTGTGCTGGACGGGACCAGCGGTGAGGGCGCTGTGCTGGACGGGACCAGCGGTGAGGGCGCTGTGCTGGACGGGACCAGCGGTGAGGGCGCTGTGCTGGACGGGACCAGCGGTGAGGGCGCTGTGCTGGACGGGACCAGCGGTGAGGGCGCTGTGCTGGACGGGACCAGCGGTGAGGGCGCTGTGCTGGACGGGACCAGCGGTGAGGGCGCTGTGCTGGACGGGACCAGCGGTGAGGGCTCTGTGCTGGACGGGACCAGCGGTGAAGGCTCTGGATGGACGTGAAGCTCTGGCTGGACGTGGCTGACGTGAAGCTCTGGCTGGTCTTGGCTGACGTGAAGCTCTGGCTGGACTTGGCTGACGTGAAGCTCTGGCTGGACTTGGCTGAAGTGGAGCTCTGGCTAGACGCGGCTGACGTGAAGCTCTGGCTGGACGCGGCTGACGTGAAGCTCTGGCTGGACTTGGCTGACGTGAAGCTCTGGCTGGACGTGGCTGACGTGAAGCTCTGGCTGGACTTGGCTGACGGGAAGCTCTGGCTGGACGTGGCTGACGTGAAGCTCTGGCTGGACGTGGCTGACGTGAAGCTCTGGCTGGACTTGGCTGACGTGAAGCTCTGGCTGGACTTGGCTGACGGGATGCTCTGGCTGGACGTGGCTGACGTGAAGCTCTGGCTGGACGTGGCTGACGTGATGAGGATTGGGCTGGACGCAGAGATGTTGACGCTGAGAAATTTGTCTGGACCCATATCCTCCCCTGTGACCTCCACGGAACCCCCGGACAATCGCTTTGCGGGTTCCCACAAAGGCCTGTTTGTCGAACTCCATGCTCAGGCTGGGAAGATCAGGCGAGATTCGTACTGCTGGATTCATTTGTGGTCGGTTGTTCTGTTACAGCCAGTGAGGAACGAGACGGAAAACGAATCCAATCGCAAGCACAATTAATAAACAGGAAATCCAGGGAACTCAGAACAAGGTACAGAAGTAACAAACAACAACCGACAGCCAACAACTGAAACACAGGGGTTTAAATACACAGACAAACAAGCTAAACAAGATAACAAGGGGTGTGGTTAATGAGAAACACCTGGGGAGAATAATAAAAATGGACGAAGAACACCTGTGGACACTGAGCAACAACAAACAAAAGACAAGACACATGGCAGGATCACATGACAAACAAGGGATCACGTGATATACAAGACACAACAAAAACCCACACGTAACAGAATTAGTACAAAAATGTCGTTACTGTAACTTTTGATCAATTTAATTCATCCTTGATGAATAAAAGTATTGATATCTTTTATTTCTTTCCCCAAAAAAATGTGATATAAAATTTCTTACTGACGCCAAACTTTTGAACGGTAGTGTTTAATGTTACAAAATATTTCTATTTCAGATAAATCATGCTCTTTTGAACTTTCTATTCATCAAAGAATCCTGAAAAAAAATGTAATTAACTGTTTTCAACATTGATGATAATGAGAAATGTTTCTTGAGGATCAAATCATCATGATTTCTAAAGGATCATGTGACACTGAAGACTGGAGTAATGATGCTGAAAACTGCCACTAGGAATGGCATCAAATACTACTCTAACCCTTTAGTAGTTACAGGGATCTTATAATGATTAAGGAATTCACAGTAATAAAAGCAGAGGTGGGTAGTAACGAAGTACATTTACTTCGTTACATTTACTTGAGTATTTTTTTGAAAAAATTTTTACTTTTAAGAGTAGATTTAAATGTGGGTACTTTAACTCGAGTACATTTCTAATGAAAAAACTAGGCAATTAAAGTAACAGAGATTGTTTTGGCTCTACAGCAGCTCTAGAATAAAGTTATTGTCTAGCTAAAGTTAGTTTTGATTGATTGTTCATGAGTTTATACCAGAGAGAGGCCTTTCACCTGCGATCAGTGTGGGAAGTTTTGCATCTAAAGCACACCGTATCACTGGACTGTATGCGAGAAGAGTTTCAGTCAATTATCTGCTCTACACAGACATATTAGAAAAACAATCACAGCAAGTAGCTCATGTTTAGATCCAGTATTTTCAGGGGTAAGACCACATTCTCTTCAAAGGTGACAGTAAATGCATCAAGCAATAAAATCTGTCTTTATCAGCCCCAACGAGAGACAGGACAAAGATAAAACAACATCCAGTCTATATTTTGCAGAATTATATCTGTCTTTAGTCTTGACAGATTAGTTTCTTATACTAGCTAAAATAAAATAATTATTTATTTTTTTAATGGCTCTGAATAAATTTCATATTTTAAAAGCCACAGATTGTGTTTTAGACATGTTTTTTTTTTTGTGCTGAAGAGACGTAAAATCTGGGTGGTATAGTGAAAAGTTCTGGGTAATCTTACAATGGAGAAATTCAATGTAATTTAATACTCCATAAAATGTTTGATGTGCTTGCATTATTAATATTTAATCAATGATTACTCAAATGCAAATACAAAAATAAGCTAAGTACAAGTGAGATTGTTCTCTTTCCGTCCTGAATTAAGCATTTTGAATGATGGGTGGGCGTCAATATTAAACTATACATACCATATCTAGTTTTGATATGTTATATTTTTATCAATACATTGTTATGAACGAATGAGGCATTTACTGTATACAGCGGCAGCCACAGAACAACGGCGCACACACGCACACACACGCGCACACACACACACACACACACACACACACACACGATTGGCGAGGGCCATTGGAGGGAATGTGGCTTTCAAATCCTTCTCCAGTTCAACATCCAAAGGACACAAGGACAACTCAATCACTTTTATTTTATTTTGGCTTTGTCAGTTGATTGGTCTGTTCAATTTGCAAGGTTGTAACGTGTTAGGTTGTAAACCTTCAAAACAGAGAACAAACGTTAACATTTTAATTAAACATTTAGTTAAGTATTTAAGAATTTCAAATTAGTTTAAACATTTAATTCCTTCTACATAAAATAAAGAAAATGATATCATACATTCAAATTCATTAGTACATTTTAACATCTACCAGAAGTTTAACATTTTACCATTTTTAACTTTGTACCTTCCTTTAAATCTTATACTTTTTAATTTTCCCAAACACAAAATCAAATATTCCTAAGCACAAACCCATTTACAACAAAATCAATGCTACAATGTGTTTCTTAATCTATACAGCAGTTAAACATAGCTTGAACAAATTTAGCAGCATTTTAAACACCATAAAAGTAAATTAAACATTTCACCGACCATTGGCGTCTTTGGACTGATGCTATGAGTGAACTTGTGCTGCGTTCCAGTCCACTTTTAGACACGCACTTGCGAACTTCCCTAAGCACTTCCCCTCGGGAGAATCCCGGCCGCCATTTTGAAGTGCATTCCACTTAGTGAAGTGGACGAGGGAAGTTTATATGGACAGACCCTCGTTCCCTCAATTTTAATCCGAGGGAGCGAGTCTACTTCATATGTGCACTTCAGGCAGCACCATATACCACAATGCAACACGATTGTGACGTCATTGTAGATCTCGTGTAATCACCATCACCACAAACAACTCTATGATATATTAATTCGATTTTTATATATATAAAACCTATATATATTTGGATGATGCATTAAACAAATTCTTAAAGAAAAAAAAAATTGTGAATAATAAATCAACTCCATAGCTGATTCCAAGTGATCAAGGGCTTAGGGCGTCGTTAGCAATGACGCACATCCGAGTGAACGAGACGGAGGGAAGTTAGCGAGTGAAGGGCATGTCAATTTTGGACTGGAACGCAGCCTTCGAGTATCATCTTTCTGAAGTTTGCTTGTCTGAATGACTGTGAACCTCCATGTCTTTTCAGGTGCTCCAAATCAGTGACAATGATTGATCAGGTGACAAGCAGCCGGTTTGCTGCTGCTGATGCACATTGGGAAATGTAGTTCTTTGAGAATCATTTTTTAGATTCAGCTCAACAGTGGCCAGGACACCAGGGTTACACCCCTACTCTTTACGAGAAGTGCCATTGGATTTTTAATGACCACAGAGAATCAGGACCTTGGTTTTACATCTTGTCCGAAGGACGGTGCTCTTTGACAGTATAGTGTCCCCGTCACTACACTGGGGCGTTAGCACCCACACACAGCACGCTCACTAACACCTCTTCCAGCAGAAACCTGGTTCTCCCAGGAGTCTCCCATCCGACCAGGCTCAACCCTACTGAGCTTCAGTGGGAAACCAGTCTTGGGCTACAGGTGATATGGCTGCTGTTATCTTTAATCTCTACATTTTATCAACAACTTTTATTGTCTGCTGATTGTTTTTGCGTCAGGAAAACATAATTTCTTATTTTCAGTTATATCTTTCTGTGACATTGCTCCTGTCTTACATCAGTAACTGTATTACCATTAATTTTGTTTGATATGTTTATATGTTTTATAGATGTTTATAGACATTTTTGCGCTCTTGAAGGGCACTTCGGGAAGGGGGCGGTATTTGAAGGGTTTTTCAAATGAAAGTGAACAACTGGACCCCTTCAAGAAGGGCCCTTCCACAAGTCTGTCAACGAAGGGTACATGCGATGGTTCAAGGAAGTAATTTTATGGTCATGTGACCTAGCGAATACTCGTGATTCATTTTAAAGCTAGATAGCGGGATAGTTCGAGTTAATTTGCAAACAGTTGCAATTCAAGTTGTTTTGTTTTGTTAGTGATATTTCACACATTTTTGTCATTTCGTTTTAAAGTTTCATAGGTTTCAAGAAATGTGTTCGGTAATAATGCAGGGTCCAAAGATGAGACGGCAAAGTTGAGAGCAGAAAAATACACTCACATACACACATGCATATTTTAAAACTTATAAATGTATATTTATTTGCAACAGTTATATTAACAGCAATAATAAGAAACTTCTGTAATATGAGGATAATAGGGATGATAATAAGGAACATCCTAGGTGAAGATAATGAGGAAATTCCGAGTTGTCTCAGAGAGTTATTCGGTAATTTTCTGTTGAACATGGGTTCTGTACAGGAAACCGAAATTATTAGTTAACCTTTCGAGTGTTCCGGTCTGATTCTTCTGAGTCTTCCATTCTTTTGTCATTTGACGTGACAAGCATATTGGACACAGAATCCAATAGTTATCGATTCCCAAACTTCCCTATAAAAAGCGCATACTCAGTTTGTTTTTAAATATCTGTCATGATGGTTCTTTTCCACAACATTAAAGGGATACTCCACCGTGTTTTCATATTAAAATATGTTATTCCCTTAACTAAGACAAGTTGATACATAGAGAGAACCGAGGTTACGTTAGGTAACCGAGTACGTTCTCTAACGAGAGGTTCTCTCGTATTGCGTAAGTATAGCTTACGCTACGGGAACCCCTTGTCAACGCCGTGCGTTTTCGGGGAACCCAGATCAGCGGGAATAAGCGCATGTATATATAAGCGCATGTAAATAAGCACTCACAGGGAATACAGAGCGGCGACGCCGGTCAATGTATAAGCATATAGCAGATAACCTGATACAGTCCAGCTCAACCAGAAGAGCTAGTCATATGAGAGTAGTTTGCGCATGATAGTATCTGGGCAGAACTGACCTCTCACTAAACTGACAGTAGTTTCGCCTGTAGGGCGGGAACTTCCAGATTATAGAATCTGACAAAGGTGGACGGGGAGGCCCAGCCCGCCGCCACACATATGTCATCAATGGAAATTCCACTGGACCATGACCACGAAGAGGCCACGCCTCTGGTGGAATGAGCCCTGACGCCCAGGGGCATTGCAGACCTTTTGCTGTCAAAACAAAAAGAAAAGCTGCTCAGAATGCCTGAAAGGGGCGGAGCGCGTAATGTAAGCTCTCAGCGCCCTAACCGGGCAGACTCCCACTATTGGAGGCTGGCAGAGCCGATAGCGAAATGACCTGTGCTCTGAACGGAGTGCCAATCATTTTAGGAACATAGCCATGTCTAGGTTTGAGGATGACTTTTGAGTCATTCGGGCCAAACTCAAGACACGCGGCGCTAACAGACAGCGCGTGTAAGTCCCCCACACGTTTGACTGACGACAGAGCGATCAGAAAAACGGTTTAAGTGATAAGTACTTTAGATCCGCAGAGTCTAAAGGTTCAAAGGGGTATGCCTTCAGGGCCTCGAGGACCAAAGAAAGATCCCACATGGGAACTGAAGGGGTGGTGCAGAGGATTCATCCTTCTGGCTCCTCTGAGGAAGCGGATGATGAGCTCGTTCCTGCCTATTGACTGGCCGTGCGTCGATTCTGAGAATGCTGCTAAGGCTGCCACATAGACTTTGAGCGTGGAAGGGGACCTTCCCTTTTCCAACAGCTCTTGAAGGAAACTGAGCAACCGCGAAACCCCACACTCCCGTGGGTCCAGATTTTTGTCAGCGCACCATTTAGAGAACACAGACCATTTGGACACGTAGAGCCTTCTGGTAGAAGGAACTCTAGACTGCGTGATTGTGTTCATTACTGCGTCTGGCAGGGCAACGGGTAACCGTTGGTCAACCATACGTGCAGAGACCAGCGCTCTGGATGGGGATGCCAGATCGAGCCGCGAGCTTGCGAGAGGAGATATGCTCTCAACGGAATAGGCCACGGGGCTGTCTGTGTCAGCCGCGTCAGCTCCGGGAACCAAGTCTGGTTCTCCCAACGCGGGGCTATGAGGAGCACTGATTGGCGCGTTCCCCTGATTCTCTTAATTACCTGTGGTAACAGAGAGACCGGAGGGAAAGCATAAAGTGGGCGGCTGGGCCAGGTTTGGGCCAGCGTGTCCTGGTTTTTTGAAAAGAACTTTGGGCAGTGAGCGTTGTATTGTGACGCAAATAGGTCGACTTCCGCTTTGCCAAAAAGTCGCCATAGCTACTGGACTGTTTGGGGGTGCAGGGACCATTCCCCAAGGGGAACATTTTCCCTCGACAGTCTGTCTGGGCCGTCGTTCAGGTGGCCTGGCACGTGCGCAGCTCTCAGCGAGTGCAGATGGTGCTGAGACCAAGCGAGGAGGCGTTCTGCCAGATTGCAGAGGTTTCTGGATCTGACACCGCCCTGACGGTTCACATAGGACACTACAGACATGTTGTCCGAGCGGACTAGAACATGGTGGTCCCGTATAAATAACGGCTGTAAAAGCCTGACTCGCTCAGAGAAGGCGGTACCGGTTCTATGGCCCTTTTGCACAGCAGCTTTGCTATTTCTGAGCGAAGTAGATGTTCTACTTCTGCATTCACTGTTGTCGCGGTCCGTGCTCGAAAACGAGGGGGGTGGCGAGCGAACTGTAACGCATAGCCCTGCTTTATTGTGCTTAGCACCCATTCTGATACCCCTGGAATCGCTTCCCATGCTTTTATATGTGCAGCTAGGGACAGAATGGCCTCCGGGTTCTCATCGGCGCACGCGCTCTCTTTACTTGAATGGGGCGGCTCGCTGACAGCGATAGCAGGCTGTTTCATATATAGCAACCGGATCGCTGTGAATGGGGAGCGCTTTATAATCACTTTGTGATGCGCGAGCGGCGCCATGGGCGGCGTGTATGTTAGTAAGCGTGGGCGCTCGTGAGCGGGCATGGGGCTTACATTCATAACTTGACCTATATGAGGCTGCACTTTGTGACGCACGTTTAACGCCGTGCGCGAAGTGCATGTAGTAAGCGTGAGCGCTTGCAAGCGGGCACGAGACTTACGTTCATATTTGGACTCATATAAGGCTGCACTTCGTGGTGCGCGCGCGGCGCTGAGTGCGAAGTGCTTGTTAAAAAGTATGAGCGCTTGCGAGCGGGCACAAGACTTACATCCACAACTTGATAGATATGAGTCTGCACTTTGTGATGCGCGTGACTTGGCCGTGTAATAGAGCGGGCAGATAGTAGATGTGGGCACGGACACGTGGGCAAATCTCCTGCAGTTAACACTCGAATGGCATTTGTCAGCTTTATGAGAGTGGGCTCTCTGGGTGACACGGGAAGTGCTGTGTTTGTGTGTAGGGGTGAGCACTGTGACGTGGGCACTTTTTCTACACTTAAAACACCACCAGCGTGAGCCGGATAACCAGACATTATGCTCTTTCTGAGATTTCTCTGGTTCGCCGTAAAAACGGGGGTTGTGTGCAGGCGAGCGGATTGTGTTACCGACTCGTTGGCTGCTAAATGACTCACTGCAGTAGCCTGAGTTTTAATGACCGTGTGATAGAGCGGCGGAAATATGGCAGCTCGCTGAGGAGAGCCGCAGCTGCGAGAGCCGGGATCGAATACGGGTCTCTGGCGCGAAGCTGTGGGTTTCGCCACTGAGCCACAGGGGGGCAATGACATCAGCTTCAGTTAGCGCGAGCAGATAAAGAGAGCATCATCACAGTTTCTGTGTGTCTGTGTTTGTTTGCAGGCGTGCGTGTTATATAACAGGCTCATGCTGCAATATTGACATTATCAGCCGCTCAAATTAAGAGGAGCTGAGAAATGTTTGAGAAATGGGGGATAGTCCGGCCTCGGCGGGACTAACACATTCTTTCCTCATTTCGCCGGGATGGGGTAGCTTTCTTGTAACGTAAAGAAAGCTAGCCGCGGTTAGAACAGGTGTCAGTGGCGCGTCCTCATCCATATCAAGCGCCTCGTCCCCTGAAGCGGCGGCAGCGCTGGCGGGAGCCGGCGGCTGAGCGTCCGGAAGGGGGGGGGGGGGGCGGAGAAGGAGAGATAGACGCTCGAGGGAGGGAGTCCGGCGAGCGCGTTGCGGTGGCCACTGGCTCCAGCGGTCTTTGAGAACGGTGCTTCTTTGCGCGGTCCTGCAAAGGGCGGAGTGACAGCTTGAGGGTTGAACACTTCGAGCCGAGCCCGCAGGGTCGACATCGGAAGTGCCACGCTGAGCTCACAAACCCCCGAGAGGGCAAGAGCTGCTTGTTCCTGGCCCAGGCAGAGAGTGCAGATCTCTGGGCTCTGCACGAGCCGCAGGAAGTGCGAGGCATCTTGAAAAAGACGCTTGCTGCTCTTTTAGACAGTAAGTTTTGCAAGAAAGGATATATAGCTCGCACGGATGGCTGAAGGTGGCGAAACTGCCGGCTTCTTCAGGCGCTGTCCTAAGCTGGCTTGTCGCTTCCTCGACGGCAGCGACTTCTCTCTAGATCCAGCGATGCAAGAGCTTCGCTGAAGAGATGAAAATCAGAGAATTCAGCCTACGAACCCTGCTTATATACGCTAAGCCACGCCCATATTGGCGGGCTTTGACGTTGTGAAGGCGCGAAGCATATGTCCTTCATTGGACGTGACGTCACGTCGGGTTCAGTGATAGGCTGCTGCAGTTCCCGCAGGGCAGCCTATGAGCACGCTAGACAGCCTGCTCTAGGTCTGCTAGCTGCTGCACTGCGTTGACAATGGATACAAAAATTAAGGATAATTTTTTGGCTTCAATATCTCGAAAAGATGAATCTTTCCCGTAGCGTAAGCTATACTTACGCAATACGAGAGAACCTCTCGTAAGAGAACTTTGTAAGCACTTAGCTTAGCCCAGTCCATTCAATAGGGGCCAAGCAGAGAAGCGACCAAACCCCTCCACGTTTCCCTATTTAAATACAGTTACTCGAGTAGTGTAACTCGACCTAGGATGGTGACACAAAATAAAACGTTGCGCTTTTTCTGTTTTTCATAATTTGCCCATGTCCTTGTCTTTGCATTGAATTTTTTTTTCTTATTCTAAATGTGATCAACAATGTGTTTGGGAAATGTGGCTATTAATATGTACATAACATTTTAATTATATTCTGCTGAAATTAACGAAATTACTTAAGGAAATGATTCGTTCCTTTTGATGAACGAGATTCAAAGATCCGAGTCAGTAAAATGATCCGAACTTCCCGTTAAAGAGTCTCGTGGTGATGGCGTCATCATTAGAGCGCGCTCCTTCTTTCAGTCTCAAGTGGGGAGCATTTTCTATGGGAGCAGTTCGCACTATTTGGTGGGTAACACAGTTTACCAAAGCAACATTTATAAGGTTATTTTTAAAATATGTTTTTCGGGTTCGGCGCTATTTTTGTGTCTGCTAATTAAAACTCTTATTTTTAAAGAAGAACGTTTTATTTGCCTGTTTCTATTCACATAAAAAACGAAAGTTCTCAGCTAACGTTAAGTAACGTTACTTTGTTATGAATGTAGTTATTAGGAGATCGAACTATATTTAGATTCGTATAGAAAAATTACAACTGTTGATAACGATGCCATTAGCGTCTGTCTTTATATTTGTGCTATTTTACTGTATCATTTGAGAAATAATATAATATAAGAGTATACTATTATAGGCTTTCAGCATTCTGACTCAAACAATCTGTTTCTAACGTTACCATTAAATTTCATAAAGTGAGATGATCTGCTGCTGATCCTGAATGGCTTGTTCATGGATCATCACTGTTATCAGAGCAGCTGAAAAGCCTCTTTATTTCATGTCAATAGATCCTGTTTTCACCTCATTCGTTATGCTGATGTCTTCAGATCTGCAAATTGCCACATTAAGCTCATTTTATTGTCAACAGACTTGAGCAAACGACACGATCAGCTACTGTGATCATCTACTAGATATAGGGTAAATATCATAATGGCATTTATTAGAGGTCGACCTATAGAGGATTAGAAAAAAAGTTTACAAAAAGGACACTGAATGAAAACAAACATGACGGATAAAATAGTGCTGAACTTTATTACAAAATATTAATATATTAATTATACCTTGAGCCTTCTTGTTAGTTCATAGTCCATTCATTACTGTTAAGTGATAAATCTTTAAAATGTAGTAAATGTTGAAATTAACAAATGATTAAACCCAAACAGTCATGTTTAAAGATTGATAGCAAGATTCATAACAATTAAATTAGATGCATGTATATTGTATGTGTACTCTCACACTTTATTTGTTTCTATTTTCGAACACCTGATGATAGGGGTGTAACAATACACTCGTGTCACGATTCGATACAAAACGCGATAGAGGCTTTAAGCCAAAATAAAGTATTTTTTAAATTACTTTTTATTATTATTGTTATTATATATTATTACCAGGATACACACATATTCCACCATTGCATTATTACCGGTATACATTATATTCAACATTATGCAAGTTTTAGAGGAATGAACTTTAAATGGAGGGACAGAAATCCTTAATGTTTCATTTTTTTATTTTTTTTATTAGGGATTTAAACGAAAATCTTACAGGTTTGAAACGACATGATTGACATGATGGCCTTTTTTTGCTGACAAACAAACTCAGTGATTTCTTCTTGATTTTGCCAGATTTGCTCCTCCTCCTTCAGTGAAGCCCCTCCTCCTTCAACAAAGCTCCTCCTCCCTCAGTGAAGCTCCTCCTCCTTCAGTGAAACTCCTCCTTCTTCAGTGAAGCTCCTCCTCCTTCAGTGAAGCTCCTCCCACTGCAATTCACCAATAAATGCTGGAATATTCCCATCAGCTACAAGTGAAGACGAGCATCAAACCATCAGGAAGAGCTGAAATCTGCAAACACAGAGTTTATTGAAGGACAGTGAGAACATGACAGATCCAGAACACTGCAGAATGAAACACACTGAAGAACAAAGAGGTTGGTGTTTATTCCTGACTCTTCATTAATGAGGATGAGGAACAATAAGGATAGAAAGACACTTGTATAAGACACTTTCTATGTGCATGGTACAAAATAAATACAAAGACAAAACATTCTCTAGTTGACAATATTAGAAGATCAAAATAATTATGATCTGAGCTGTTTTATTTTACATTTGTTATATCTTGTTCATACTTTTTGTAACTTTGTAAATATATACACTTCAATTAAATACATTATGAAATAAAATAATAATAATAACGAGGCTCAAACATCCATTTCATAACAGACAAGCGTGTTTATTTGAGCACTTCCGTCAATGAATCATCACACTAAAGCCTGTAAACCATTTAAATAAATCAGTAAATAATATGCACTAAAATAATATAATAAAGTTAAATATTTAAAAAACATTCATTTTATATTTTCACACATAGACGCGTGATATAGCCTAGCCTACCGCTCTGCGCTTTGAGAGGGATCAGCGATGTGGGACACGAGCAGGAAAGAGACCATCACTTTTCTATTATCTTCAGGTTTTCTACTTGTTGAAAAGGGTTTGAAGAGCGAATTTTATGTTCCACAAGGGCAAGACATTTAGGCTACGTTTGATTTTGCGCTGCCAGAGAAAACGGAAATAAAAATCACCCGCGCATGTAAAATGCGGTTTACAAATAAACTTGAC
This sequence comes from Siphateles boraxobius, assembly GCF_051911475.1. Taxonomy (NCBI): domain Eukaryota; kingdom Metazoa; phylum Chordata; class Actinopteri; order Cypriniformes; family Leuciscidae; genus Siphateles; species Siphateles boraxobius. The sequence goes on from NW_027508733.1 coordinate 1,001,411, forward strand.
GTGCCTTACCAAGTATAATAACAAGCACAAACTGTGTTAAAAAGAATTTGATGTGCAAGTAAAAAGGTAGGCGATCTTTCTTACAGCATTTTCTACTTTCCCACAGTAAAGAATGCGAATATAATAGGCCAACTTAAAAGCGAACCAAGGGAAGTAACGTTTATAATCCCCTGCGGAAATGTGTGAGACGTGAGTGAACATTTGGGAAAAGAAACAAGAGATTCCATGTCTAGTGGAATAACTAATGGAATATTGTTAAATTTGCTGATAATCGGGTGACCAGATCGCAAAACAGAGCCGACAAATCTTAAATTATGGGCTCACGCACAACTCTCTCATTCGTCATGAATTCAAACGTTTCCTTGGCTGCGATATAACATTTAATTGCTAACCTATTATTTATTTTGTAAACAAAGCTTTCTGCTTTTCTGCCCAATCGGAACCAAACCAGTGCAGCAAGATTCTCTGATTGTCAACAATTATCAAAAAAAGATTTGCGTTCTCAAAGGGCCGCCAAAACGTTCAAAGTGGAAGGAGCCACTTTTGCTAAAATGGCTATTACTCGTGAACAGAATTAAGGAACTCCTGAAGGAGGGAACGGAGGACGTAGTCGACGTCGACTGAATGGGGATCGCGTCAGAGAGCCTATCATCTTCGAGAACTATTGATCCAGCCAATGTAATTGGCGTGCGTGATTCGCATCACACACTCCGCCCCCGCGGCGCGGGTATAAATACGGAAGTGGATGCACGCACTAGTTGCTTTTTCGCTGAGGAGCCGAGCGTAACCCGGAGTCAGCGGTGTTCCAGCGGTAGTGGCACGGGGACTACGACCTCCGTTCCCTCCTTCAGGGAACGGTGGGTTGCATATGCAGCAGGACGTTCCCTTTCAGTCGATAACGTTGGACGTAGCCGACTGAATTGGGATAACCTTTGAAAACACCTAAAGCTGCCACCTTCCAGTGCCTAAACAAAAGCCTCCTGATGCCCCCGCTTTTTTCAAGGCGGGGAAGGACAGGGCTTAGGCCAGGGAAGTCACTGCTGTTCCTACAGGACCACTGGGAAAGCGTTCCCGTACATTGGAAGGAAGGGACGCTGCGGAAGCCACATCCAACCCAGAGGGAGGTAACGTGGAGAATACACATATGAACTGGGCGGATTACCGGCAGTACGATATATGGAATGTCACTGGGGTGGCTCCAGCCTAAGACGGGGGGAGACTCACCGGACAGTGACGGCAGAGAGACACTGCCGAGGGAAGACACGGGCTCGCCGTAGGGAGCCGTATCGTGGAAGAATACACATATGGGGTCGCCGTAGGGACCGCAAAATATGGACCCAGCCTAACACAGGTTCCACACTGCTTACAAGTGGTAGGCCTAACACCAGATGTTCCGCACGTCCGACGTCGGAGGGGTGTGGAGGAACTCAACAGGGTTCAGATTTAAGGGAACTCAACTGGAGTAGAAAGGAGCACGTATCCAGTCCATAGGAGGGGAAGGGCGCAGTAAGCCGACACTTGAACCGGGCTCACGGTGAAACTGTCTTCATGAGAAGGGAGCCCACGGGACGTCACACATGGTGGGCTGTTCTGCCACGGTCACCTCGGAACTCGATCGTGAAGCTAGTGCTGAAGCGGTCATCATATGGAGGAAGCCAACGGCTGCATCTACCATATACCCCAGGAGCCTCTGAAAGTTCTTTCAGTGTGACCCTTTCTCACTTCAAACACCAGCCGAACACACTCTCATTGGAGAGACGTGTTGGACCGAGTCCATCTCCAAAACTGAAAAAGAGATACTCAACCCGTGGGCGAGATTACTCTCTCCCAGTTGACCTGAAGACCCAACGGGCTCTGGAGCACTCGAAGGGAAGGACTCTGTACTGATACTTCAACCCTCACACGCAACACACAGGATGGCCTGCGGTGCGGAAGGTAGAGATCTGAAGCACATGTCTTTCAGGTCGGAGCTGCAGACCAATCTTGGGCCAAGATGGTCACGACCCACCACCTAGTAGCATGAAGAACGAGTTTACAACTAGCCTTCATACCGTCTGGAGGAGCGGCTATATCAAATCCTTCGCCAGCAGGAAAAGATAAGCACGCACAAGTCAGGAGCCCTGCTCAACACTAGGTGTGATGAATATCACTGGATTTTCAGGAGCACGTCTGCTCAACACCTAATGTGATGATTATCACTGACTTGAGCGGGATAGCCTAGCCTGAGGTGGGGCAGCAAAGTGGAGAGTGTGGTGTTAGTGTGCTGTGCAACACTTACCTGTCTCCACTAGCAGCAGGGGGCGCGTGAGAAGGCGGATGACCGGGTCATCGAACACACCAAGCTGCCTGCTGGCGACCAAGGGGGGGCTGAGGGGTGTAAGGCTATACAGGGTCACACCCGACAGACTGGCCCGCTTGGGACCCAGGGACAGATGAAATTGCTCTTTCTTTGAAGTGTGGGTACTGCTTGCTCCGCTTTTTTTTTTTTTTTTTTTTTTTAGGGAGCCAGCGGCGGAACAGACACACACACACAACAAATACTCCACCCGGCCCTCACCCGGGGGAGGGAGTGATTGTTTTGCCAACTCCAAAAGCATCCTCATCCATTCCTGGGCGGCCCGCTCCGGAATGCTTTCGCTGTTGCTTGCCACCTGGCTTGGCAGCGGCAATCAATCCATCACTATTCTCCGATCACCCATCCCACAGGGCACCCGGGGGTGGGGCATGGTAATTGGGACTCGCGCTTCGCGGACGAAGGCGAGTCTCGATCTCAACACCGCGACAATCATATTCCCGCAATGAGAACATGAGCCGTCCACAAAAGCTGCCTCAACATGCTGAACATATAAGCACATATGCATACATATTTATATACATATAAACATACAGCTCAAACACGTAATGCAACAATTGTGACCGTCAGAGAGGAAAAGGGAACGATCGCATCCAGAAAACGCATAGGTGGAATGACATCTTGAAATAGACCCAAACGCATGAAAATTTTTTTTTTGCAAAAACAAAAGGGTTGCATTTATAATTTTGTTCAGTGTAGTTAAGAACATGCGACATGACCTTAAAATTCAACCTTTTTGCTTTCATTTCAGATGTGATGCTGAAGAAGGAGGAGAGTGAGGAGGAGGAGAAATATCATGTCAAAACTGGAGAAAAAACTTGCCCACAGACTGAGATTATTTCTTTACTGAAAAGAGGCGAAAATAAATGTTTTACCTGCCATCAGTGTGGAAAAAATTTCACACTCAAAAAGTGCCTCAAAATTCACATGAGGATCCACACTGGAGAGAAACCGTTCACATGTGATCAGTGTGGGAAGAGTTTTACACAACAAGTTCACCTTAAGGAACACATGAACATCCACACTGGAGAGAAACCATACGAATGTGATCAATGTGGCAAAATATTTTCGAGGTCTACAGGCCTATCAAGCCACATGTTAGTTCATTCACAGGAGAAACCACATTTATGTTCTTTTTGTGGAAAGAGTTTTAAATACAAACAAAGTCTTGAGGTTCACACGAGGACCCACACTGGAAAGAAACCGTTCATATGTGTTCAGTGTTGGAAAAGTTTCACACACCAAAAGAGTCTCAAAATTCACATGAGGATCCACACAGGGGAGAAACCGTTCACATGTGATCAGTGTGGGAAAAGTTTCACACACCAAAAGAATTTCAAGGTTCACATGAGGATCCACACTGGAGAGAAACCGTTCACATGTGATCAGTGTGGGAAGAGTTTTGTAGAAAAAGGAACGCTTAAGACACACATGAACATCCACAGAGGAGAGAAATTGCATGAATGTGATCAATGTGGCAAAACATTTTTGTGGGCTTCAGGCCTGAAGAGACACCGGAAATATCATTCACAGGAGAAACCACATTCATGTTCTTTGTGTGAAAAGAGATTTTATGATCTGCAAAATTTAAAGGTTCATCAGAAAATACATTCTGGTGAAAAAGTACATGTGTGCTTTGAATGTGGGAAGTCTTTTATTACAACTGTAGATTTGAAACGGCACCAGAGGATTCACACTGGAGAGAAACCTTACAAGTGTTCACACTGCAACAAGAGATTCAGTCAGTCAGGACATCTGAAAACACACGAGAGGATCCACACTGGAGAGAAACCGTATCACTGCACTGCATGTGGGAAGAGCTTCAGTCAAGCATTTTCTCTACACAGTCATACAAAAAACAATCACAGTAAGTAGTTCATCTTCAGATCCAGCACTTTCAAGTGTGAAGCCGCATCCTCACCAAATGTGACACAATAGTACCGTCGAGCAATAAAATCTCTTCAATATGAGGGTACGTTTACACGACAAAGATGTACTAAAAATGGAAACGGTTTTCCTGTGCGGTTTTGTGCATTCAGATGATATTTGGTCAAAATAATCCCAGTTCACTCACATCTGTGAAAACAACTAAAATTGCTGTATTCTGCTGCCAGACCAGTAGTTGGCGATGTCACTTTGTAGAGAAACACTAGGCGCCTAGATGTAATACACATGCGCATGACATCACCGTTTTCACCGGGTGTGCCGCACAAGTCATAAACCCTGTGCTCTCCATGTAATCTAATGGGACATGAGCCAAACTAAACACTTAAAATATGTTTTTCCTGAGATGGTTTCTGTCATTTTAGGCATGCTGATATTTTTATCACGCAAATGTAAATTCAATTTTTCATTTTTCGTTTTTGTGTTTACAATAAGATAATATGCCAAACTGTATTGTTTTCAAAAACTTGCACTTTGAAACCTGTTTTCTAAAGTTTACATTTTAAGGCACCCAAAACACTGTTATTGTGTAAATTAAACGGCAAAACTCTAAAAAAGTTCTCAGTTTTTAGTTAAAAACGGTGTCGTGTAAACAGCCCCAAAATCTGCCCTAACCAGCCACAATGACCAACAGGACGAAGAAACATCATCCAAATTTGTGACAGTGAATGAAATTCATTTTCAAGACCAGAAATGTTTAACTGTGAATTTCAGATCAGCTCAAAGATGGACAATATCTAAGTTTTATTTGTATATATATATTTGCTTCATGATATAAATTATATCATTATGCTTTATTATGAATTGCATTACATGTTCAGTTTCCTTATACTGCATGTATCACTAGTTGTTTTACTCTTTTATGAAAAAGTAGGGCTAGGGAACTAATTATTCTTCCACTTGTAGTGTATTAAGAAAACACATGTGAGATATACTATCATGCAGTTTTGAAACTGACTTTCATCACTTATATTCTCTTGAGATGCTCTGCTATCTTGTTTGTAAATAAAGAGAGAAATTAATCTAATTCGTTTTCAATATTTCTATTTTTATTTGCTTCAAGTAGCCAATAAATAATTTTATCAAAAACAATCATTGTATCTTTTTATTGTCTGCTGATTCTTATTACATCAAGAATAAATCATCGCATAATTGTATTTACATTTAAAAGCATTTAAAAAAAATAGATAAGGAAAAGAGAAAAAACAGAACCTTAAAACAGGTTATACAATACTAACAGATTATACAAATTTTAGAGAGGGCATCTAAGAAGTATTTTAATTTGTTTCTGAATATAATAAACAAAGGAGAGGATTTTAAAAAATTTACATTTATGTATAAAGTATTCTGCCAATAATATAATGTTATTCATCAAATCAAATAACCTACAATAATCATTGGTTATCCCATAGTAGCCTACATTATATTTTGTAAGGTGAAGGTGAAACCGTCATCAACCACATATTTACCACCACTTATTTTTATCAGCCAGTCCTGTAATGTTCTCCAAAAGGATTTAGATAAGTTAAATTAAAAATATATATGTTCTGTATCTTCAGAGAAACATTTAAAAAGATGAAAAGTCACATTTTCAAAAATAAATTTTAAATGTTACATGTTTTTTAGTTTTTTACTATAGATGTTCTGCCGTTTTAAACAGTATTTCGCGCGTTTTTTTTTAAATCTAAATTTGCTCTCGTCTCGCGGTGATGACGTCATACGTTCGCGCGCTCCTTCAGTCATTGTGGAGTCTTTTGAGGTGAGCAGTTCACGACATTTCGTTGTAAGACCGTTTGTTAAAGCAACATTTACGGGGTCTTTTCTGACTGGTTTTCATTGGGTTCGGCGGCGCTATTTGTGTGTCTGCTAACCGTAACAGTTGTTTTTAAAGAAGGTTTTATGATCTGCCCGTTTCTAAAATGGTAAGATGTTAGCAATCTACTTTATGAGTGTAGTCATTAGGAAATGAAACAATATTTAGATTCATATGGACAAATTACCATGGTTAATGGATGTCATTAGTGTCTATCTTTATATTGCTGCTATTTTTCTGTATCATTTGAGAAATTATAGTAATTTGAGCATGCTTAGCATTTCAGCTTATATTCTGACTCAAACAATCTGTTTCTAGCAGCAAATACTTAAAATAAAGTGACGTGATCTGTTGCTGATCCTGAATGGCTTGTTTAAGGAGTATTGATAGTCTGGATCTCATCAATATTATCAGAGCAGCTGAAAAGCCTCTTTATTTCATGTCAATAGATCCTGTTTTCACCTCATTTATGATGTCTTCGGATAAGTAAATTGCCACATTAAAGGTACAATATTTAAGAGTTTTGTATCAAAATTTCCAAAAAGCACTTACACAGTGTGTTATATATTTCTTTCAAATGTGTACTTATATTATCCTAAATGTTTCCAAGAATTTTAAATTGAGAGATTTTAAATAGTGCCCGTCCCTTGTCACCTGTCAATGACGTAATATCCACGTTATCCCCGTTTTCCGCTTGTACTGCCATAGTAACCATGGCGACAGACTTGGACAACTGCGTAACGTCTAGTGGCAAGCTCACTATGTTGTTGTTTCGTTTAAACATTATGGACCACGGCAAGCAGACTTTAGGATAAAAAGAGAACTAAAACAAGGATTAATATCGGCGTGGTGTTTTTGAGATGCGGAGAGCTCCGTGTCCGCGACAAACTTCAACTTGACAGAGATGCCGCTCTTGCATGTACTTTATTAGACAGGTAAGGAAATGTACATAAAATGAATCAATGTTATATAGCCATAGCTCGCAAAATCTCTAGCCGGTCGTCCTGGGGCTATTGTGTTTTCCAGTCGGGCTACCAACATGCATAACCAGCCTGCCCGACGGGCTATCTGAAATAGTGTAATCAAATTCCTCCCTTTACAGCCTTTATTTAATTAATCTGTAATAAACCATGTGCCAAATAACACTGAAACGACTAACAAAAACAAGTTAAGTTAAATTCAGTCAATGTATTATTTTTTTCTTTTAAATTTACACATTTATTCAACAAGTTTGTTCACTCATTTTTTTTCATTTATATTTTGCACCTGTTAATTGTTGTACCCTCTTTTCTGTTTATAAGATTTTGCCTTTGTTAATGAGAGGTGAGATAAATGGAGGAATAAAGTATGTGGATTATATTCTTAGAAATAAAAATGATAAGTTTAAAACACTTACTAAAGTTTCTTTACTAGATGGATAGATGAACATAAATACTTAAATTCTTTTTAATACTCTGTGATTTTAGCAGATCATATGCTCCTTCAGTGAAGCTCCTCCTCCTTCAGTATAGCTCCTCCTCCTTCAGTGAAGCTCCTCCTCCTTCAGTGAAGCTCCTCCTCCTTCAGAGAAGCTCCTCCTCCTTCCGTGAAGCTCCTCCTCCTTCAGTGAAGCTCCTCCTCCTTCAGTGAAGCTCCTCCTCCTTCAGAGAAGCTCCTCCTCCTTCCGTGAAGCTCCTCCTCCTTCAGCGAAGCTCCTCCCACTGCAATTCACCAATAAATGCTGGAATATTCCCATCAGCTACAAGTGAAGACGAGCATCAAACCATCCGGAAGAGCTGAAATCTGCAAACACAGAGTTTATTGAAGGACAGTGAGAACATGACAGATCCAGAACACTGCAGAATGGAAGAACAAAGAGGTTGGTGTTTATTCCTGATTTTTCATTGATGCTGAAGTACAATAAGGATAGAGAGCAGTTCACCATTTTTAGTGTATGTAGTAGGACAAAACAGACATTTTCTACAATCGTGTAAAAAAGAAGTTACACCCTTTTGAATTCTATTGTTTTTCATATCGGGATATAAAAAAAATTACCTGGTCCTTGGCAGGTTCTTAAAATAAGGTAAATACATCTTCAGAATAACAACAACACTTTATATATTACTATAAAAAAAACTGGGCCAACATGGAGAAGCCATGAGTGACAAACTAAGTACACCCTTATTACTTTCATTGGAAATAAGAGGGTAAGAAGCAGATAGGCCTTGCTAATCAAATGCTTTTGATTAATTGATCATCATCAAGCTTGACCAACTCTATAAAAACAAAATTTGTTGGTAGTCTGCTTCTCTGGAGCCTTCAGGCTTGTGTTAAAACAATGCCAAGGACGAAAGACTCAGCAATTAGTCAATGACCTTAGAGAAGCAATTGTTTGTGCCCATCAATCGAGGAAGGGTTACAAGACCATTTCCAAACAATTTAAAGTCCATCGTTCTACAGTGAGGAAGATTATATACAAGTGGAAAACATTTAAGACAGTTGCCATTCTTCCAAGGAGTGGACGTCCCAGTAAAATCACCCCAAGGTCAGACCATCCAGCGCGGTCTACACCTACACCTCAGACTCTACAGGCCTCAGTTAGCATGTTAAAGTTCATGACAGTACAATTAGAAAAAGACTGAACAAGTTGGGCTTCTTGTTGCCAGGCGAAAGACTCTTGTCTTTAAAAAGAACATGGCAGCACAGCTTTGGTTTGCAAAGTTGCATCTGAGCAAACCACAAGACTCCTGCAACAATGTCCTTTGGACAGACTAGACCAAAGTGAGTCGACCATTAGGCCTGTCACGATAACAAATTTTGCTGGACGATAAATTGTCCAAGAAATTATTGCGATAAACGATAATATTGATAATAAACGATACTATTGTCGTTCTGAGAGGTTTTTCATCTAAAATAATGATAATGGCATAATAATGCAGGTACACCTTTTCAAAGATCAATACATTTTTATTTCTAAAGACTATTTAACACTGAAAACAGAAAACATTTTAAATATCCGCAATAAATGAACAAAACAACCAAAAACAATAAAAGCAATGGACTCTCAGTCTCTGTTAACAAAACATGCACTTGAATAAATACCAAAAACAATAATAAAATGGATGTAAATAAAAATTGCACTTCAAAAAATATTAAACATTAGGCTCAGACATAAATAGTGATGCATTCCATAACAGGCAAAACTGCCAAAACAAACAAACAAAAAAAAGCCTCAACAGGCCATATGCAAAAAACTTTTGAAAAATAATTTCGCCAGCATAAAGCTTTGTTCAAATAAAGCAAAAACGTTATAATAAATTTATAATATGCCGCAGCGCCCAAAATTTCTCTGGCCGCACCCCTCTCACTATGGAATCAAGCGCGTCTCCCCTAGCCAATCAGAAAATAGCACTATTGTATCTGGGTAAGATTTAAAGGCCCCGTCCACACTACTGCGTTTTCGTTTAAAAACGGAGAATTAAAACGAAAACGATCTCCGTCCACACCAGCGTTTTAGCTGCGTATTAGAATTGATCTCCGTCCACATTAAAACGACTGAAAACTCGGATCACGTGACCATTCTCCAACACTGTGCATGCGCGTGCCGGTGTAAACAGGAAACGGATGGACTATTCCTCAGATTTGATGAGGAAGCAAGTAACGTTAGCTACCTCTGCAAAGATTAGAAAATGTCGAAGACCAGAGATTTCTTTTCATGGACCGCCGCTGCACACGGGAATTGTCATAGATCGCTCGAATAATAGTTTGCCTCCGGCACATGTAGGCAGTTATAGCATTGTAAAATGCAGAATTTGCTTGCACAACAGCTGCTAACAAAGACATCAAAGTCAGTAACGCTTGTAATTCGTTATCCATGTTGCACTCACTAACATCAGCTACGTAGTCCAGGATGTTTTTGTTTGTTTTCTTCCGGTGACGGGACATGTGATGGGTGGCTGACGAATCAGGGAAGGATACGTCATGGGTGATGACACCCAATCATAGAGCCGAGCGTGACCTTCTACGTCATCGTTTCTAAACTCCTCCGTTTTGTCCCGTCTACACTAAAACGCCCTCCGGAGATTCAAAACGAAAAACGGAGCTGCAGCGTTTCTAAACTTCTCCGTTTTGGGTCTTCGTTTTTCCCGTTTTAGTGTGGACGGGAGGTGCAAACGTAGCAAAAGGTCTCCGTTTTTAAACGAAAACGCAGTAGTGTGGATGGGGCCAAAGTAACAACAGGTCGTTTTTTGCTCTCGGGCTCCCCCTACAGTTGGGAAACAGTATTGTCCTCTACTACTGTCGTAAACTGTCATCCTACATGCACGTGCATTTGTTGACAACCATGATAGCCCTGAACACTGTAGGAGGAGGTCACATGCAGGTGTTCTCGCGTGTGTGAAATGTCTTCATCCCAGGTACAGTGGCATATATTTCAGCATGTCATATAAATATAATTTCATGTTTTATTTTTTTTATAACGACCAATGATTGCGATGATCACTTTTACAAGCCAGCGTCATTATAGTAGCCTAGTCTATTGGTTACCGTTTTTCTGAATCTATATGGCTATTCGTTCAGAATGAACTTTACTTTGCATTCTACAAGACACACGTTTGTGTGTTTACACTCAGCAGTGTTGTCTAGTTGCTAGTGATGAGCAGGAACGTGAGAAGACAGGTTCTTCTTGGAGAAAAGTCACATAATCCTTATGTGAAGAATCACATAAAAGGGCAATTACTTTGTTGATTACTCAGAATAGGGGTGGGCGATATCTCGATATTTCAAATATATCGAGATATTTTTTAAACACGACATGGATTTTGACATATCGTATATATCGATATATTGTTTATATTTAACTCTGATTTCGCCACTTTGCTTGTTTGCCTTCTCTGTGCTGTGCTCGTGCTCGCACCCGCCTCCTTGCTTTTGTTCCCCCTCCCCTCGCGTGCACTGTTGCCAACTTAGCGCCTTTGTCGCTATTTTAGCGACTTTTCAGACCCCTTTAGCAACATAAAAAATAAAATAAAAAAAAGGCGACTAGTGACATCTAGCTACTTTTTAGACAAACCCCAGTAATCTCCAGATGTTGCCAGTGCTGTTCTGCAAGCGCGAGCTCTTGCTTTCTCCCTATCGTCACTCTCTCTAGCTGCGTCTACCTTGTTCAGTGAATGGCTGAGACGAGCAGCAGCACATTCATGTGTTGAGCGCGCGCCAGTTTTTTTGTTTTTCCACGGACTTGTCACTTATCTGCTTCTCTTTTGTTTTATATTTAAAGTATTTTTGTTTGTAAAATATTTTGTTTGACCTTTTTAATTTCCTTTCTTTCGAACTCTCTCAATTCAGTTACACATATAAAAAAATGTAGTCATTCACTATCATAGCTACTTGTTCTATTGTCTGACAAAAATAATATAGGAAATGAGAACAGCTTTATTGGACATTCGGCTATATTATATTATATCATATTATATTATGTTTAAATACAGAATGTCAGCATGAATTTAGAGAGAAAACACATTAGGCAGACAGAACGACGCGATGACGTCATGACTATGCTAATTGGCGTATGACGTTATCTAGCTACATTTAACTTTTAAGGAAGGCGTTAACTACTTTCTTTTGAAAATAGTTGTCAACACTGCTCGCGTGTTGTCTCATTCAACATGGAAAAAGCGCAGAAGCACTTTGTTCCTATATGCACTGCCTACCTTGGGTTGTTTCATTTTTGAATGAAAAGAAGACAATATGTATTATTTCTTCCTTTATTTTACAGTTAAATTATTATTTTTGTATACAGGGATTTTTTTTTTTAAATGTCGCAGAAGCACTTTGTTCATACATGAACTGCCTACCTCTTTGCACTTAAAAAAAAAGACTGTGGTATTTTGGCATATTTGTTTTTGCAGTAGTTTTTGGGGGGTTATTTGTCCTGTAAAGATATCGAGATATATTTTTTGCTCCATATCGCCCATTCCTAACTCAGAACAAGCAACACATTTGAGTTCTACTTTTGTTGAGGTAACTTAGTCATGCACTGAACACAACAACCCTTCATGTTTGTAGAATCTAATCACACAGAAGTATTGCACAAGAACAACATGAGGGTGGAAATTAGTCATCCGAAAAAATTGCGACAAGAATCCCGTTTGCCTCTGTATCTAGCAATAATCGGAAATTACACAATCAAGTAACTTTACACATGTAACAAATGAGAAGCTATGAACTCAATGATAATATTATTATCTTCCTCCTTTGTTTGTACATGTTGAGTAGACTACACTTTTTAGGTCAAACATTTGCTATTTGCATTTCATCGATGGCAAAGTTCCAATCAGAACGAGAATGCTAAAAGAACGAGAATAGCGTTTACTAGCTACCAGATTGATAATTCGCTACTCTACTATCATTACTTCATTCATGAAGATAAACGGAGGATAAAATAGCCAAAAAAACAAAGAGATAGTATGCACGCAATATACTTACTGGTCCAAAAGCATGACAGCCAAGTCAGCATCTGTCGGGAACCCCTCCTCCTCTTTCAGCTCACGCCAGCGAGAAAAAGCTGGCCCAATGTTGATCCTCGTTCTGCCTTTTATGCGATCACTTTCTCTTTTTCTCTTTTTGCTTTCCTCCGACAAAACCTTTGCTTTCTTTTTTCTCTGTGCTGCTTCGGCCATGACTGTATAAAATTTGGCTCGCACGTCCGACTTTAAGGAAGTGGGAGTGGTGGTGGAAGTGACGTATATGCCGTAAAGCAGTCGAATTATGTAGTTCTCTTTGTTCGCCGGTTACTACCAGAAACCCGAAGTTTAAAAGTACAATTAAAAACGCTACAGACCCCGTCAGGCTATGGCAGACGTGTCATTCAAACTATTGTAAGTCGATGTACCATCACAAGAGACTTGGAAATGTATTATGAAGGTTGAAAAGTTACCTGTTGTTACTTTAACGCAACAACCAATGAAAAAAATGAAAATTGTCACGAAACAACCCGAGAGTTGTCATCCAGTCTCTTTGGTAGAGAGAGAGAGAGACGAGGAAAACAAAGAAGCATGCAAATGGATATTATCGCGGCCGTAAAAATTATCGAGCTCATTTTTATTATCGTGTGATTGATTGATTTATTGACTATCGCGACAGGCCTATCGACCATGAACCAAAGTATTCCAGAGTCTAAAAGATAGCTTAGCCCTGAAATGATTCTCTTCTTATTTGAAAGATAGGACTTTTCCAGTCAGTTTAGGGGATTGTTCTTCTAATGTTGCCCCTCTTGTGTGTGGGGTTCCTCAGGGTTCTATCTTGGGACCAATTTTATTTTCTCTTTATATGCTCCTCGGTTCTATTTTTGAGAAATTTGAAACCACTGAAGCATGGGCATAAATCTGCCATTCAGTCCCTGCATGAATGTTTGACTGGGGTTTAGTGCTGGTTGGGTGAATAACCTTCTCCAGTTGAATGAGGATAAAGCTGAGATGATTTTACTTGGTAATAAGGGGTGTGTAGAGGATGTTTATGACTGCCTGGGATTGTTTCCAGGGAAGAATCTGTATTTCTTCCAGGGAAGAAAAAGCATGATTGTTTAGCTTTTTAATGGTAATATTACATTAGATTATTGTGGAGTTGATCAAATATTTAATAGTTCTCACTACAGAGACATGGGATTTGTGTTTTAAAAGCAACATATAAAAGATCAACATGCCTCGTTCATGGAAAAAGATTTATATAAAATGCATCAAATGATCATAATATCGTGTAGCTGTTGTTTGCTTTTACATTTCATTTCTCTTTGATTTTTATGATTGATTTAAAATATTTTTTTTAACTTTCGTTTCAGATGTGATACTGAAAAATGAGGAGAGTGAAGAGGAAGAGAAACATCATGTCAAAACTGGAGAAAAAACTCGCTCACAGACTGAAAGTATTTCTTTACTGAAAAGAAAAGACAAGAAATGTTTCACTTGCAGTCAGTGTGGAAAGAGTTTCACACAAAAACAGAATCTCAAGGATCACATGAGGATCCACACTGGAGAGAAACCGTTCACATGTGATCAATGTGGGAAGAGTTTCACACGCAAACATCATTTCAAGGTTCACGAGAGGATCCACACTGGAGAGAAACCGTTCACATGTGATCAGTGTGGGAAGAGTTTCACACATCAAGGGAATCTTAAGGAACACATGAAAATCCACACTGGAGAGAAACTGCACGAATGTGATCAATGTGCCAAAACATTTGTGAGCGCTTCAGGCCTGAAGAGACACCTCACAGTTCATTCACAGGAGAAACCACATTCATGTTCTTTGTGTGGAAAGAGATTTTGTAATATACAGAATTTAAATGTTCATCAGAAAACACATACTGGTGAAGAAGTACATGTGTGCTTTGAGTGTGGAAAGTGTTTTATTACAATTACATGTTTGAAACTGCACCAGAGGATTCACACAGGAGAGAAACCTTACAAGTGTTCACACTGCGACAAGAGATTCAGTCAGTCAGGACATCTGAAAACACACGAGAGGATCCACACTGGAGAGAAACCGTATCACTGCACTGCATGTGGGAAGAGTTTCAGCCAATCATCTGCTCTACTAAGACATAGAAAAAGCAAGCACTGTAAGTAGTTTATCTTAAGATCCAGCACTTTCCAGTCACTTTGTAAAGAAATTCTGAATACGTAATACGCATGCGCATGATTTCAGTTTTCTCAAATTCACATTTTTGAAGTTTACATTAAGATAAATGTTTATTTTTAAAACTTTTGAAAACTGCATTTTAAGGCACCCAAAACACAGGTGTCATGCAAATGAATGGCCAAAATGCACACGTTTTCAATTTTTGTTTAAAACTGTTGTTTAAACAGCCCCAAAATCTGTCCTAATCACCCTGCTGAAAAAAACAATACAACCATTTGAAAGAATTTGTAATGGTTATAATGGGAATTGTATTGGTTTGAATGGAAACTAAAAAGGTCTGTGTAACAAAACCAGCTCAAAGGACAATCAAAATAGCTCAAAAACAAGCCCAGTGACCATATAATATCAAAACTCAACACTGCTGCTTAATTTTTTAATGGTTAATGCTAGTTTGTAATGCTATTTTAGTAGGTGTGTAACGATATATCAAGATATTGTGATATAAAAATGTAACTGTATCGTTGATGTAAACGATATGATTGGTGATATAGTTATTTTTTTCAAGGCTCAGCTTACTGTATTTATAATGTATAATTCAGACAAAAATTTAAATTCTGACATCATGTACTCACCCTCATTTCGTTTCAAACCTATAAGAATTTTGTTCATTTTCCAAGCACAAATGAAGATCTTTTTATGAAGCCTGAGAGATCAGATTATTTTTCTACTCTTATAGATAAGAAACACAATAATCATTGAATCCTTTTTACTCTTATTAATGATGTACTAAACCCTGTTGTGTGTATCTACCCGACAGAGTCAGTGGATGTGTGCGAGCGGTTCTGCCAGATAAGATATCTGGAATTAGACAACATCAGATCGACTGCAGGCCATTTGAAATACACAGATGTGCTTAGTAAGTTTACACCGATCTCAATGTCTTTTCTAAATGACACTGAAGCAGCTCAAACCAACGGGTTCACCTTTAGACAAAAAAAGTGTCTTAGAATCTTATAAACAAATGCCTTGAGTTAGGAGTCGTTCCTGAGTATCGAAACATGCCTCGGTGCAACCCATACTTAAGAGGCCTAACTTAGATTCCTCTGATCTATCCAATTTTAGACCCATTTCTAATCTTCCATTTTTAGCAACAATCTTAGATAAAGTAGTTTTGTATCAGCTTCAAAGCTTCTTGGCTGATTACAAATTTTTTATATATATTTTAATCGCGCTTTAGAAAATGTCACTCCACTGATGCGGCTCTTGTACAAGTGATTAACGAGATCATCTTTTTAGCCACTGACTCTGGAGTAGAGCTTAGATTCTCTGCCCGAGATATTTCCCGCCACTATGCTCGGGTCGGGCCCATGATCAAGCACGTCACGTGTCACGCGCAGCGTCTCCTCCACTCGCACGCTGAGCTGTAGGCCTATTGTGTAGCTTAAGTGCAACATGGAGCTTGAAGAAGTAAAGAACAAAATTAAAACAGGAGAATTAACTTTGAGGAAGTATGAAGGAAAGTCGGAGGTATGGAAATATTTTAAATTAGTCGTGGGCAGTGACAACATATGTGTTGGCTTTGTTGAGTGCAAGTGCGGCGCGCTGCTAGAGAGTCTGTACGTGTTGTAGCCATTAAATAAGCGCATTTAGTTTCATATTTATTAAAATATTATAATGTTATTTTTTCCCATCTATGTTGATTATGAAAGTGAAAAGAGTAGATAGGAGGATGCGCAATATCAGGAGACATGGAGTGGTTCAGGCATGATTTTGACCACTTCATTATGTTTTGTTTTGTAGAAAGCCTTTCTTTAAAGTGAATTTCGTTTTGTACAAATTGTATCTTCATTTTAATAAATTTTTCATCAACCAATTGCCTGGATTTAATAAATAAGCAGCAAATATAGCAGACACTAATCATGACATGGAGGCGCCGGCGAGCCGCGGTCACCACAGCACGTGAACTATAGCCATCTCATCATAAATTAAATCAATTCTCGGCACGCTTGTCACCGAATTTACAAATTCACATCTTGCTTGTTGCACGCACACATATGTCGAAATAACATTATTAATAATAATGAATCTTTAAGAATATTTGATTGAATGCTGAATATTGTGCTTGTTCAATTTAATAAAATTAAAACTTTCATTGTGATAATTAAAATAATTGAATATTAAATATTAAGTGGCCAATTTTTGCACATTTATTAATAGTATTTATATTATATATATATATATATATATAAAATTGCGCAGCTCCCCCTGTCAATGGTCTAGCACCCATTCAGCACCTGCGTTAAAAAATGATCTGGCGTCGCCCCTGGTTATAACGGCCCACGTATTAAAAATGGTCGGGTTTAAATCGGACTCGGGCTCATAATTACAGTTAATGTGTCGGGCCGGGCTCGGACCCAACGTGCACGGGCTCGGGTCGGGTCGGGCTTGATTTTTTGGGCCCGATCTAAGCTCTACTCTGGAGATTCAGTAGCATTGGTACTCGTTGACTTAAGTGCTGCATTTGACACGGTAGACCATAATGTTCTGCTGTCCCGTTTAGAACAGATAGTGGGGATTAGAGGTTCAGCCTTACATTGGTTTCAGTCTTATCTCACAAACATGAGTTTCTCTGTTAATATTGGTAAATATAATATCGATCTTCTGTAGCGTTGGCGTGTGGAATGGTATTTTCTCTATACATGCTCCCTGTGCCATCCCAGAAAAGTTAGTAAAGACATTGTTAAAATGGTCCAAGTGACTACAGTAGCTCAACCTTAAGTTAATCAAGCAACGAGAATACTTTTTGTGACTTTATTCAACTATTCATTTTCTTCCATGTCATTCTCCAAAGCTGTTGATGTAGTTTAACAGCGCAGACTAACTTTTCTGTGATGGCAGATATCAATTACCTAGCAGCCAATGAAGGAGTGAGACAGCTCTCAGATTTCATCCAAAATAACTTAATTTGTGTCCCGAAGATGAACGAAAGTCTTACGGGGTTGGAACAACATGAGGGAGAGGAATTACTGACAAAATTTTCATTTTTGGGTGAACTATCCATTTAAACTGTTATGGAATATGCAATTATTCTATAGTAATTATGCCTTTGTGTATAAAAAAACTTCTGTATTGTAATAAACCACAATTGTAACCCTATATTAAGAAAGTGGTTTATAAAGAAAAACACAAAAATGTTTTTTTTAACTGGTTTATTGAGAAATTGGTTTATAACGAAAAACATACCACACTTATTAATGTTGTAAGTTTCTGTGACATTACTACATTAAAGGTGCTGTATGAAACTTTTTCACTCCACTAAAGAATAAAAATACCATAATATGCTTGTATATATTTAGGAAACATGCTAAGTTCACACACTTGTTTCTCTGAAAAACACTTCTACAGCCAGTTATTATACTTTGAAATGTGCGTTTCCAGGCTGGATGTTTGTTATTGTTTTGGTCGGTGATACTTTATGTTGCTAATTTTTTTTGTCCATTGCGCTCGTTCCTGTTGCGTGTGCTCAAACTGGCGACCCGTGTGAGCGTCGAGTCTGAGGAGGCGGGAGAAACAACGATCTCCGATATTTTTAATTGGACTGCAGTACCTATTCCCACCACTAGTGTCATTCTTACAGACTGCACTTTAAACTATCATATATAATGTTGAATCTAATGTATAATAATGCAATGGGGGAATATATGTGGGTCCTGATAATAAAATAATAATAATAAATATAATTAAACTCCTTTATTTTGACTTAAAATATCATGATAGTATTTTATCGTGAGTTTAGTATCGCAATTTGTATTGAATCGTGACGTGTGTCGTTAATTTCAACTTATGTGATGGTTTCTACTGTTTTATTTGTTTTTCAGCTGGGCACAGCGAGCGACAGGACAAAGAAACATCATCTGAGTTTGTCACCATGAAAAATGTTCATCTTCAAGACCAGTAGATTCAATGGTGATATTCAGATCAACTCAAAGATGGACACTATACTGTATAAATGCTTTATTCCTGTATATAATTTTTCTTCATGATATAAATTTTCTTATACTGCATATGTACCACTTGTTGTTTGTTCACACTTTTATGAAGTTACTTTTATTATTATTTTTAACTTGTTCTTGTTTTTAAAGGGCAACTAAACCCCTGGTCAAAGCCTGACTCCACCCACTGGCAATATTTGAAAAATGCTGGAAAAGTGGGCGGAGCCCAGCGGAGATATAGGGGACGAACCGAGGGCGGGGCTGAGCGGGGGGGGGGGGGGGCACCTGAGACCGGCAGTGACAGCTGCTGTCAAACTAGCTATAATGGAGTGACGCAAGTAGCTTTGCAACAGAGCGGTCATTTGAAGTCGAGAACTTTTCTCCCCCACCTTCACCTGAAGTGGAGGAGGGTGAATTGTCTGTGGACACCAGCTCAAACTGCGGTCTTAACTCCCGCATCGCGATCGGCATCCGATTATTCTTATATTCAATCATTTTGAGGTAATTTTTTCCAGGATTATTATTACTATTACGTTTATTATATTTTGCTGTTATGTGAAAAAAATAATCGGCAAATCGCGCCGGCGCGTTTGTCGACACCAGAGAATTAACTTTAGCCTAATAAGAAGGGACATAAATTGTGATTAAAAATAAATGCTCACTCACATCATGACCGGGGTTCCCGCGGATCCTTAAAAAGTCTTAAATTAGATTTTTTTAAAATATAAGGCCATAAAAAGTCTTATTTTTACTTATGAAAGGTCTTAAATTTTAGATGACACTTCGACTTAGACATATATCTAAATGTTTTCCAAATTAAAACTATCTAATTAGCGTACGTATTATTTTTTATTATTCTATCTTTGTGGATTTGCTTGTTCACGTGACAATTCGCATCACATTCGCGGCAGAATAACGTCTGTCTCCTGCACGCGAGAGAGGAGAGAAGAAGAAAGTTGGCAAATGTCAGTTCAGTCGTAAGTTCATTCTTTATGTGCGTAGTGGTGTGCGATGTGTATTGTCTATTATAACCATTGTTTTAATGTTGTATGAGGCACTGTGAGCTGACATCGCATTTGTCTCTCGTGCTTTCACTGCGTGATGTGTGCAGTTATATAGGCCTATGTCCCCAAATTAGTTTTTGTCTTATATTTATATCATATTATGTTTTTATATGAGAATATCACAGTGAGTGCCGTTTTCAAGTGTGCAGGAACCCTGCATGACGCCGCTGCGGTGGTGGAGTTCATGCAGGAAGAGCAGCGTTTGGCAGCGCGAGCTGTGTGGAGAAGCCCATTTCCACCTCCATTGCGTTGGAGAAGCAATCCCACGTAAAATGCAGGTTGCACACTGGAGCGATACGCGAGATTAACTACCTAGGCTACACGAAATAATCTAAATAACTATATAAATGCTATTCTAACTAGATGCTAATATATATCTATCCTGATCGTTTTCAATACTCGTAATTCCAACTCCTGACTCGCTACAGTAGTTTTGACGGAACCAGATGCTTTTTTACCAGGGGCTGCCAAGGGCGTGGTGAGCTCGCACCAAGGGCGTGACAGAGTGACGTCAGAGAGTACCCCTACTGCAGGAGCTTTCCGTTTAACCTGAAGAGGGCAGCACTCAGACGTTTTTACACCATATATTTGAAAATTAAAACACTTTATACCCAAATGTCAAAAAATTTACTCAAATCAATGAACAGCATTTATGAAGCTCCATTCTTACAGATAATTAACTAAAAAAAGTTGTTTTAGTGTTTAGTTACCCTTTAAAATAACTAGTTATTCTTATAGTGTAGTTTGAAAACGCAGATGCTTTGCTATCTTGTTAGTCGATAGAGGTTATGCGTGTGACGTCACCATCGGCCAGAGTGACTGCAGTTACACACACACACTGAGTTGCTGAGCGGCAGCATTTGTTTTCAGCGTGAATGCCGGGATAAAAACACTAAATGTATCTGATCCAATCTGCATAATTGTACGTTTTTAAATAAACACAAAAAAATTATAAGAGTTTTATGGCTGGATGATATATATACATACATATGGAAAGAAGCGTAAATGGGTGAAGCATAGTTTACTGTAAAGCTATGTCTTAGTGTTGCTTATCTTGGCGAAAGCCGAGTACAAATCAGCATGAAGTTTTAACATCTACTCTCGTGTAATGGAAATCATTTTATAAAACATTGATATTGATAAGTGATTACATTGATTTAGACCTACATATATTTTATTTATATAAATCGTTCACATGCAAATAGTGCTGCTGGCAACAAGGAGAATGACCTTGTGACAGCCTGGAGAGACAGCTGACAGGAGGAAAGAGACCCCAATGGGGCTGGTAAGGGTTAGTTACCCTTGCCGGCAGTATCCAGCTCTGTGCTTACAGGATGCTGGAGACACCCGCCCAAGGCTTCTGAGAAATTAAAGAGAAAAATACCCCTAGAGTCTGCGAGAGCGGGGGCGGAAGATGACTCAATGTTGGACAACATGGTTAACGACTTAGGAATGGAAACGGATATGAGTATGGAGAGTAAGACTAGTCCAAGATCTGCAGTTAGTAAAGTCATTGAACTCCCAAGTTTGTGTCTGTGGCTGGAGCAAGGTGACAACGGTCAGGGGTTTGAAGATTCATCAAGGGAAAATGAAATGCTTGAGGGAGAAGGGACAAGGGCCTCGCGTTGATCAGTACTTCTTACGAAGTCAGTCAAGTCAGTCGAATGAAATCCAGCGACAGGAAGCAAACCACAGCTTGCAGGATATCAGCACCCCTGTCATAGAGGAGAAGAGGGCTTGCACAGTTAGTGATGAACATATTCATACTTGTGAACCCGGTCAGACTAAACAGCATAAGAGAGAAAAGAACCTCAACGGGCATAGGCCTGGAGTTAGATGGCCAAGAGCTTGTGAGAAAACTGCATGGGACACGGTAAACACAGATCTATGCTTTGCACTGGAAAGATTAACTGGTACAGTTGAAAAGAAGCTGGATACATTTGGGGACATCATTTACGCATATGGAAGTGAGAGGTTTGGTGTGGGAAAAAAGGAAGGAAAAAGCACAGACTACTCCTGGATTGTCTAGACGGCAGCAGAAAATTGTAGGGTTAGTTAGAGAAAGGAGACAGCTGAGGAAGCAATGGAAAAGAGCAGAACAAAGTCAGAAGGAGGGACTCAATCTCTTACAAAGGGCCATAAAAGATAAGCTGGCAACATTACACAGAGCTGAGGGTCTACGGAAACGCTACAAAAAGAAGGAACGTGCGAGGGCTAATTTCTACAAAGACCCATCTAAATTCGTAAAGAAGTTATTCACCAGGGAGAAAAATGGTACTTTAAAAGCATCTAGGGTTGAGCTAGATACAGATGCAAAAAGGCATGAGCCTATGTCAATTCCATCAGACATACCACCTATCAACCCACCAGAATACCAAATGGAGGTCTGTGCACCTAAGTGGAAAGAGGTAGAGCAGGCTGTGAAAAAAGGGAAGGGCTTGATCATCTCCAGGGCCTAATGGAGTTCCGTACAGAGTGTACAAGAGTGCTTCAGGAGTTCTGCGAATTCTGTGGAAATTGATAAAAGTGGCTTGGGAAAATCAGGTTGTACCTAGAGCATGGCGCAGAGCAGGTGGAGTCTTTATTCCTAAAGAAAAAGATGCTACAAACATCAGTCAGTTTCGTCCTATTTCACTATTAAAAGTTGAAGGTAAGATTTTCTTCAGCATTATTGCCCAGAGATAGTCCACCTACCTATTAAAGAATGGCTTCATTGACACTTCAGTTCAAAAAGCGGGCATTCCGGGGTTCTCAGGATGCTTAGAACACAACAATGTTATCTGGCAACGAATTCAGTCAGCAAAACAGGAGAGGAAGGAGCTCCATGTGACATTCCTGGATTTGGCTAATGCATATGGTTCAGTGCCACATGAGCTTCTTTGGGCAGCATTTGATTTTTTCAGAGTACCAATGTCAATAACAAATTTAGTTAAAGCCTATTTTGGAGATTTGCAATTCAGTTTGTCAACTCAAAAATTCAGCACCGCATGGCAATGCTTAGAGGTTGGAATAATGGCAGGATGCACCATTTCTCCACTGGCTTTTACCCTGGCAATGGAAGTAATCTTTAGGGCATCAAGATGGGTAGTAGGAGGAGAGCGCTTGGCTTCTGGGATGCGACTACCACCAATCAGAGCATACATGGATGACATGACAACCATGACTACAACAGTAGCCTGCACTAATCGGTTATTGGGGAAATTAACAGATAATATTGAATGGGCACGAATGCAATTTAAGCCCTCAAAATCAAGGAGCATCTCGATAGTTAAAGGAAAGGTAGTAGATAAAACATTCTTCATTAATGGTGAGGCAATACCAAGAGTTTCTGAGAAGCCAGTGAAGAGTCTTGGGAGATGGTAAGATGGGGATCTGAAGGACACAGTTCGAGTGGGAGAAGTTAGACGACAAGCAGTGGAAGGGTTGAAGAGCATAAACAGCGGTGCTCTACCAGGCAAACTAAAACTCTGGTTCTTTCAGTTTGGTCTACTGCCAAGGTTGCTGTGGCCACTGACTGTGTACAAGGTTTCTTTGACAACAGGGGATAAGCTGGAAGCGTTAATCAGTTCATACATCAGGAAATGGTTGGGAGTTCCACGCTGCCTCAGCAGAGTGGGACTTAATAGTAAAGGAGTATTGCAGTTGCCAGTCTCTGCTTTAACCGAGGAGTTTAAGTGTGCCAAGGTCAGACTGGAAATGACTTTAGCAGAGTCACGCGACAAATGTGTAAGGGAGGCAGCCCCTGTGGTAAAAACTGGTAGAAAGTGGTCAGCAAAGAAATCTGTAGTAGAGGCAAAGGCTGACCTTCAAATTGGGGATATCGTGGGACAGGTACAGCATGGAAGAGGGGGTTTTGGGGTCAGTTTAGCTCCTCCTAAATGGCAACAAGACAGGCCCAGCTCAAAGTAGGAAGCTATTAGTCAACGGGGTGCGAAAGCAGGAGGAGAGGATGAGATGTATAAAGGCCATTTCCCAGGCTAAGCAGGGAGAGTGGATGAGATGGGAGAGTGTGGAACAACGCAAAATGGGCTGGCAAGACCTTTGGGCAATGGAAGAGAGTAGGATCAGTTTCCTTATTAGGTCAACATATGATGTTCTCCCATCACCGCAGAACCTAAACCTCTGGGTAGGAGAGGATCCCTCTTGTCCTTTGTGTTCATCACCTGCCACATTAAGGCACATTTTGACAGGATGTAAGGTGGCTCTTAGCCAAGGTCGGTTTACTTGGCGCCATGACCAAGTACTGCGATGGTTGGCTTTAGCATTGGAAGGCAAGCGTAGTATGACCAATAAGTTGCCGCCAGTTCTAGCAAAACATTACACACAGAAGACAATATTCCTCCGTCCGGGCGAGCAACCACCAAGAAAAGGTGCTAACACCAATTCTCGCCCAGGAAAACTGGAAGCTGCTAGGGACTGGAAGATGCTGGCTGATCTTGATCAACGGCTTATTTTTCCACCTGAGATTGCCACCACTAACCTACGACCAGATATTGTTTTGTGGTCTGGATCAGCACGCATTGTTCAACTGATAGAGTTAACAGTGCCATGGGAGGATGCGGTAGATGAGGCATATGAGAGGAAGAAATTGCGGTATGCTCATCTGGCCACTGAAGCAGAACAGCGAGGATGGAGAGTCCAGGTTTTTTTAGTGGAAGTGGGTTGTAGAGTGTGCCACAAAATGCCACAGAGTGTGCGGTTCCTCAGAGACATCGGATTCAGTGGCCAAGAGTTGCGTCGCACAGTAAAGAACTTATCTGAAGCAGCAGAAAGGAGCAGCAACTGGCTGTGGTTGAGACGGAAAGATTCTAGCTGGCTGTGTACAGGCCGCCATTCTACGGTTTCGTAGAATTCTTGAAAACTTGAAGAGTCTGTTGGTTTATTTGTATAGGTTGTATAGTACAGTCATTACGTTCCTGTGTATATTGCGTGAATGACGGGTGGTTGGGCAGATATTGTGTTATGCGGTAGGTGGTATGCCATACGGAACCGTTGCCACTGAAACTGCATATTAACGCACCAGAGGGGCTCGACAGCCTTAGTCAAACGGGTTGGCGCGTATGGTTGGGTTGCGGAGAGATTGTGAGATTGTGGTTAGGTCTCAGCAGCAGGAGGGATGTAGAGGTCAGTAAGCTGGGCTGAGTTGAGTGGTGGACGGAGGGGGGTGATTCTGGGACGCCAGAGTCACTGTCGAGCCCTCTTGAGGTGTCGTGGGCTTGTCGACGAAACACAGAGGACGGAAGGTGCCCGCTTGAAAACCCTAGAGATGTCCCCTACTTGGCTCAATGCAGACGGTTGTCACGCTGGTCCACTAGGGAGACCAGACTGTAGTTGCAGCCGTCGTGTGTGCTAACGCGCCAAGTACACTGCAGTCGTTAACGCCGGACAGAAGGGGAGTCACACCACCATATGGAAAGAAGCGTAAATGGGTGAAGCATAGTTTACTGTAAAGCTATGTCTTAGTGTTGCTTATCTTGGCGAAAGCCGAGTACAAATCAGCATGAAGTTTTAACATCTACTCTCGTGTAATGGAAATCATTTTATAAAACATTGATATTGATAAGTGATTACATTGATTTAGACCTACATATATTTTATTTATATAAATCGTTCACATGCAAGTTTGTTATATTTCCTGGTGTCGAAATCAGGGTCATAAAATGTCAGGAAACACGATTCCTGCTGCATATCAATATCCATGATCACTGGATCGTTGGTAAGTTGTAAGAAACACTATATCGAGTCCAACCTTAAGTTTTAACTGATAATTGTTTGTTTTACACTCGTTTTCACAGTTTCCTCTATTAACTCCAGTCACGCAGAAGCTCTTCTGACACTCCGGTGGAGGGAGTGTGTTCCCGCAGGAAAGTGATGTCAATGCATGTTACATGTGCATGTATTTGTCATTTATTTGTTCTGTGTAATGATTTGTCTGTCCTCTTGGGGGCGACATTGTTCTTGTTTTTGTTTTTGTGTTATTAAGGCTTATTGTACTTCTGCGTCGGACCTACGCCGGAGCCTCTACGCTATACACTACGCGTTGGTTTTCATTTAATACTTCTGCGTCGTTGTCCGCGTTAATGCGCAATTACACATGCAGAGGAAGCATGTGAAACCCGAAGGAGGGGTTCTAGCAGACCAATCACAGCTCTTGCATCCGCGTAGAATTGACACGTTATATTTTTGGAGAGGTGCACGTCTGGGTACACCGAAGGGTATGCACGCTACACACAGCCTACCGGTGCTGATCCACTTGTCCGTGCGACACTTCTGTCGCGCCGCACTCAGTAAAGCCCTGCACGGGCCTCAAATCGAGGCCCAAGCCCGGCTCAAGCCCTAGCCCGACCCGTGTCCGACAGCTCATCAAAATTATCAGCCCGACCCGAGTCAGAGCCCTTTTTTTTCTCTCATTACACAGCGACAGCCTGTCCTATTTGCAGCCATTAAAATAGGTCAGTTTTGTTAGTTATGTTTCTTTTCATTTATTTATTGTTAATTTAGACAAATGTTTGGAGCATTTTGTTTTAAATGACGACCAAGCAGCCGAGCCGACAGCGAGTAAAACATGTTTGATCAATTTAGCTTCTCAAAAAAACGCTAATACTTGGCTACAATAAAATCCATAGATATAAAACACTTAAAGCATATCACACAGACAGTTAGTTTAATAAATGCTTATTTATTAAACCACAGTGAGTAAAACAACATTTTTTTGAAATACTGACGCACGCTCAGGCTGCTCGCAGCGCTCGCAAACGAAATGAGCAATAGCCTACAATCTAAACAAATTAAATTAAATTAATTAAAAACAAACTCGCAGGTTATCTTACCTCAAAAAAGCACCACTGAACATGTCCATTCTTTTTTCCAGTAGTTTCCAACAGTTAAACGAAAATAAAGTCCAGTCAAACAAAAAACATATTCTAGTTTCCAAGAGTTAAACGAAAATAAAGTCCAATCAAACAAAAAGTTAGAACAGTCTCTTGTTGTTTTCTCAATATTCTCCATTTCACATGAGGTGAATCGCGGGTCGCGCAGCTCGCGCTGACGACAAGTGTGCGTGCGTGAGACTGTCATGTCAGTGTAATTATAAGTCCAATCGAATGAAAAACTTCAGTAGCCTAGTTTCCAACAGTTAAATGAAAATAAAGTTCAATCAAACGAAAAACATCAGTAGTTTCCAACAGTTAAACGAAAATAAAGTTCAATCAAATGAAAAACATCAGTAGTTTCCAACAGTTAAACGAAAATAAAGTTCAATCAAATGAAAAACATCAGTAGTTTCCAACAGTTAAACGAAAATAGTCCAATCAAACGAAAAGCTAGAACAGTCTCTCACTGTTTTCTCTTAATATTCTCCATTTCACATGAGATGAATCGCGGGTCGTGCAGCTCGCGCTGACGAGAAGTGTGCGTGCGTGAGACTGTCATCTCAGTCATATGTCAGTGTAATTATAAGATAGGTTAAAAACAGAACAGATTATGAAATGTCTTTTTATGTTTGTTTTTCTATCGTCGACGTCAACTTCTCATATTTTCTTTTAATTAATGTCTAAAAATATAAAAACGATAACCCAAAAAAGGCCCGAGGCCCGGCCCGCATGTGAACTATGACGTGAAAATTGGCCCGAAGCCCGGCCCTAGGGGCGTAAATAAGTCGGGGCCCGTCAGGCTCGGGCTGAAATGCAGGGCTTTACCGCACTCCACTTTATTCCTATGGGTGACGTCAAGCGACTATGTCGCGCCCGCAAAGCATTCCGGGAAGGCGGCGCTTCATTTTGAAAATTGTCGCGAGTCAAAAAGCTGGCCGATGCCCATCTTTATGCAAATGAATTCCGTTGAACGCGACGCGACTATCCAATAGAAGTAGAGCATATGGAGACGGGGGGGGGGGGGGGGGAGTCTCTCGCAGATCCTCTTTTCTGATACGCAACATTTCCCGCTCGGTCAAAACCACGCCCATGGTGGTAAACAGGAACGCCCATCAACGTACAAATGTGGGGGAGACGTCGTGACACCACGCGACAGTCGTGTCGGACAAGTGGATCAGCACTGTACGACGTAGCTACGGTGTGAGTTCGACGCAGAAGTATAAATTGGGCTTAAGGAGGAACTGATTGCCTGCACCTGTGGATCGTGAAGGTTTGGAATAAGAAGTCTGAGGAAGGATTTTCCCCGTGACTGATTTCAAGAATTCGAACCTGCAATAAAAACTCACTAATCTGCAAAGGAGATCTAAGGGACAGAGAGCAGAGCACAACTGGCCCAATCTGATCTCTTCCCCCCCATGCTGGGTTTATGACTCGGCCCACTATCTTCTCCCCTTCAGGGCTCATTCAGGCATGCAAGTCTCACAAACCTCCTGCCTCCAGCTTTGTGATGTGAGGGCAAAATAAATACTTCTGGTGCGAGTGGTAAAGGTGTTTCATTCCCGCAGCAGCAGAACAGGCAGAAAAAGAAAACAATGCCTGTTCTTCTGTTGCGAGAAATGCCCCAATAAAGATTGTTGATAACCATTTGTCTTTATCCCCCAAACTTAGGCATGACCACTTGGGTCACGAGAAAGGGTCCAACAAAGGCTGAATAAATATTTGGGTGCTAGATGTTTATTGTCCTTTTATGTTCTTGGGTATTTAAAGAGAATTGGCAAACCACGCAAGGAAGCATCTGTAAACCGAACTTCCCACACTGTTGCTGTGTGTCTCTATTGCCAGGTATGCTGACTCTTTTAAACTAATTTGGATATTGCATTTTGAATTATTTTTGTATTTTATGCTGATCAGTTATGTATTGTGTATTCTTTTTAATCCTTTCAATTGATTTTTAACTATGCCTGGCAAAATAAATGTTACATCCTGATTTACTCTTAAGTATTCTGAAATCATTATTTTAGTAGATTATAGGCGGCTGGTGCTACCGCAAATCTTGCAGGGTAGGTCAAACTAAAGGTGCATGTATGAATGGAGCAGTAGGCACATCATCTGAAGACCTTTTGATTTCTGTCTAAAACTGATTTAGCAAGTTGTATGGAAATGGCTAAAGTAAACTACACTTTTTTGTACAAGTGTAAAACACAATTTAAAAAGCCCCTTTTGATGTATTATTCATTTTATTTAAATATTTGTTTGTGTGTTTTATTGTGATTTTTCTGTTTTGTTTTGAGCAATGCTCAACCTAAGGCTGAACAATTTCTGTTATACTCAGAGATTTGATTATGTAGCTACCTTGTTTGTGTAACGGGTGTTATATGTATTTATTAATTTCACTCAAAATCTCTCCCTTTGTTATAATTTGTTGGATTTCTTTCATTATTCTTTCGAATTCTTTCATAAGAATTGTATATTCTTTAATTTATTCTTCTAATTTTGATTTATATAAATTGAGATGTCATATTTCTATGGTTATACGGTCATTTTGTAGTGAGCCTTAGTCCCTCCCCTCTGCTACAGGCTCATGGACCTTATTTCGGAAAAAATTTGTAAGGTAGTCAATGGCGAGAGACAACTTATCTTTTTATTCCGTCTGAACTGTGCCCTGAATTACACATATGTTTGTCAATTTAAAAGATAATTATGAAAGTCAAGAAAGTCACAGTTTGTCATAAAACAGAAGAGTAACATTTAGTTTTATGTGAAAATCACTCAATGAACTACATTTCTCGTCTCGCACTATGTACGTCACCAAGCTTGTGTGTGTGTGTGTGCAGTCTGGTACAAAACACACAGGCATGGCGGCATAACGTTACGATTATAACGTTAGATTATAGAAAAAACGACAGACGTTAGCTTCAGTAAAGTTAGAGTTAAAGTTACATCAAACTGCGACTTTCTTGACTTTAAAATGTATCTTTTAAATTGACAAACATCTTATGTGTAATTCAGGGCACAATTCAAACCGGATCCAAATATTGGTTGTCTTTCGCCATTGACTACCATACAATATTTTTCCGAAATAAGGTCACATGGTCCACCGGAAGGAGAGGGACTTAGGCTTTCAATTGTTAAATACGGTGCATGGTTCCTTTAAGACTCATGTTCCGGTTCCGGTTGCTCTCCTTCAGTTCGCGGTAAATGCGACTGAAGAGAGGTGAGTTGAGTAGATGCTCCGTCTAAAAAGTTTGATATGAGCTTTGTTTATTGTAATACAACATGTAATTTTGTTCTAAAATGCACTTTAATCTTATTCAAACATGAAGTTTGTGTGAATGATGTGATGAGTTATAAATGTATTTTCGGAGATAATTTTTTAAGCATGAGTGTGCAAGCTCTGTTGGCTAAAATACTGCCTTTCACTGACAGGCTGAACGGTGAGAGAAAGCCACAGACTCGAGCTTGTTCTGAATCTTTCCTTTTATTCATGCAGGTATATTCTCTTTCATGCTTTTGTTAATATTGTTTTGAATTTATATAAAATGCTTTATTTTTTTATGAAATCTGTTGACAAACACGATTTGATTATGAGAAACTGAAATGCATGTTTATAAAGATGTCAAAAGTGTAAAATGTTTTGGAGTTCGCGGTAAATGCGACTGAAGAGAGGCTGAACGGTGAGAGAAAGCCACAGACTCGAGCTTGTTCTGAATCTTTTCTTTTATTCATGCAGAATAAAATCTGGCCTGAGTAATTTCTGTTGCCCGGTCTCGTTCGTCTATCAACACAACGCAGAGCTAAATGAAGACCGGTCACATTTGTTTGTGTTATGGAAGCAAAAAAAAAAAAAAGAAAGATCTCGTCTCGCGGCGATGACGTCATCACTATCGCGCTCTCCCGTTCAGCCTCTTGAGTGTTCTGAGGTAAACAAATCACGATATGTCGTGGTAAGACAGTTAAAGCAACATTTAAATGGTCATTTCTAAAATGTTTTTCTTTGGGTTCGGCGCTTTTTGTGTGTCTGCTAACTAAAACGATTTTTTTTTAAAGAATAAGATTTTATGATTTGCCTTTAGTTTCTCATTACATACAAATCGGTAAGATGTTAGTGAACTATACTTTGTTGATTACTTTATTAGGCAATCAATCTATATTTAGATTAATATAGCCAAATTACAATGGTTGATAACAATGTGTTATGTCTGTATTACTGCTATTTTGTCTGTATCGTTTGAGAAATAATAGGAATATAAGAGCACTTTTATAGGCTTTCAGCATATATTCCGACTCAGATAGTCTGTTTATAGCAGCAAATACTTAAGTATTATACTTATAAAGTGAGATGATCTGTTGCTGATCCTGAATGGCTTGTTTAAAGTCCCTGTAAAGTCAAAATTAAGTATGTGTTTTGAGTTTGTCACACCACTGAAAAATGTGTTATTAGCCACCCAGCCACATTTGAATGATAAAAAAAGCCGGCAAGTACTTAAAATAAGCTATCAAAATCTTGAAAAAATGAGCAGTAGTCTCTGCTCTCCAATGCTGGGGGCGTGTCCGCTGGCTGCACTGTAACCACGCCCACTCGTGGGAAAGCTGCCATCGACTTACTGTGGACTACCTACTATAATTACTGTATAACATAAGCACACCACACAAGGCAACTTACACTCATTGGTGGGCACGCACTGCCGATGATGGCACCAGTTGTCGGCGCGATGGGAGGATGAAGGCAGAAGCGGGAGATAAGTTAGTCCATTCACCAGTAACGGCGGATTATCAGTGAATCCCAGTTGTCTCCGACGAAAGTTTTTTAAAACTATCCCGTGTAAAATGATCATTACAGAGTAGTGTTAGTTGTGATCCTCAGCTCTCTATCAAGGTGGCTCTTCACAAAATTAATCCACCTCTTCTTGATGTGATCGTATTTAGTAAATTTAAATAAGGACACCAATTTGTTTTGTACATGATCGCATCCAGGTAGTACGCATTTCTGTGACGAAGACATAGCTAACTAGCAAACTGTAGGCTGTAGTAACTAATAATAGTACTGACAGTAACTCGCGATTGAGCGCCAAACTGATGCG
This sequence comes from Siphateles boraxobius, assembly GCF_051911475.1. NCBI lineage: Eukaryota > Metazoa > Chordata > Actinopteri > Cypriniformes > Leuciscidae > Siphateles > Siphateles boraxobius. The sequence goes on from NW_027508733.1 coordinate 1,033,146, forward strand.
AATGTGCTCTATTTATATTGTTAGGGGAGCGGCCAGCCTCAGGGGCTTCAGTGTGTCATCAGGTAGGGGCGGGGCCAGGAGCTCAGGGGCTCCAGTGCGTCATCAGGTAGGGGCGGGGCCAGGAGCTCAGGGGCTCCAGTGCGTCATCAGGTAGGGGCGGGGGCAGGAGCTCAGGGGCTCCAGTGCGTCATCAGGTAGGGGCGGGGCCAGGAGCTCAGGGGCTCCAGTGCGTCATCGGGTAGGGGCGGGGCCAGGAGCTCAGGGGCTCCAGTGCGTCATCAGGTAGGGGCGGGGCCAGGAGCTCAGGGGCTCCAGTGCGTCATCAGGTAGGGGCGGGGCCAGGAGCTCAGGGGCTCCAGTGCGTCATCAGGTAGGGGCGGGGCCAGGAGCTCAGGGGCTCCAGTGCGTCATCAGGTAGGGGCGGGGCCAGGAGCTCAGGGGCTCCAGTGCGTCATCAGGTAGGGGCGGGGCCAGGAGCTCAGGGGCTCCATTGCGTCATCGAGCCCTGTTTTAGACCCGCCCAAAAAATCCGGAAAATAGCAATGGTGAAAAACTGTTTAACGGTCTAACTCCACAATTCAGTACTTCACGATTCACAGTCTTTGTAATATGTTTTAGCAATACATTTCTAACATTTATAATGTGCTTAGAATTTTTTTTTAGAATTGCCTTTACAGGGACTTTAATGAGTATTGATAGTCTATGGATCATGACTATTATCAGAGCAGCTGAAAAGCCTCTTTATTTCATGTCAATAGATCCTGTTTTCACCTCATTAAATAATGCTGATGTCTTCAGATCTGTAAATTGCCACATTAAGCTCATTTTATTGTCAACAGACTTGAGCAAACGACACGATCAGATATTGTGACATCTACAAGATATAGGTAAGTTTAATAACATCGTTTCATTAATCTGTGAAAAACCATGTTCCATATAAACTAAAATAAAAACAAGTCAAACTCAATTGGTGGGTTATTCTTTTCTTGCAAATTTGTATATTTAATTTTTAAGTTTATCTTGTCTTTTTTAATTTTTACATTGTTTATATCTGTTAATTGTTGTACTCTATTTTTTCTATATATTTGCCTATATATTAATGAGAGGTAAAATAAATGTAGGAATAAAGTATGTGGATGAAATTCTTAGAAATAAAAATGTGAATAAGTATAAAACACTTTGCAATTAATAAACATCAGTTATTTTACTATAGATATAGATAAATTAACATTAAATACTTAAAATGTTTGAATTAGAAAAAAACAGACTCAGCGATTTCTTCTTGATTTTGCCAGATCTGCTCCTCCTTCTTCAGTGAAGCTCCTCCTCCTTCTGTGAAGCTCCTCCCACTGCAATTCACCAATAAATGCTGTAATATTCCCATCAGCTACAAGTGAAGACGAGCATCAAACCATCAGGAAGAGCTGAAATCTGCAAACACAGAGTTTATTGAAGGACAGTGAGAACATGACAGATCCAGAACACAGCAGAATGAAACACACTGAAGAACAAAGAGGTTGGTGTTTATTCTTGACTCTTCATTAATGAGGCTGAAGAACAGTGAGGTTATAAAGCAGTTCACCAGATTTAGTGTTTGTAGTAGGAAAAAACAATAAATAACTAAATAAAGCAATAAATAATATAGTCACTTTCTACAGCCGTGTGAAAAAGAAAGTACACCCATTTGAATTCCATGGTTTTACGTATCCGAACATAATAAAAATAAAAATCATTAGGTCAAATTTGGCAAGTACAACTTCAGATTAACAACAACAACATGGTATATCTCACTGCCATTATTTATTTAACAAAAACTAGGCCAACATGAAGCCATGGATGACAAACTAAGTGTTGCTTCCATAGGAATTAAGAGGGTAAGTAGCAGTTAGGCCCTGCTAATCAAATGCTTCAGATTAATTGATCATCAGCAAGTGTGACCAACTCTATAAAAGCAGAAGTTTTGGCAGTCTGCTGGTCTGGAGCATAGTTGCTGCACAAAGCTTTGTTTACAAGCTAAGTAATAGGTTAGCAATAAAACGTTGCATGGAAAATCGCAAATTCGATTCGTGCCGAATGAAAGAGGTAAGTGCGCCCATAAATTTAAGCTTTGTATTCTGCTTTGCAATCTGGTCACCCAATTTTCTAAGAATTTAACAATACTCCATTAGTTATTCCACTGGATTTCTTTTCTCAAATCTTCACTCACGTCTCACCCGTTTTCGCCATAAAGGTTTCCTCCTTTCGTTTGCTTTTAAAGAGTTAGTTCAACCAAAAATGAAAATTCTGTCATTAATTACTCGCCCTCAAGTCGTTCCAATCCCGTAAGAGTTTCGTTCATCTTCTGCAGACAAAATGAAGATATTTTTGTTCAAATCTGAGAGCTTTCTGTCCCTCCATAGACAGTTGCACAACTGACACTTTGATGCTTTCATAAAGTTCATAAAGAGATTAAACTAATTCATATGAATTGAGTGGTTTAGTCCAAATTATCTGAAGAGACTCAATCGCTTTATATGATGAACAGGGGCCTCATTTATAAAACTTTGCGTAGGATTTGCGTCAGAAGTGGCGTACGGATGAAACATAGGACGTGCGTACGCACAGAAATATTCGGATTTATAAAACAGTGCGCACGCACATCCTACGCATTTTTCCCTTAATAAATCACAATCAATTCTAAATATAGCGCAGCTTTTACGGCTTCATGTCACGCCCATAGTTGCCCATAAATAGTCCATGAAACGCCCACAAGTTAATATTCATCGATTGCGAAATCATGGCAAACACAGAGAGGAAATCAAAAAAACGTAACTTCACTTAATGTGAAGTAGAAGTTATTGTTGGCGAGGTGGAAAAGAGGAGAAAAATGTTGTTTGGAGGGCACAGTGTGGGCATTACTAATGTCAAAAAGCCACTTGAGTGGCAAAAGGTTGCTGACGCTGTAAATGCTGTAGCCTCACAACATCGGACTGTGGCCGAAATAAAAAAGAAATGGTCGGACATTTGCCTCATTTGCCAGCAAGTTTTCTTGCCATCTGAAGATGCGTTCACTCCGAATCCTTCCATTTTCCACATCTTCTAAGAGCGAAAGATCAGCCATTGTGCGTCATTAAGCATTGTGACGGGGCATTTTATTTCCATCCATTTAATTGCATCTGACAAGCTACAGATGTCGGTTATAATCTACTTGGAAATGGGAAATAGTTAAGCGCAAATGTAATTTCTAGCAGCTTTCTGAATGGGTGAGACATACGTCATACGTTATTTTATCTACAATAAAACAAACTAAAGGCATATGCATTAATACCATGATTCCGTAGCTGATGAAGACATTTTTACTATGAAAACAACTTTCCCCAGTGGACAAATAGTGGACAAATCTATCTATCTATCTATCTATCTGACTGACTGACTGACTGACTGACTGACGAGAATATCAGTTTGACTATATCTGATCCGCCAGACGGACACATTGGCGAGAATATCAGTTTGACTATATCTGATCCGCCAGACGGACACATTGGCGAGAATATCAGTTTGACTATATCTGATCCGCCAGACGGACACATTGGCGAGAATATCAGTTTGACTATATCTGATCCGCCAGACGGACACATTGGCGAGAATATCAGTTTGACTATATCTGATCCGCCAGACGGACACATTGGCGAGAATATCAGTTTGACTATATCTGATCCGCCAGACGGACACATTGGCGAGAATATCAGTTTGACTATATCTGATCCGCCAGACGGACACATTGGCGAGAATATCAGTTTGACTATATCTGATCCGCCAGACGGACACATTGGCGAGAATATCAGTTTGACTATATCTGATCCGCCAGACGGACACATTGGCGAGAATATCAGTTTGACTATATCTGATCCGCCAGACGGACACATTGGCGAGAATATCAGTTTGACTATATCTGATCCGCCAGACGGACACATTGGCGAGAATATCAGTTTGACTATATCTGATCCGCCAGACGGACACATTGGCGAGAATATCAGTTTGACTATATCTGATCCGCCAGACGGACACATTGGCGAGAATATCAGTTTGACTATATCTGATCCGCCAGACGGACACATTGGCGAGAATATCTGTTTGACTATATCTGATCCGCCAGACGGACACATTGGCGAGAATATCAGTTTGACTATATCTGATCCGCCAGACGGACACATTGGCGAGAATATCTGTTTGACTATATCTGATCCGCCAGACGGACACATTGGCGAGAATATCAGTTTGACTATATCTGATCCGCCAGACGGACACATTGGCGAGAATATCAGTTTGACTATATCTGATCCGCCAGACGGACACATTGGCGAGAATATCAGTTTGACTATATCTGATCCGCCAGACGGACACATTGGCGAGAATATCAGTTTGACTATATCTGATCCGCCAGACGGACACATTGGCGAGAATATCAGTTTGACTATATCTGATCCGCCAGACGGACACATTGGCGAGAATATCAGTTTGACTATATCTGATCCGCCAGACGGACACATTGGCGAGAATATCAGTTTGACTATATCTGAACCGCCAGACGGACACATTGGCGAGAATATCAGTTTGACTATATCTGATCCGCCAGACGGACACATTGGCGAGAATATCAGTTTGACTATATCTGATCCGCCAGACGGACACATTGGCGAGAATATCAGTTTGACTATATCTGATCCGCCAGACGGACACATTGGCGAGAATATCAGTTTGACTATATCTGATCCGCCAGACGGACACATTGGCGAGAATATCAGTTTGACTATATCTGATCCGCCAGACGGACACATTGGCGAGAATATCAGTTTGACTATATCTGATCCGCCAGACGGACACATTGGCGAGAATATCAGTTTGACTATATCTGATCCGCCAGACGGACACATTGGCGAGAATATCAGTTTGACTATATCTGATCCGCCAGACGGACACATTGGCGAGAATATCAGTTTGACTATATCTGATCCGCCAGACGGACACATTGGCGAGAATATCAGTTTGACTATATCTGATCCGCCAGACGGACACATTGGCGAGAATATCAGTTTGACTATATCTGATCCGCCAGACGGACACATTGGCGAGAATATCAGTTTGACTATATCTGATCCGCCAGACGGACACATTGGCGAGAATATCAGTTTGACTATATCTGATCCGCCAGACGGACACATTGGCGAGAATATCAGTTTGACTATATCTGATCCGCCAGACGGACACATTGGCGAGAATATCAGTTTGACTATATCTGATCCGCCAGACGGACACATTGGCGAGAATATCAGTTTGACTATATCTGATCCGCCAGACGGACACATTGGCGAGAATATCAGTTTTGTACATTATTCCGTTCTGTTTACCATCTTATTTATGAGGATGAATTGTATATAGGCATGTGCCGGTATCAAATTTTCATGCTGCGATTAATTGATTGAGCTTTTATCACGGTATACGGTATTATCACGATATTTTAATTGCACAAGAAAAACAGACGGATTGGGGGTATCAAAAAAAACTTGCATCACAATGTGTAATTGTGATTGTCAAAACATTAATTTTATTTTTTAGTGACAACATGTTATAATGTTTACATGGTACAGTTACTGAGGCTACTGTTTTTACTATTTATTTAACACAATTTTCATGATTTCAATTAAATTCTTGGATTTAATTTCAATCTTGATTCAATATTGACTCATTTGGATAAATATTAGGTAGGCTACAGTAGATAGCCTGCATTTAAATGTTTCTCAAGAAAAAATATATCTCACATAATGCTGTAAACATACAGAGAGAAATTAAATATAATGCATACAATATAAATGTAATAATAATATAAATATAAAAATGTAATATGCTGTAATTTTCATTATAATAACAATTATATAATGACAAGTAAACATATATTAAAATATGTAATATAGTGCACATATTTAGCAAAATAATCCTCTCTATAGCTATTTTCTTATAGTCAACTAACATTAAATGGCTTTCCTGAGGTAAATGTAACGTTCTGTGACATAATTGTTCTCCTGCAGTGTTATTGACCTCTTTCCGTGGTTGAAAAACACTGATTGATCGAAAGTACGTACCTTTCGGTGGGTTGTACTGTATCTTTAATAAAAAGTAACTGATGATCTGTTTACTTGAACTGAGGCACGCGATCTGTCACGTCACATTTACAAGCACCAAAACAGTATTTATTGTCTGAATTTCGTTATAAAACCTGAGAGCTGATATTTTTTTCATATCAAAAGTAACCTGCTCTGTCTAGTCTGTCGGTGTCAGTGTCCTCTTTGCTCCGCGATTTTTCTCTGCGTGAGAAAATGGATGTGTGGCGTGAGACCGTGTGAAAGTGACAATTGCGTGAGTCTCAAGCTGCTGAATGCGTGAGAGTTGGCAGCCATGCGGGGGATAAATAGTCGGCAGCGTTCCTCCTTCCGCCGTGCTTCTTTTCCATGTGAGGATTGTTTACATTAGACTAGAGTGCGCACTGCATGCACACAGTGCTTATACATGTGATGTGGGGATTGTTTACATCAAAGTGCACATGTGTTTTGCGCAGCATATACGCATTGTTTTTTTAAGCGGTTGATGGAAAATAAGCTGATGCGCGTTCTAAAAATCTAAATTCGGCTCTATTATTTTTCACGGTATTTCGAAGTCCCCGCGATAACAATATCGTGCATATTCATTACCGCGATTTATCGCATTACCGAATACCGGCACATGTCTAATTGTATAACATGCCAATATTATTGCAGAACATATTTCACTTTTCTTTTTGCAAATATGTGTTAATTTGCATTTCTGTTGCAGATCGATCAAACGGGTGTTCGTGTAGGCTGTTAATTGTAGGACTTTGTGAAGTCTTCGTGTTATTTATGAGAGTATTGCCATTTATTTTACACAACGGTCTACAGTTTCACACACTTTCACGTGTTTCTTCCATCTGCCGACGGTGTCGCCATTTCTCATTTCACCCGTTTTTGTGCGTACGCCTGGGTCAGAGCTTGCGTGAAGGACCGCACATTTTACCGTCAAGTTTGCTTTTTATAAATACCAATTATTGCGTAGAGAGCGGCGTACGCCTTCTTTTGTGCGTACGCAACGTTTATAAATGAGGCCCCTGAACCTCAACTGAACCTGCTTGACGCGCATGAACAAACATCTTGATGCGTAACACGAGAATGAACCTCATTGGTTCTTGCTGAAGCTCAAATGTACTAGTGTAATAAGAGAATTAACAGCAATACATTTTTTGTTACACATGGCTTCTCCTAATCAACAAGTCAAATCAACTTTTATTTATATAGCACAATAAAAGCAACAGTAGTTGGCCATTGTGCTGTACAATCGGATAAATATCTAAAAATAGGAAAACAAATGACAAAAAGAGTTCACATCAAAAACACCATCAGACAATTTAACATAAAAAAATCAAAGACCATTGTAAGCCTGTGAGAAGAGCTAGGTTTTTAACTTGGATTTAAAATCAGACTCGGATGTGGATACTAGTCTTAGGCATGAGGAAGATTTTTCCACAATTATGGACCATCAATAGAAAAAGCACGGTCACCCCTCGTCTTAAGTCTAGATCTCCGAACCATCTGCAATCTTTGTTGAGATTACCTTAATGGTCTAGCAGAGATATTTAATTTTAAAAGATCCGTAAGGTATTTTGGAGCTAATCCTCCGTTCAGGGTTTTTATAAATAAATAGTAGAATTTTAAAATCAAATATGTAATAAAACTTAACTTAAATTTAGCCACAATGCCCCCTTGCTTTCCTTTTCTCCTGCTGCTGCTGCTTGAAAGTTCAAGGGATAGTTCACCCAAAAATGTAAATTCTGTCAGTAATTACTCACCCTCATGTTGTTCAACCCCGTAAGACTTTCTTTCGTTCATATTCGGAACACAAATTAAAAGGGGATAAAAACCGAATAAATAGGTTGTAATGACTGAGACAATCATTTAAAAAAGTTACATTTAACAAATAAGCTTAGACCTTAAACAGACTTTCCTGCATTCATTTATAGACAAACTGATCTATAAATGAACATGCATCCCAGGACACTGTGTGAATGATTTACTGTCTTGTGTAGTGTATTTTGATACTATTATTTCGTAATATTACATAATATTATTTTATTATAGAACCAACGGTCAATGTAACCTCAATATACCAGGTTTGTAGCCTGGGAAACCCCAGACAACTTCCGGCACATTTAGATTTGCTCTGAAAGTTAGTCTGGCAAAGAGCTCATTGAAGTCCATTTCCAATCCGTCGAAATCGCGGCACCAATCAGAAACGTTGGGGCGGGCTTTACACGATGACAACAGCACAGCGACGGTGAAGCAGATTTTTTACATTTACAAAGATGGATGCCGCCTTGGAACTATGTGTGACGGTTATAGTTGCACACCGTCATTAGAACTCTATAACCGCCAAAACCATGTTATTAAAATATTTTTCTCACAAACATTTATCATAGAGAATGTTTAAATACTAATATCAGCTTACAAGGGAAACGGAGGCGGAGTTAGTGGTGCGATCGGAGGCTGCTACTGCTGGAGATGATTCGGGAGAGGTCCGTGCCCCTTTACCGATCAGAGTGCACGCTGACACGGAGTAAAGCCTTGTTTATACTCGACGCGTCCGCACGAGCGCGAAGGTGCGCGGGGCAAAAATCACGCGTTCGTTGCGCAAGACCCCATTTCCAACATGACATCATGACTTTGCGTAAACATACACGCCACTTTCAAGTCAAGTGGCGTGTTATCTATACGCATTTTGAGCTATCCGCGTGTATGTCCACGCCGAAATCTTTTGCGTGTATGTGTACGCCGTTAAATGTCCGAGCGAAACGAAGCAAAATCTATATCTACATCTGTGGAGCGATATTTTTTTTCCTAGGATGGTAGGAGAACACTCATAAATGGTATTAACCCCAGTGACGGGTAGGTTTAGGGACGGGGTTGGGGTAGGTCATATATCTATATATACATAATACAGTAATATAACGTTAAGTCAAAGGCGTTGATAAACACGCTGAAAAGCTTATGCGTGTTGATAGCACGCCACAAATGGAAATACGAATTGGCGTGTCATACATACGCCATTTCATGAGATCAGTCTGCCATTTCGCTTGCCTGTGTGCACGGGTATTATGGAACATCGAGCACGGCGCCGCATCCCAGGATGAACGACTTCAAGCCGTATCTGCCCGAGCCGTACGTCTCACACCACCGGCACCCAGTTTGCGCGTCTAAATTGCGTCTAAAGTTTTTTTTGTTAAGGTTTTGTTTACTGTGTGTGATTTATTTAATGGAAAAGCACATTCACTTCCAGTTGTCTTGCTGTTAATTTTAAATAAACATAGAGCAAGTAGCTGATCAGTGTCTGCTCGTTTATTCAAACTAAGTTGTTAACGTCGCTCTGCATACGTCGTCTTCTTCATCGCTCTGATTGGTTTTAGGTCTATCCAATTGCTCCAAGAGGCATTTAAGCTACGTCCGTTGGTGACGCCCCTTTGGAAATGATTTGTCTATGAAGCTTTGCCAGACCCTAACTCAGTTACAACTGAGAATGGTCTGGTTTTAACCAGGCTACCACGTTTGGTCTTTATTAACTCCAATCTTCGTCCCCCATTTGTTAATTTACATTATATTTTACTAACTTTTTAACGCATTAGTATTATAAGAATCTTGAAGATTCTTTCGTTAAACACCCAATCAAATTACATGTTCAAAGCCCTGCTTGAACAAAGGGTCGTAAAGAAATTTTCCCCAAAGGGAACAACGTCTTATTGGCTCACAACCATCCCGAGGGTGTGACATCTTCACGCTTTAAAAATCACAAAATCCTAATGAAGATGATGCTGAACTAGAAGTTTCCTAGCTAACTTCAAAATTGAAGTTTAATAAAATAAATTTAATATCCATCTGAGAGACTGTCAGAGCTGTAGCATTATTGTATAGCTTTTTAATGGTAATATTATGTTAGATAATTGTGGAGGTGATCAAATATTTAATAGTTCTCACTACAGAAAAATGGGATTTGTGTTCTAAAAGTAATAAATAGAAGATCGATATGCCTCGTTCATGGAAACAGATTTATATAAAATGCATTAAATGATCATAATTTCATGTAGCTGTTGTCTACTTTTACTTTACATTTCTCTTTGATTTTTTTTATGATTTAATTAAAGTGTAATTGTTTTAAACTTTCATTTCAGATGTGATACTGAAAAATGAGGAGAGTGAAGAGGAGAAACATAATCATGTCAAAACTGGAGAAAAAACTCACTCACAAACTGAAAGTATTTCTTTACTGAAAAGAAGAGACAAGAAATGTTTCACTTGTCATCAGTGTGGAAAGAGTTTCCCAAAAAAACAGAATCTCAATTTTCACATGATGATCCACACTGGAGAGAAACCGTTTTCATGTGATCAATGTGGGAAGAGTTTCACACACAAACATAATTTCAAGGTTCACGAGAGGATCCACACTGGAGAGAAACCGTTCACATGTGATCAGTGTGGGAAGAGTTTTGCACACAAACATAATTTCAAGGTTCACGAGAGGATCCACACTAGAGAGAAACTGTTCACATGTGATCAGTGTGGAAAGAGTTTTACACGCAAAAGGAATCTTAAGGTTCACATGAGGATCCACACTGGAGAGAAACCGTTCACATGTGATCAGTGTGGGAAGAGTTTTGCACATCAAGGAACCCTTAAGACACACATTCAAAGCCACACTGAAGAGAAACCATACGAATGTGATCAATGTGGCAAAACATATTTGTGGGCTTCAGCCCTAAAGAGACACCTCACAGTTCATTCACAGGAGAAACCACATTCATGTTCTTTTTGTGGAAAGAGATTTTATCATCCGCAGAATTTAAATGTTCATCAGAAAATACATACTGGTGAAGAAGTACATGTGTGCGTTGAGTGTGGAAAGTGTTTTATTACGATTACATGTTTGAAACAGCACCAGAGGATCCACACTGGAGAGAAACCTTACAAGTGTTCACACTGCGACAAGAGATTCCTTCGGTCAGAACATCTGAAAACACACGAGAGGATCCACACTGGAGAGAAACCGTATCACTGCACTGCATGTGGGAAGAGTTTCAACCAATCATCTGCTCTACGCAGTCATACAAAAAATAATCACTAAGTTGTTTATCTTCAGATCCAGCACTTTCCAGTCATAGAGACTACCTCAAGAAATACTGAATACGTAATACGCATGATTTCAGTTTTCTCCAATTCACATTTTTGTAGTTTACATTAAGATAAATGTTTATTTTTAAAACTTTTAAAAACTGCCTTTTAAGGCACCCAAAACACAGGTGTCATGCAAATGAATGGCCAAAACGCATAAGTTGTGTGTTGTGTAAACGGCCCCAAAATCTGTCATAACCGCTTAAAGGGTTAGTTCACCCAAAAATCAAGTCATTAATTACTCACCCCCATGCTGTACCAACCCCGTAAGATCTTCGTTCATCTTCGGAACACAAATGAAGATATTTTTGATTAAATCTGAGAGGTGGATCACTGCTACATAGGCTGCCTAAGGGAATGAAACTTGACGGCCCAGAAAGTCATTAAAGAACATGTTTAAATATTCCATGTGCCTACAGTGGCTCAACTATAAGTTTATCAAGCGACGAGACTACTTTTTGTGCGGGGAAAAAAACACATAAATAACGACTTTATTCGACTATTCCTTTTCTTCCTTGTGGGCCTTGAGACGAGAGTTGAAGAGATTTCCACGACGCATGCGCGAGAACTGAACAAGAAGTAGTAGAAGAAGAACGCGTCCTCTTCTCAGTTCTCGCATGACAGTTTATTCTATGACAGCTGTGTTGCGTTCAGTCCAAGATGGCGGAGCTGCAGCTGCGCACGGGCGCGTTTGTTGCAATGGAACGTTCTATTGAGTTTCGCCTCTTGTTACTAATATACTCTTTGATTTTAGTTTAAAGCGGTGTTGTTTAAACGGCCCCAAAATCTGTCCTAATCACCCTGCTGAAAAAAACAATACAAACCCTTTGAAAGAATTTGTAATGGTTATAATGGGAATTGTATTGGTTTGAATGGAAACTAAAAAGGTCTGTGTAACAAAACCAGCTCAAAAGCCAAATTAAAAAATAGCTCAAAACTACCCCAGTGACCATATAATATCAAAACTCAACTAGGGGTGTGACGATGACCGCATCACCGCAATATCGCGTTAAAGAGATGCCTACCGCGGTGTGAGGTCATCACCGCACTTTCTTTTTTTTTTTGCTGAAAGTTACAGGAGTGCATATGGTGTGTGATGTGAACTATAAACACATTAATCTTTGCTTATAATTTACTGTATTCCGCGAGTCCTATGTTCTTACATGCTGTCTAACATGCGTTTCATGAGGCACTAGCACACACACGCAAGGTCTCTCGCTCTCTCCCTCTCTGCAGTGTGTGCGCTACACGGTTTGGAGCACAGGATGTACGCGCTCTTGCTCGCGAGCTCTAGATTCTGGGAGATTTGAACTAATTTGCGGGCATCAGGGAGCCGCTATCAATATGCGGGAGTACCAAAGAGGCAGCGATCAGTGGCGAGCACTTACTGACAGCGTGACTTGTCGGTTAACCGCCAAACCGCGAGATTTGTTGGTGCTTCACCGCGGTAAGAAAAAATCCCATACCGTCACAGCCCTAAACTCAACATGTGTCAATACCATACCTAAAATACATATTTTATAGTCAATTTTATGCTTGCATATATTTAGGAAACATGCTAAGTTCACATACTTGTTTCTCTGAAAAACACTTCTACAGCCAGTTATTTTACTTAGAAAAGTGCGTTTCCAGGCTGGATGTTTTGGTCGGTGATAGTGCATGTTGCTAATGTGCTAATTCATTGTCCATTGCGCTCGTTCCTGTTGCGTGTGCTCAAACTGGCGACCCGTGTGACCGTCGAGTTTGAGGAGGCAGGAGAAACCACGATCTCCGATATATTGATTTGGACTGCAGTACCAATTCCAAACACTAGTTGCCATTCTTACAGACTGTACTTTAAACTATCATATATAATGTTGATGTATATAATGTATATCATACATAATGTATAATAATGCAATGGGGGAATATTTGTGGGTCCTGATAATAAAATAATAATAATAAAGTAATAATTAAAAACTCCTTTATTTTGACTTAAAATATCATGATAGTATCGTGAGTTTAGTATCGCAATTTGTATTTAAACATGACGTATAGTTAATTTTTAGTGGAAACCATTAGAACTTCTGTGATGGTTTCTACTGTTTGTTTTTCAGTTGGGCACAGCGAGCGACAGGACAAAGAAACATCTAAGTTTGTCACTGTGAAAAAAGTTAATCTTTAACACCAGTAGATTCAATGGTGATATTCAGATCACAACTCAAAGATGGACAATATATAAATGTTTTATTCCTGTATATCATTTTGCTTCATGATATAAATTATATCATTATGCTTTATGAGTTTCATTTTATGTTCAATTTTCTTATACTGCATATGTACCACTTGTTGTTTGTTCACACTTTTATGAAGTTACTTTTATGATTATTTTTAACTTGTTCTTGTTTTTAAAATAACATGTTATACTTATAGTGTAGTTTGAAAACGCAGATGCTTTGCTATCTTGTCAGTTGATAAGAGGTTATGCGTGTGTCGTCACCATCGGCCGGAGTGACTGCAGTTACACACACTGAGTTGTAATAAACACTGAGCGGCAGCATTTGTTTTCAGTGTGAATGCTGGGATAAAAACACTAAATGTATCTAAAACGGGAAAGAGCTTTGAGATTGACTGTACAACTAGATTCGCCAAGAAATCTGAGGTATATTTTTACAGACTGACGAAATCTACAGAACAGAGAAGCAAATGGATCCTACGATTCACAGAAACAACTGGATCCAGGCACAGAAATGTGGATTTGCTGTTATTATTTTCTGTCAATATGCTGAACTTATGGGTAAAATCATACCCTGTATATTGTATTGTTATATATTGTACACTGTAAAAAATATCTACTTGGTTCTACTTAAAATCATAAGTTAAGCAGCTGCCTCAAAATTTCAAGTAAAAACAAAATGGATTAATCAATTGTTTTAACTCATTATTTTGATTCTTGTTAAGCTGTGAATTGCCTTCTGCGAGTCAACATGACTATACAATTATTGTTGTTTCAACTTTGCTATGCAAGTTCAAAATAAAGTGAACTCATTAATGAGCATTCTGTTCACTTATCCCCACTAGTGGGTTCAACTTAGTAATTTCAGTTAAGTAATGTCTTTGAATTAGGGTATCAAGTTAAGATGATCTAAAATAATGTCTTGTTTTAACTTAATTATAAAAACATTTTTTTATTAAAACCAATGTTAAGCCAATACAAGCTATACATAAACATCTTGTTTGATCTTCATCACTACCCTCAGAAGGAACTCAAAGGAATACTTCATGGCTCGTGGATACTCAAGGTTAACGCAGTAGATGATCCCCAAAAGCATTGGAAAGCTGGATGGCACATCCTTGAAGTTGTGAAGCACAACAGTCTCCTCAACCACAACTGCCACATTGAAGACCTCACGTGGAAAGGCATCCTGGTTGTCACCTTCATAGCCTATCAACAGGCCAAGTTGCATCCCCTCCATGGCTGCAGCCAGAGTCTCACCATGGGCTTTGAAAAGCAGAAAAAAAATAGTGTGAATGTTTGGGTCAAGAAGTACATGCTTTGCAAAGCTACTTAAGTCTCAATGATTATAAACCTTGTTTTCAGTCTTCTTGGGATTTCAGTTGTGAGTGTGCACGTTTGTAGGTGCAATGTTGGAAGGTTACTGCAAGGGTGAAAACTTCAATGTCCTCTCAGATCAGGGGAAGTGTATGTTGCACTGGGTCCTCTCCCCATCAATAGCCGCGTTTCCACTGCCGGGCCAGGGCCGAGCCGTGCTAGTGCGTGCCGGGGCCAGTCGCGTTTCCACTGTCACTTCCGGGGCTTGATCGGGGCTTACTCAGGGTCAACGGCCAGGATTTCTGGCCCGTCGAATACCTTGGGCCAGAGCGGGCCAGCTCGGGCTAGAGGCGTGGGCAAGGTAAAAGGCGGAGTTTATCGGTGTTAGGGAAAGTTATGGTCTGCGGCAAAGCCGGCAAGATGCACATTTCACTGTTTTATATCGTGCAAAATAATCGCTGCTTGAAATGGAGAATCGCCTGTACTGGTCTGTCGAAGATACCAAAGCTCTTCTGAGCATTTGGGCAGAACAAAGGGTACAACGTCAATTTGACGGCGTGTGAAGAAACGAGGACGTTATAAAATACATCGTTGCTGTATTTTCTAAGCTAAGCATTCAGCGAGCAAAGCTTCAAGTTCGGGAAAAAAAAAAAAAAAGTTGCGGGCACAGTATTGTACAAGGCGATTAAAACGCACAATGGACAAAGCGGAGCTCAGAGAAGAAACTTTCCATGGTTCGACTTGATGGGCGGTGTGCTGGGTCACCGTCCCTCTGTTAGTGGCGACTCGCGAGACAAGTCGGGACACTATTGCAGCCACGACCGGTGAGTTAATATAGGCTACATGCTATCTTCCTAACTTAAAAAATAAATAAATTCATAATACCCGCTGAAATGGGTTGGGTTATATGACGTTTGATCCAGGTAGGTGTGTTAGGGGCGGGGTTAAGGGCAGCGTTGCGGGGCTACTGGCCCGGCAGTGGAAACGCAAGCCCGGTGCTTAAGGCCTGAGGCCACTGGCTCGGCTCGCTGTTAGCCCTGGCCCGACAGTGGAAACGCGGCTATTGTTCTACCCCTCCTTTCTCCTCCCCCAACATTGTTCTACTCCTCCCTCCTCCCATCATGACTATTCCACCCAACCCTCGTCCTCCCCATCACTATTCTGCCCCTCACTCCTCCCTGCATCATCACTATGTTGCTGCCAAAGGACTTTATCAACACCCATATTAGTGTATCTAATCCAATCTCTGTGTTAAAGGTTGTGTGTGTGTGTGTGTGTTGTGTGTGTGTGTGTGCGCCCCAAGTGTATATGTGGGTGGGTGCGTTCGTATATGGGCTGTTATGCATGACAGAAAAAGGTCTTACGTCACACATCCTGATGATGTCTGATGGCTCTTCTCTTAGGTAGTGTGGCTGACCCAGCAGAGCAGCAGT
Organism: Siphateles boraxobius; assembly: GCF_051911475.1. NCBI lineage: Eukaryota > Metazoa > Chordata > Actinopteri > Cypriniformes > Leuciscidae > Siphateles > Siphateles boraxobius. Next base: position 1,049,372 of record NW_027508733.1, read on the forward strand.
CCTTCTCCTTTCGTTTGTGTCTGGTGTCCAATTTTACATTCTCAGCTCATCTACTCACGTCTTTCTACAGACAGTCCAAAATCACTTGGTCGCAGCTTCGTAGACTTCCAGCAGTCTTGGTGCAAGGTCATCAAGTCCGTCGAGGATTGACTCGAGAAGGTCTGTGCTTACGACTCTTTTGAACTCTGCCCGAACCGGAGGAGACAAAAAATACAAAAAGGTTAAGAAATTAGAGAGAAGATTTTCAAAGCATAGAGACACAATTTAGTAAGCTAAGGTTGTCTGTTGTCAAAGGCTTTCATCCACTCAGTGATACTAAACACAATCCTCTCACTTATCTGTATGCACATTCACGCCACCATTTGGACTAAAAAAAAGAAATATTTCTGAACGGACCACAGTACAGTATCAGACATCTCTCTAGTACTTCCTGGAGGGAAGCTCATACATTGATATCCAGTCATTGGATTAAGTGATTAATCTTATGCTGAGTGTTGTCTATTGTTATACCTGTCTCTCACAGAACATGGCCGGCCATCTATCTATGACATCCCCAATGAGAGGTTGATCCCCTACGATCTCCTTTCTGCGCTTGGAGAACGTGGCAGACATCAGCTCATCTATCTGCTGGTGATCTGGGTCTTTTTTCAGCACTTCCACCTGAATTGGATTGCACAAGCACAAAGGACACATACCAAGACAAAATAGTAGGCTTCACAGACACAAAAGCAAAGTGTAGGTAGTTAGTGTAATATAGGCAGGTATGTATGCAGTAATATTAGACAGGTATGATTTGTATGTGTGATGTGCATGTGTGTGTATGATGTACCTCCATCATCCTCCGCTTTTCTTCCATGTCTTCATCACTCAGTCCTTCAGGGGGATCTGGACAGTAGTGGACCTCGCCCTTCTTTGACTTCTTCATATGTGGTCCCTTGGCCTCTCCTTTTCTTTTGTTGACCCTCACCTCTGGGCATCTTGTTCTTTTGAACTTTATATTCATCAAAGAATTTGGAAAAAAAAAATTGTACACAACAGTTTTCAACATTGATAATAATAATGAATGTTTCTTGAGCATCAAATCATCATATTATACTGATTTCTGAAGGATCATGTGACACTGAAGACTGGAATAATGGTGCTGAAAATTCAGCTTTGATCACAGGAATACATTACAGTTTAAAATATATTAAAATAGAAAACGTCTCGGTTACGTATGTAACCCTCGTTCCCTGAGTAGGGAACGGAGACGTTACGTCGGATGACGACGAATGGGGTTTCGCTTAGAAAGCCTATCAACTTCGAGTATTACAAAACGAGCCAATGGCAAAGAAATGCCATGGGTCTGCGGAATTTGCATAGCGTATCTCCGCCCTACTTCGTGGGTATAAAAGGAAGGCGCTCGCAACATGCAGGTATGTTTCTTCGCTGAGGAGCCAAGACTGAGCTTCCGGCGATCCCCGCGGTACAGCAGAAGTGGCAGGAAGACGTAACGTCTCTGTTCCCTACTCAGGGAACGAGGGTTACATACGTAACCGAGACGTTCCCTTTCGTTGTCACTCCGAGTTACGTCGGATGACGACAAATGGGGTTACCAGTCTAATCACGCCACCTTCTCGGCTGCTTCCAGTGCCCTGCGTAAATCTGAGATCCCTGTCGTGAGACTGGCACGGAAGAAGGACTCCTATTTAGCGCAGGAATACCAAGGAACACTGGGGAGCATATACCAAGGTTAGGGGAATATTCAATTATCGCCAACCCAGAGGGGGGGACTTAGAGAATACACATATGACCTGAAGGATGCATATGGAGAACACTGGGGTGTCCAGCCGCAGGTGGAATATTTCAACCCCAGGGGTGGCAAGGTGGCTTGCCAAGGGAAAGACACATGCTCAGAGAGGCTTACAGTGGAAATACACATGTGGGGGTCGCTCAGGGGAGGGACCATGCACACGGGAGGCACCTAGCCGACACGCAGGCAATAGACACTGGCGCCGACGTCAGGAGTGCTGGAGGAACTCAGGGCTTTCGGGAAGCTCACCTGAGGAGAATATCGCACGTATCCAGTCCGTGGAGTGGAATGGCGAGCAAGCGAAGACACCTGAGCGGGTCCAGTACTAGCTGGTTGAAGCGAGTACATGAGAGGACACAGGCTCCACTCGGAGATTGTAGAATCTGGCGAATGTGTTCGGTGTCGCCCCGCCTGCAGCTCTGCAGATGTCTGTTAGCGAGGCACCATGCGCTAAAGCCCAAGAGGACGCCACACTCCGGGTGGAGTGGGCAGTCACACCAAGGGGGCACGGTCGACCTTGCTGCTGGTAAGCCAAAGCAATGGCGTCCACTATCCAGTGAGACAACCTTTGCTTGGAGAGAGCCTTTCCCTTCAGCTTCCCACCATAACAGACAAAGAGCTGGTCTGAGGTCCTGAAACACTGCGTTTTGTCTACATAGGTGCGGAGAGCACAGTTCAGAGCACCGGGGATAAAAATGGCACGAAGCGACTTCAGATGCTTCTGACTCCATAAGAGGAGGTGGCGGGCGAGTTGCGACATACGGCGGGAGCGTAGACCACCTTGGCGGTTGATGTACGCTACAGTCGCGGTATTGTCTGATCGGACTTGTACGTGTTGATTCTTGAGCACGGCCCGTAAGCGGCACAGAGCAAGGCGTACAGCCAGCAACTCGAGGCGATTCATGTGCCAAAGGCGGCAGGGTCCTGTCCAGGAGCCTGCAGCAGCACGTCCATTGCACATGGTGCCCCAGCCCGTGGAGGAGGCATCTGTCGTTACAACAACATGCCGCGAAGCTCGTTCCAGGGGCACTCCGGCCCGTAGAAAACTGAGGTTCATCCACGGGGTGAAGGTCTGATGGCAGGTCGGAGTAACTGGTATTCGGAGGGTGCCGTGTTGCCATGCCCACCTCGGGACTCGGTCGCGAAGCCAAAGCTGAAGCGGTCTCATATGAAGCAATCTGAGCGGCGTTGCCGTGGCTGCAGATGCCATATGCCCCAGGAGCCTCTGAAATGATTTCAGTGGAACCACACTCTTGCCTTCGAACTGTCTCAGGCAAGTCAGCAGTGACTGCGCGCGCTCGCTCGTAAGCTGCGCGGACATGGCGACCGAGTCGATTTCCATACCGAGAAAAGAGATCCTCTGCACGGGGAGTTTGCTCTTCTCCCAGTTGACCCGAAGGCCCAGACGGGCTAGGTACCGGAGCACTAGATCCCTGTGTTCGCAAACCTGATCTCGAGAGTGAGCTAGGATCAGCCAGTCGTCGAGATAGTTCAGGATGCGAACCCCGTGTTCCCAAAGGGGGAACAAGGGCTGCCTCGACGACCTTCGTGAAGACGCGAGGAGACAGGGCTAACCCGAATGGGAGAACCGCGTACTGATATGCCTGCCCCTCGAAAGCAAACCGCAGGAACGGTCTGTGTCGAGGGAGAATGGAGACATGAAAGTAGGCGTCCTTCAGGTCGATCGCTGCAAACCAATCCTGGGGCCGTACACATTCGAAAATGCGCTTGGCAGTGAGCATCTTGAACGGCAGGCTGTGAAGGGAGCGGTTCAGCACGCGCCGGTCCGGGATTGGCCGTAACCCACCGGTTTTCTTCGGGACAATGAAGTACGGGCTGTAGAAGCCGGACCTCATTTCGGCTGGAGGGACAGTCTCGATCGCACCCTTCGCCAGCAGGGTAGCAACCTCCGCTCTCATGATAGGGGCCTTGCCACCGACCAAAGTGGAGCAGACTCCCCTGAAGCGGGCAGGAGACCGTGCGAACTGAATCGCGTAGCCGAGCCTGATCGTTCGGGCGACCCAGCGGGACAGGTTGGGAAGCTCTAGCCAGGCTCCCAAGAACTGTACCAGCGGGGTCATGCGAACCGGCTCGGGGGCGGCGCACCGTGTCGTCCGAGAACTCTGTGTGCTCAGGGATGAACATGTCACTTCTTTCTTTAACCACATTAGGGTGCTGCCCACCCGCGGGTGAGCAGCGGGGAGTGGAGAACAAAAGATTCGCCCCCGGCCCGCCACCGGGGGAAGGAGTGGTCCTGCTACCATCTCCTGAGAAGTGAAAGTCATCCCTGAGCAGCCCGTCTCAGGAGCGCCGCTTGGCCCGGCGTTTAGCGGGGGGCGGGGCAGGAGAGGGCTGGGGCGTCTTCTTACGGCTTCCTCCGCGACCAGGCCCGGGTGGAGGCTGCTGCTTGGGCCGGCTGGGAGGGGGGGAACCGCAGGAGGGCGCCCTCGACGGCGAACAGACTGAGTATTCTGCCCGGTCGGCTGGGTGGAGGCAGCAGCGGGCCGTCGGGGCAAAATATGCTTGATAGCCTCAGTCTGTTTCTGCGCAGTGGAGAACTGTTGGGCAAAGTCCTCCACTGCACCGCCGAAAAGGCCGGCCTGTGATATGGGGGTGTCGAGCAGACGGGACCGCTCGGCATCCCGCACATCAGCGAGGTTCAGCCAGAGATGTCTTTCCTGGACCACGCCAGGAAAGGCGGATGAGATCAACGAGCGGTCACGGGAAGACATGGGGGTCTTCCAGGACTTTGAGATCTCATCATGGACATCCGGGAAGAAAGGTATTGGGGTTTGACGCGGACGGGGGTCCGCGGCCTTACCCAAGTACCAATCATCCAACCCCGAGCGCTCGGGACAGGGTGGAGGGGACCACTCTAAACCGATGCTCGCGGCGGCGCGGGCAAGCATGGCCGTCATCTCCGGATCGGACTCGAACACAGCCGTATGCACGACGGAAGGTGGCAGCTGTGACGAGTCTTCACTTCCAGACGAATCAGACTCGCCCTGTGATGCTGCAATAGACATGGCGTCCTCCTCTGGAGCGCCAAAGGAAATCCGTGGGGCATCAGAAGATGGACCCACGGAAATCCCCTGAAGACTCGCGGGTTGCAACACTGGAGAGGGTGCGGCTGGGCACGGACGTATAGTCAGCGCTTTGTTCCAAACCGTCACCCTCAGATCACCCTGGCCACCAGCCGAAGTAGAACCTCTCGTGGAGGCGCTAGATCGGGGTGTGGATGAGGGGACCCTCACTCTTGCGAGATCACTGAGTCTTGATCGTAATGTTGGGATGGTCATGTTCCCGCAGTGAGAACATGACGCATCCACGAGCGCTGCTCTAGCGTGATCAATGCCCAAACACACTATGCAGCGCTCGTGCCCATCAAAGTCGGCTACGAGTCTACCGCAACCAGAAGTGCACGGGCGATGCATCTCTAAAAAAGATGTGCCACGTGCAAGCTCTTTTTGTGAGAGAAAAGAAAACTCTGAGAGTGTTGAAGCGCCCGGGGAGAAACACACTCACTGGCAAACCACAGCACAGATAAGCAGGAAGTGCGCACTCGCCGGGAGATCGCCGTCACACCAACACCAGAGAATCTCGCTCGTCTGTAAAGCTGACAGTTCAGAGATGGCTTGTGGAACGAAGGATTAACTTGGCTCCGAAGCGAAAACATACCTGCATGTTGCCAGCGTCTTCCTTTTATACCCACGAGGTAGGGCGGAGATACGCTATGCAAATTCCGCAGACCCATGGCATTTCTTTAACATTGGCTCGTTTTGTAATACTCGAAGTTGATAGGCTTTCTAAGCGAAACCCCAATCGTCGTCATCCGACGTAGCTCGAAAGGGAACAACGAAAGGGAACAGCTGTTTTAAATTAGAATAATATTTCACAATATTACTGTTTCTGTTTGTATTTTTAATCAAATAAATGCAGCCTTAGTGAGCAGGAGATACTTAAAGGTGCAGTGTGTGATTTTCAGCGACATCTAGCGGTTCGGTTGCGAGTTGCACTAAGGGCTCAGCCCACTCCTCACCCCTCCCTTTCGAAGAAGCTACGGTGCCTGAAACTGGACAAACGTCGTGAGTATCGTCGTCTGAGACAGCAGAGAATAGCCAGAGTAAGCCAAGAGTGTGTAACATTGTCACTGTTTCTGTACCACAGTCGATTATAAACCACATGGATAAAGTTTACAAAGCCATAGTCAGGTGAGGATCAAGGGTCTTAATATATAATATAATAATAGTAATCAGCTGATTGTCTCACAAACGTAACCAGCACATTTCCCCCCACATAGCAAACCCATAATACAGCGAGGGAGAAGAACCTCATGAAACTATATGCAACTATATATTTTTTCTAACAGGGTAGTAAAAGTTTAGCTGGCTAATATGAGCTGTTACTGTGGCTGAGCTGGTTAAAGCGTTAAGCCTTGTTTATACTGGACGCGTCGGCATGAGCCCTAAGGTGCGCGCGGTAAAAATGACGTGATTGTAACAGCGCGCGCGCCTCCGCATCCCCTAGACACCATTTACTACACACAATAGGCTTTTTTTCTCTGATTTTGGAAACTCGATCGACTTAAAATGCTTCCAAGATCGACGGGTTGGTGATTCCTGTAACTGTTTTACGGTCAATGACAAGAGTACTAATCAGCTGTCTCAAGAACGTGACCATCACATTTATCCCCACATAGCAAAGCCATAACACAGCGAGGGAGAAGAATTAAGTTACATGAAACAATCCAACTACATATTTTACACCACTGACAAGGGAAAAGTCACTACTCACGGTGTTTATGGCTAGCTTCTAGCTTTCTGCGGCTTCTCTTTCAAGGTAGTGACGAAACGCGCTCTGAAACGCTGTTTGTTCGCTGTCGGCTACGGTAGAAACATGACGTCACAATATGTCGACCTTCATAGAAGGGGATTCCCGCGCCTATGTAGATATAAATGCCTCATTTTAAGGTAATAAAAACATTACGGTTTATTAAGTAAGTTCTTTATACACCACTGAACACATAGTTATGGATGTCATATTGCATTTCTGTTAATAGATACTCAAAATTTTTACACATTGCTCCTTTAATTTAAAAACATAAAAAATCTGACTGACCCCAAACTTTTGAACGGTAACGTTAGTGTATTTGGCCTTGACATACGGTCTATCAGAAATGGTGTTTTCTACAACAGTTTACAATGAAAACTGGTATCGTCTCAGATAAAGCTTTATCAACCGTCTCTGACTGAACTAAAAGACTGAACTGCTAGCAAACGTGTTCTAGCTAACGTTAACGGTAGCTGAAATGTGCATACATAAATTGCACATATCAAAAGGTAACGATGGCTAACGTTAATCACGTTATTGGCTTCATCAACGCACATTCTTAATATCTACAAAACACGAACACTTACCAATAGCGAACTTGTTCACGCCAACCCGACTAGTTGTCTTGTTGTCTGACGGAAAAATGAGGCACCCGGCCGCTTGAAGTTTGATTGCTTGCTGGCGCGTACTTGTTCATTTCGAGGCCTGGCTTCGTCGGTGGTCCCCCGCACATGCGCAAAGAGCTGTCCTCCACTCAATCTGCAACACGCCAAAGACTTGTATCCCACTCAATTTAAAATGGCAAGTTCATTCAAGCACCTGGAATTTGTGATTCATTGAAGTAACTCCAATGTAACTTATGAACCTACATTGGAAGACTGAAAACTCAAACAATTGACTATTTTATGACTACTTATGAGTTAATGACATATATAAGTTATCATAACTTTTTGACCAGATCATTTTTTACAGTTTGACAACTCTTTAATTAAATATTTACCATCGTATATTCTGCATAATTGAACGTTTTTAAATTTAAAATGATTCAAAAAAACTACACAAGTTTTAAGGCTGGACGATATGAGTATGATATAAGTGATTGCATGGATTTAAACCTACATATATTGTATTTTAACTACATATTGTTCAAGTTTGCTTTATTTCCCCAGCGTCAAAATCAGGCTCATATAAATGTCAGGAAACACGATTCCTGCTGCATTTCAATATCCATGATCACTGGATCTTTGGTAAGTTGAAGAAACAACCTTTAGTAATTATAACTGATAATCGTTTGTTTTACTCTCGTTTTCACAGTTTCCTCTATTAAATCCAGTCATTGTCTCTTTTTATTGTGTGCTGATTCTTCTTGCATCAAGAATAAATCATTTAATAATTTTCATCACATCTTAAACCCATGAAATATTATCATTGTGTTTGGGGATTTCCATGGTTTAAATTTCTCTATAAAAGCCTAATATATTTCACCTCACAGATGACAGAGGGAATGAGACGACCGTCTGTCTGCATCAGCTGTTTAATAATCATTCATTAATAATCAACTCTTTTACACTTGTTTTGGATGGGTTGTTTTTTAGTTTTGTTGCGATTTTAAACTGTGCTTGGCTCGTTTTTGATAATTTATAATTGATCTTGTAAAATCCTTCATTCAAAATAGCCACTCTTTTTGTTTTATTGTCCCCAGTGCAATCTTTAACAAACTGGGGGAATAAACTTTTTGCTGTTGTGACTTTGAGTACCTCGTTACCAGTGAAACTTTCAGCCTTCCATCAGCAAGTGCTGCTCTATTGGAAACTATTGTTCAAACATAACTTCACAACACTCCAGTCTGGAATAATAGATATATAAAGTTTGGCAGAAAGTTTGTTTATTTCGAGGAATGGAAATCTAAAGGGATTTGGGATATTGCCCATTTCTTGGATGATAATGGAAATGTGTTACTGTGTAGAGTTTTGTGAGGAATTCCAACTGCAGTGTAATGTTATTATTTTTAATAGAATGATCAGAGCCATTTCAATTCCTTTTTAGATTAATGGTTAAAGAAGACATTTTGTGCTCCAAAGTCTCCCCAGAACTGATGCAGCTCTCCTTGAGAAGGATGTGATTTTTGTGATAAATTTTTTATATATAAAAATAAAAAAATAGGACAGATTATTAGTTTTCCCCTCCCTCCTAAAGCTAAGGAGGTGAACTCCAATTAATTTATTAGATTTAAATTTAATTTTGATTAGAATAATTGTATTTTTTGTTAAACAAATGTTGAAAATATTGAGTTTTGTTTTGTTGTGATATGGTGCAAGCCTTTTGGAGAGATGTGCAGAACTGGTTAAGGTCTATGGAGGTTTAACTCCCTCACTGTGAAGTTCATTAGGTTTGGTATTTGTCTGTAAAAGTTTGATAGTTTGATTTTGTTATACATTTTTTTGTTATGTCTTAAAGTTTTTCATTCATAAGTGCAGATGGTTTCAAACTAAACCAACTTTAATCAGTAGATGAATGAGCTTAAACTCTTGTGCAAATCTTTAAAATTGGTTAAAAACCAAAAATCTCTTAAATTAATTTCTCTTTTGGATACATATACATTAATTTAAAAAGCCCCTTTTCATTTATTATTCATTTTATTTAATTATTTTTTTGTTTTATTGTGATTTTTCTATTTTGTTACTAGCTGTGCTCAACCTAAGGCTGAGCAATTTCTGTCATATTCAGAGATTAGACTTTTTACCTTGTTTTTTATTATGTTGTGGAAGCAATTTTTTTATCTCGTCTCGCGGTGATGACGTCATCGCTATCGCGCTCTCCCGTTCAGCCTCTGAGGCTTCTGAGGAAAACAAATCACGATATGTCGTGGAAAGACAGTTAAAGCAACATTTAAATGGTCATTTCTAAAAATGTTTTCTTTGGGTTCGGCGCTTTTGTGTGTCTGCTAACTAAAACGATTCTTTATTTAAGAAGAAGATTTTCTGATTTGCCTTTATAGTTTCTCATCACATACAAATCGGTAAGATGTGGGTGAACTATACTTTGTTGTTATGAATGCAAATTACAATGGTTGATGACGATGTGTCATTAGTGTCTGTCTTTACATTACTGCTATTTTTTTCTGTATCGTTTGAGAAATAATAGGAATATAAGAGCACTTTTATAGGCTTTCAGTATAACGTTATTCCGACTCTGTTCATAGCAGCAAATACTTAAGTTTTATACTTATGATAAAGTGAGATGATCTGCTGTTGATCCTGAATGGCTTGTTTATGAGTATTGCTAGTCTTTGGATCATCACTATTATCAGAGCAGCTGAAAAGACTCTATATTTCATGTCAATAGATCCTGTTTTCACCTCATTCATTATGCTGATGTCTTCAGATCTGTAAATTGCCACATTAAGCTCATTTTATTGGTGTCAACAGACTTGAGCAAACGTGAGCAGACTTGATCAGATATTGTGACATCTACAAGATATAGGTAAGTTTCATAACAGCATTTAATTAATCTGAAAAATCATGTTCCATATAAAAAAACAAGTAGTTAAGGGAAATTCAACTGGTGGGTTATTTGTTTCTTCCAAATTTGTATATTTAATTTTCTATCATCTTAAGGAGGCTACAGACAATATTAATGACATACAGAGACTGTTAGTGACTATATTAGCTGGTGTACATCCATCTGTGTCCCTTCTAGAACTGTTTGTGTTTTCCAAATCAAAAGCGCTGGTTAAATGGCGACATACGCTTGAAGATCAAGCAAAGACAGGAAGCTTTCAAAGCAGGGGAAGAGGGCCCGATATGATTTGAGGAAGTCCATCAGAGCTGCAAAAAGGATATATTCCCAAACACTTAAAGGGATAGTTCAAACCAAAAATGAAAATTCTGTCAGTAATTACTCTCCCTCATGTTGTTCAACCCCGTAAGACCTTCGTTCATCTTCTGAACACAAATTAAGATATTTTTGATTAAATCTGAGAGCTGGATCACTCCTCTATAGGCTTCTAAGGGATTGAAACTCGCCGGCCCCTGTTTTGTTAGTTCTTTTTTTTTATATTGACTTTTTAAAATGTTGACTCAACCAGCTTTTTTAAAAGTTGACTCTTTCAATCAACAACTCACTACCCATGCTCCACCAACTCCCCTACCAGTTACTTTCAGACGTAACCTGCTCTCACTTTCTCCCTCCCGTCTTTCCTCTGCTGTGTCATCTTCACTTCCCTCACCCTCACAATTCTCATCTCTAGATGTGAATACCGCAACAGATACTTTTTGCTACACGTTAACTTCTTCTTTAGACAATATCTGCCCTCTCTCCTCCAGGCCAGCACGTGCTACTCCCTCTAACCCCTGGTTATCTGAGGTTCTTCGTGAACATCGGACCAAACTCAGGGCAATGGAGAGGAAATGGCGCAAATCAAAAGATACATCTGACCTGCGTATGTATCAATCTCTGCTCTCTTCCTTTTCTGCTGATGTTCACGCTGCAAAATCTTCATATTTCCACAGCAAGATCAACACCGCCTCTAACACACGAATACTTTTCAAGACATTTAACTCTCTCCTCTGTCCACCTCCACCAACTCCCGCCTCCTCTTTAACTGCTGATGACTTTGCTAACTTCTTCACCAACAAAACAACCTCTATCAGCAGTCAGTTCTCAACTCCACACACACAGGAACCCAAACCATCCTCTCCCACTACCAGAAACCTTCTCTTTACCTTCTCTCCGCTAACCAAGGAAGAAGTATCTAAACTTCTTCTCTCCAGTCATCCTATCACATTCTACAAGCCATCTCTCCCACACTTCTACCAGCACTCACACACATCATCAACTCATCCCTCCACACTGGCATTTTCCCTACAGCATTTAAGCAGGCTCGGGTAACTCCACTGCTTAAAAAAACAACATTAGACACATCACTTCTAGAGAATTACAGACCTGTCTCTCTCCTAACATTCATTGCGAAAACACTTGAACGAGGTGCTTTCAACCAAGTGTCATCTTTCCTCTCTCTGACCAACCAGCTGGATGTTAACCAATCTGGCTTCAAGAAAGGCCATTCAACCAAGACTGCACTACTGTCGGTCACAGAAGCCCTGCGGATCGCAAAAGCTGCCTCCAAATCTTCAGTTCTCATTTTGCTGGATCTTTCTGCTGCCTTCGACACTGTGAATCATCAGATCCTTCTGTCCACCCTTTCATCACTGGGCATCAAAGGAACTTCCCTCCACTGGTTTGAGTCCTATCTCACAGGTAGTTCCTTCAGGGTTACATGGAGAGGCGAGGTATCCAAAGCACATCAACTGAACACAGGGGTTCCTCAGGGTTCAGTTCTTGGACCGCTCCTCTTCTCCATCTACACCACATCATTGGGACCCATCATACACATGCACATGGTTTCTCCTACCATTGCTATGATGATGACACACAGCTCCACCTCTCATTTCAACCAGATGATCCCACAGTAACTGCACGTATCTCAAGCTGACAGAGCTTCTCGTCCTCCCTGCCAATCCGTCTCTACAGCACGACTTCACTATCCAGCTAGAGTCATCCTCAATCACCCCATCAAGGTCGGTCAGAAATCTTGGAGTAATCTTTGATGACCAGCTGACCTTCACAGACCACATTACAAAGACAGCTCGATCATGCAGGTTTGCAATGTATAACATCAGGAAGATCAGGCCTTTCCTAACTGAGCATGCAACACAACTTCTCGTCCAGGCCCTGGTAATTTCTAGGCTTGGTTACTGCAATGCTCTTCTAGCTGGTCTTCCATCATGTGTTACTAAACCTCTACAAATGATCCAGAATGCTGCAGCCCGCCTTGTCTTCAACGAGCCCAAAAGGGCTCACGTCACTCCTCTGTTCAACTCACTGCATTGGCTACCACTCGCTGCTCGCATCAAAATTCAAAGCTTTGACGCTTGCTTACAGATCTACCACAGACTCAGCTCCGTCCTACTTCCACTCCCTACTACAAGTCTACGTCCCTACCAGAAGCCTACGATCGGCCAAGGAGCGACGGTTCATGGTGCCATCACAGCGAGGCACAAAATCCCTCTCCACAACATTCTCATTCACGGCTCCATGCTGGTGGAATGATACTCCACCCTCGTCCATAATGCAGAATCCCTGACAGCATTCAAAAGACAATTGAAAACTCATCTCTTCCGTGAGCACTTAACATAAAAAAAAATATTTAAAAAATCTTCTCTTTCTGAGATTCCTTCCCTTTTAAATCTTCCCTTGTCTGGCTTTTGCTACTCTGAGCAATGCCTGAACTTTGTATTTTGAGCACTTCTTGCGTCGTTCTTCCCTCTTCACGATGACTTGCTTGCTTTAGTCCTCAGATGTAAGTCGCTTTGCATAAAAGCGTCTGCTAAATGACTAAATGTAAATGTAAGCTTTGCCACAAAAAATCCTATGTACTTGTACTAGCTGTACTGGTACAAATGACAAATAAAACTTCAACTCAACTCATTCCATCTGCTCCTCCTCTTTCAGTGAAGCTCCTCCTCTTTCAGTGAAGCTCCTCCCCTTCAGTGAAGCTCCTCCCACTGCAATTCACCAACAAATGCTGGAATATTCCCATCAGCTACAAGTGAAGACGAGCATCAAACCATCAGGAAGATCTGAAATCTGCAAACACAGAGTTTATTGAAGGACAGTGAGAACATGAGAGAAGAACAAAGAGGTTGGTGTTTATTCTTGATTCTTGATTGAGGCTGAAGAACAGTAATGTTATAAAGCAGTTCACCAGATTTAGTGTTTTTTGTAGGAAAAACAATAAATTACTACAAATAAACCACTAAACACTTTCTACAACCATTAAGCTGTAGTAACCGTTAAGGGTTAAGTAAACTTGACAACTGCTGAGTAGCACCGGCTGTGGTATCCAATAACACATTTTTGTGTATGTGAATGCTGTTTTACATGAATATTAACACACGAGTGAAGCACAAAGCTTTGTTTATGAGCTAAATAATAGGTTAGCAATAAAATGTTACATCTCAGCCATGGGAACATTTGGAATTTAACAATACTCCATTAGTTATTTCCCTGGATTTAAAACTTCATGTGAAAAAGTTCATGTGTACTTTGAGTGTGGGAAGAGTTTCAGTACTACTAAAGATTTGAATCGGCACGAGAGGATTCACACTGGAGTAAAACCTTACAAGTGTTCACATTGTGACAAGAAATTCAGTCAATCAATACATCTTAAATCACACGAGAGGATCCACACTGGAGAGAAACCGTATCACTGCACTGCATGTGGGAAGAGTTTCAACCAATCATCTACTCTACAATGTCGTACAAAAAACAATCACAGTAAGTAGTTCATCTTCAGATCCAGCACTTTCAAGTGTGAAGCCGCATCCTCACTTAATTTGATTCAATAATACTGTTGTGCAATAAAATCTCTTCAATATTAGGGTACGTTTACGCGACAATGATGTACTAAAAATTTGTGTTTGCGCATACAGATGACAATATTATAAAAACGATCCTGTTGTCAAAATTATTTGTGTAGCTGTTCTCTACTTTCACTTTTCTCTACTTTTCTCTCTGATTTATGATTTATTTAAAATGCTAATTTTTTACTTTTCATTTCAGGCCTGATGCTGAAGAATGAGGAGAGTGAAGAGGAGGAACATCGTCATGTCAAAACTGGAGAAAAAACTCACTCACAGACTGAAAGTATTTCTTTACTGAAAAGAGACAAGAAATGTTTCACTTGTGATCAGTGTGGAAAGAGTTTGAAATGCAAAAAGAATCTTAAGGATCACATGAGGATCCACACTGGACACAAACCGTTCACATGTGATCAGTGTGGAAAGAGTTTCACACACAAAAAGAGTTTCAAGGTTCACATGAGGATCCACACAGGAGAGAAACCATTCACATGTGATCAGTGTGGGAAGAGTTTTAGACAACAGGTTCAACTTAAGTCTCACATGAACATCCACACTGGAGAGAAACCACACGAATGTGATCAATGTGGCAAAACATTTTTGTTGGCTTCAAACCTGAAGATGCACCTCACAGTTCATTCACAGGAGAAACCACATTCATGTTCTTTGTGTGGAAAGAGTTTTTCACATCTGCATGATTTAAAAGCACATCAGAAAATACATACTGGTGTAAAAACTTATGTGTGCTTTGAGTGTGGGAAGCCTTTTATGACAACTGCATGTTTGAATCGGCACCAGAGGATTCACACTGGAGAGAAACCTTACAAGTGTTCACACTGCGACAAGAGATTCAATCAGTCAGGATCCCTGAACACACACGAGAGGATCCACACTGGAGAGAAACCGTATCACTGCACTGCATGTGGGAAGAGTTTCACTCAATTATCTTCTCTACACAGTCATACGAAAAACAATCACAGTAAGTAGTTCATCTTCAGATCCAGCACTTTCAGGTGTGAAGCTGCATCCTCAATCTCTTCAATATGAGGGTACGTTTATGACAATGATGTACTAAAATGTAAACGTTTTTGCGCCTACAGATGACAATGTTCTAAAAACAATCCTGTTGTCAAAAGATTCACTCTGTCAGGATCCCTGAAAACACACGAGAGGATCCACACTGGAGAGAAACCGTATCACTGCACTGCATGTGGGAAGAGTTCCCTATCAGTCGGTCACTACAACGTAGGTCGTGACCGACCAATAGGAATCTCGTTAGAGAGGCAATCTACTTCGAGTGAAACTAAAACAAGCCAATAGGCGTGCAATCATTTGCATCAGCTGCGCGCCCTCGTCAGCACGGGTATAAACAAGCAGCTGGTGGATTGCACTTCAGTTTTTTGCTTCGGAGCCAGCTCTTCGATGCTGTTACTGAGACAAGCCTTTTCTTTTCTCGACTGTTCTCTCTTTGGTGCGGGTGTGGCGGCGCTTCAGCGCGAACAGCCTTCTTCCTCTCTCTCAGAGCAAGTAAAAGCTGTTCTAACAGCTGGTAAGGTGCGCCATATAAGAGCGCTCAAAGGCTGTTTTCACGGCCGATAACAGAGCAGGTGCACATTCCTGGCTGTGATCGCGGTGGCTGTTCCCCTGTGTGCCCCAGCACTTGTGAGAGCAGTCTCTAAAAGAGCAAACACAGATAGTTTGTGTCTTTCTTTTTTTTTTTTAAAAGAAGAAAAAGATGGCGTTCCATCTGTGTGTTTCTGGATGTGGTCGTTACCTGGGGTCACGGGATGGTCACGCTCGCTGCCTCGTGTGTCTGGGCCTCGAACACGCTGAGGCAGCGTTCGTGGATGAGTCATGTACCCATTGTGGGAAGATGACCATCTCGGAGCTGAGGTCGAGACTCTCGTTCCTGCAAAGGGGCGGAGTCCCCGTGCATCTGCCTTTCGGGCAGTGACACGAGACACCTGAGGATCACGGGGAACCAACCCCCTAGGAACCCTCTTCCCTCTCACGCTCGGCAGCCAGCTGAGCTACCAGATGAACGTGCTGGGCAATCCTCGACGACCAGGTGTCGATCGCTGCATCGGAGGGTGGGTCAGAAGTCTCTGCGGATGACGGCTCAGACCCGCTGCCTCCTTCAGGTGTGCCAGCAGTCCCCGACTCGGACCCGGAGATGATGGCCATGCTTTCCCGGGCCGCCAACAGGATCGGGCTCGAGTGGAAAAAACCACCGCATCCCGGGCCCTCGAGGCGGGATGATTGGTATCTCGGGATGGAGAGGTTTTCAATACAGATTTTGTCTTATTTACTACATGACATTGTGTATCAGAATCGTAGAAGGTCTGAACGGCTTTATTCCCTGCTGTCGTCTCCGCCGGTTTCAAAACATATCTCTGTTATATTGTCATTTTCCACTCGTCCGGCACTTTGCAACAACACAACCTTGTTTCCTATAACAACGTCTGACGTTTTCATTTTACACGGTGTGAGAAAGTCACATAAGCCATGCAAAATGTGACCAAAGCAGTCAGACTGAGACAGATTTCCAAAAATGTGATTTGAATAGGATTTCAATTCACACATTCAAAGTAGCTCGAAACGTTTTTGTAAAAATCTAATTTCATGTGAATTATTATTATTATTATTTATTTTCACTTAATAATCTGATCAAATGCACATCATCTGATATTCACAAAAAATTGGATTTGGACTGACAGTCTGAAAGCAGCCTGAATGTTTTATTCTTGTATATCATTTTGCTTCATGATATAAACTACAAGTTTCATTTTATGTCCAATAAAATGCATATGTATCACATGTAGTTTGTTTACACTTTTATTAGGGAAAGTAGAAGGTTTTTACAGGTTCAAACTCTTCTTGTTCAAGAAGCTGAAGAGGCTGATTTATTTTTAACTTGTTCATTGTTGTTTTCAAATCAACTAATTATTCTTCCACTTACGGTGCGTTTAGAAAACCCATATGTAAGATATACTGTCATGTATCTTTGAATCAGAATCAATTTTATTGCCAAGTAGTGTTACACATACAAGGAATTTGCTTTGGTAATAAGGTGTTACCTAGGCTGCTATAATCAGCGCCAACTTGAGAAAAATACAGCATGACATGAGGAGAAAAATAAAGGCAACCCCCAGACTATGCTCCTGTAAGGAGAACAGTCTGGGAACAGGAAAAAACACCTCAGCAACATCAGCACATAAACAGTACACTCTACAAGCAAGACATTGCAACACGGTTGGGAGTGAGGGATGGAGGTAGTCTCAGTCCGCGGTATTGTCATAGCGATACACAGCAAGTTGCCATGGAGACAATCTTGATCATGTCCCAGGCAGAGTCAACAATCACCAGGTGTCTGAGGAGTCGGGGAAGGATCGCGAGAGCGGCTCACTGCAGTGCTCTTCCGGGAGAGGAGTTGTTCCAGCAGCGGCCTTGGCCAAGGCCAGTGCTGGTAGTGGGGTGCCGAAACAGATAAGATTGGGATTGTTTGGTCTTGGGGCGAGTAGCCGCATTCAATTTACAGAGGCTATTCCCCTGGTCCATTTTGGTCTCTGAAACGATCCATTTGCCTTTGCAAAGCTGTGAGCTTCTCCATGATGTTATCCATATTGTGGTTCATAGACCCAGTCTGAGCGCGGACAGCTCTGCCCACCGCTTCAATCATGATGGGCAGCCTTGCGGGGCTTTTGACAGCTGTCACCGTCTGCTTAGTTCCTCGATAAACCAGGGCAATGCCTAATCCAATCAGCAGTAGACCTGTTATCATGGTGCCGAATAGGTAGATATCTTCAACGTCCTCCACGGAAAGAGCCGCCAGACACACGACAATCTGAGGATCACGGTGAGCGCGCTTCCTTCGGGGAACCAACCCCCTAGTAACCCTCATCCCTCTCACACTCCGCAGCCAGCTGAGCTACCAGATGAACGTGCTGGGCAATCCTCGACGACCAGGTGTCGATCGCTGCATCGGAGGGTGGGTCAGAAGTCTCTGCGGATGACGGCTCAGACCCGCTGCCTCCTTCAGGTGTGCCAGCAGTGCCCGACTCGGACCCGGAGATGATGGCCATGCTTTCCCGGGCCGCCAACAGGATCGGGCTCGAGTGGAAAAAACCACCGAGTCCCGAGCCCTCGAGGCGGGATGATTGGTATCTCGGGATGGAGAGGTTTTCAATACAGATTTTGTCTTATTTACTACATGACATTGTGTATCAGAATCGTAGGAGGTCTGAGCGGCTTTATTCCCTGCTGTCGTCTCCGCCGGTTTCAAAACATATCTCTGTTATATTGTCATTTTCCACTCGTCCGGCACTTTGCAACAACACAACCTTGTTTCCTATAACAACGTCTGACGTTTTCATTTTACACGGTGTGAGAAAGTCACATAAGCCACGCAAAATCTGACCAAAGCAGTCAGACTGAGACAGATTTCCAAAAATGTGATTTGAATAGGATTTCAATTCACACATTCAAAGTAGCTCGAAACGTTTTTGTAAAAATCTAATTTCATGTGAATTATTATTATTATTTATTTTCACTTAATAATCTGATCAAATGCACATCATCTGATATTCACAAAAAATCGGATTTGGACTGACAGTCTGAAAGCAGCCTGAATGTTTTATTCTTGTATATCATTTTGCTTCATGATATAAACTACAAGTTTCATTTTATGTCCAATAAAATGCATATGTATCACATGTAGTTTGTTTACACTTTTATGAGGGAAAGTAGAAGGTTTTTACAGGTTCAAACTCTTCTTGTTCAAGAAGCTGAAGAGGCTGATTTATTTTTAACTTGTTCATTGTTGTTTTCAAATCAACTAATTATTCTTCCACTTACGGTGCGTTTAGAAAACCCATATGTAAGATATACTGTCATGTATCTTTGAATCAGAATCAATTTTATTGCCAAGTAGTGTTACACATACAAGGAATTTGCTTTGGTAATAAGGTGTTACCGAGGCTGCTATAATCAGCGCCAACTTGAGAAAAATACAGCATGACATGAGGAGAAAAATAAAGGCAACCCCCAGACTATGCTCCTGTAAGGAGAACAGTCTGGGAACAGGAAAAAACACCTCAGCAACATCAGCACATAAACAGTACACTCTACAAGCAAGACATTGCAACACGGTTGGGAGTGAGGGATGGAGGTAGTCTCAGTCCGCGGTATTGTCATAGCGATACACAGCAAGTTGCCATGGAGACAATCTTGATCATGTCCCAGGCAGAGTCAACAATCACCAGGTGTCTGAGGAGTCGGGGAAGGATCGCGAGAGCGTCTCGTTGCAGTGCTCTTCCGGGAGAGGAGTTGTTCCAGCAGCGGCCTTGGCCAAGGCCAGTGCTGGTAGTGGGGTGCCGAAACAGATAAGATTGGGATTGTTTGGTCTTGGGGCGAGTAGCCGCATTCAATTTACAGAGGCTATTCCCCTGGTCCATTTTGGTCTCTGAAACGATCCATTTGCCTTTGCAAAGCTGTGAGCTTCTCCATGATGTTATCCATATTGTGGTTCATAGACCCAGTCTGAGTGCTGACAGCTCTGCCCACCGCTTCAATCATGATGGGCAGCCTTGCGGGGCTTTTGACAGCTGTCACCGTCTGCTTAGTTCCTCGATAAACCAGGGCAATGCCTAATCCAATCAGCAGAAGACCTGTTATCATGGTGCCGAATAGGTAGATATCTTCAACGTCCTCCACGGAAAGAGCCGCCAGACACACGACCCGCCACCTCTCCCACGCGTCCATCGTGTAGCCAGCTGCGAACGTCCCGGAAGGGCAGTCAGGTTCCCCCGAACCCAAGCTTTTCGTCCAGAAGATGGTGTCAATTGCGTTGAGAGACTAGTTGATCAAATCCATAATTTCTTTGTTTTGGAGAGCAGTGTGAAACTGGCCTTCTTCAGTTTTATTCTCTTGAGATGCTTTGATATCTTGTTAGTCAATAAAGAGACAGACCTGTTGTATTCGTTTCCACTTTCTATTCTCTTTTTTCGAACATATTTTTAGCGGTCGTGGAGTAATTACTTATTCAGAATAAATACCTACTCGAGAGTATGTGATTTCGGACACAGCCGGAGTCAATGAAGTGAGCAGTTCACGATATTAAGCGGAATTATAAAATACTCATTACTAGGGGTGTAACAGTTCACAAAACTCACGGTTCGGTTCGATGCGATACAGCAAAAAGAACAATGCCAGAAAAATGTCTTATTTATTAAAAGAAAAAATATTTTTAAATAAGTGTGAGTTTTCCTAAATCTTGAAACTTTTAGTTTTATGCTTTGCTTTATTTACCGGATCTCTCAACGCTGTGTAACAGTGTCGCTTGATCAAGATCGGCTCGCGCTGCACTGATGTTGATGGTCCGAACTGATAAACGATCCGTGAAGCACAAAATAATGAGTAGCGCTGTTTCGTTCCGCTTTCATTACGTTTGCCATTTGATGTTGCGCAACATTGTGATGGTGGATTTTGGTCAGCAGGAAAAATGGTCCAACGAATCGTTCGAATGCGTACCGAATACCGAACCGAAAGCCTCCGGTTCAATACGAATACATGTATCGTTACACCCCTACTCATTACACAGTTTAAACAATTTTTACGTGGTCATTTCAGAGTTGTTTTCATCGGGTTTGTCGCCATTTGTGTGTGCTAACTAAAACACTTAAAGAAGGTTTTATGATTTGCCAATTTCTCTTCACATAAAAAATGGTAACATGTTAGCGAACTAATTACTTTATTAATATGATCGTAGTTATTAGGAAATCAATCTGTTTCTAGCAGCAAATACTTATGATAAAGTGAGATGATCTGCTGCTGATCCTGAATGTCTTGTTTAATGAGTGTTGATAATCTATGGCTCATTAGTCTCAACCTCAGACGTACTTGGGTTGCCAACTGTCCCGAATTAGCCGGGACGTCCTGATTATTGGGCCTAATTTATTTGTCCCGCTTTTTTTTTGAGTGCTAAGCTGATCTAACCACTGACTGATACAACAGCAACACGACACAGGAGCGCCCAACCAGTCGAGACCGCTGACTGATCCCAGGTCGACCGCGAGTGTAGAAGAAAAAGAAAGAATTTTTTAAAAAATGTTTTTAACATTTAATTTTGAATTTAACAATATTATTACAACTTTACTTTCCTGTTATATCTGTAAAGCTGCTTTGAAACAATATGTATTGTAAAAAGCGCTATATAAGGTGACTTGACTTGACGTGTGTTATATTTTGTATTAAATGTAGAATACAGCCTATGAGTCCTTGCCAACACGTCCACAAAAAAGTATTTAAAAAAAGAGAAAAAGAAAAAAGGTCACGTTTAACCTACGGTCACGTTCACGCGTGACATTCATGACAGGATTTTGACTGTTGTCAACAGTAGCTATAACCTAGCGAACAGCAGTTACACGCTCCTAAACGTTAACATGGCTGAGGGGAAACGAGCCAAGACCTACCATTTTCACCCTGAATGGGAGGAAGATAATTTTTTTGTTTATTCTCATTCAAAGCCTGTTTGTTTGATATGTAATGCAATGGTGGCGTTGGCAAAGAAAGGAAATCTGGAGCGGCATTTTAAAACAGTACACAGGAGCTACGCGAGGGATTTCCCTGCAAAAACGCCTTTACGTGCCACAAAAGTGCGGGATTTGAAAGCCCAGCTTGCAGTGCGCAGTGCCAGGTCTCCCACTAAGGTAGAAATGATTTCCTTTTTTCAAACTCAGAGATCTGTTATGAGTCAGGTTATCTTCTCTTTGCTTCTCACTATCCTTTTACACACACACTTCCCCAGATTGTATCAGGACATCTCACACACACACACACACACACTTTCTCTCTCTCTCTCTCTGTGTGTGTGTGTGTGTGTGTTTCGCAGGCCTCTCTGTCTACCTGCACCTGTTAGTCATCACATGTTAGCAGATTGCGTGTCTCTTTGTCTGTCAACTGTTTGTATTATTTTGTGAAGCCACCTTGGGTTCTTGAAAGGCACTATAAAATATAAACTTACTATTATTAAGAAAAAGTGTTGTGAGGTTAGTTACTGCAGGCTGGAAACGACGTGTGTGGGTTTGCGATGTTGACACTGGACTGGTAGATCTCGGGAGGTTGGCTACTTGAACAGTAGATCTTGGGTCAAAAAAGGTTGGGCACCCCTGCTTTAGAACGAACACGACACCGGTCATCATCCAATCACAGCCACATCACACTCACGCGCATCAGACCATACGAATAACAAACTCTAAATTGAGAATTAATTATTCTTTTGGGACATATCTTTGTTTGATTTGCGAACAGAATCCTGTGCTGTCTGGTCGCTCCCGGTTCGATCCGGACTCGCGCTAACGGCAAATCCCTTTCCCTGTCTGGCAGGGTTTGGATTTCGGAAAATCAGTTTTGGTAAATTCAAACAACGTGATTAATTTTTATGAGTCCAACATCCAGCAACGCAAGAAAACATGAAATCTTCCTGAGGGAATAATAGCTATGCTGATGTGATTTGCTGCCCAATAAACATTTCTGATTATCATGTTTAAAAAAAAAAAAGTCAGGATTCTTTGATGAATAGAAAAGGAGATTTATCCGAAATAAAAAAGCTTTTGTAACATTATAAATGTCTTTACTGTCACTTTTGATTAATTTAATGCGTCCTTGCTGAATAAAAGTAGGCTATTACTTTCTTTAATTTCTTTAAAATGTAGTGTATAATGTTACAACAGCTTTCTACTTCAGATAAATGCTATTATTTTAAACTATGGTTTGTGTGTAATGTGACACTTTTGTGTGACCTTAAAATTCGTTTTAGAATTAAATTGTACATGAATAAGTTAAGCAAAACAAATCTGAGAACCTTTTAAACACATACGAACCTGAAATGACAACGTTATACTGTGTGATACAAATATTTTGAGTGTATAAGACGGGGTTAACCACGATTGTACCGCATTTTTCTTTTCTGAAGTTGGCAACCCTAGATGTGACGTCACGTCCACAGACCATTGGCTGATGTGGCACAGTTATGAGCAGTGTTGAGGGTAACTCGGTACAAGTAACTTGAGATACTTAATTAGATTACTTTTTCAAGTAACTAGTAAAGTAATTCATTTTAAAATTTACAACAAAATATCTGAGTTACTTTTTCAAATAAGTAACACAAGTTACTTTTTCCCATTTGTTGACCGACAGCTCTCCTGTCCTCATGTTGAGACAAATCGAAGTGCAGAGGCGTTGTGTTTGGCTGTTTGTGTGTGTTTGTGTGTAAACATGTTGGTTATTGTCGTTTTAGACTAAATGTGTGTGTACATTTACTCATTTCACTTGCACTCACAAAAAAAGATTCAATATTTCATAAAAATTAATAAAATCAGTGCAATGCAGAATCAGAATACTATGCAAAACTTTTTAAACGACACTCGGTCTTTAAACGACTTTATTTCACACAATTCTGACTTTATATCTCGCAATTGCGACTTTATAACACGCAATTCTGACTTTATATCTCACAATTCTGACTTTATATCTCGCATTTCTGACTTTATATCTCGCAATTCTGACTTTATATCTCGCAATTCTGAGAAATAAAGTTTTTTTGTGGGATAAAAAGTCGCAATTACCTTATTTATTTTTATTTCGGTGGCGGAAACAAGCTTCCATATATAATAGATTCGTTTTTTAAACAAAAATCATATGAATAATCAACATCTAAATAGAACCTCTCTAACACACTTTTAGCTGGATATATACCATGTTAAATTTTTATTTAATGTAACCACTTTTATTTTATTATTTAAACAGTATGGTTCACAAATACACCAAGCTTTATTCCAGTTTTTATTTCTAAATACACTGGACCACAATTTAGCTTTTATGATTCCAGCTTATATTCCTAATATGTTTATTAGTACAACTGTGTTTCAGAATATCAATGTCTCCTAGAAACATGCTGTCTTTAACATATTTTGCCTCTTCTTACAAAAGTTCTACACAAGTTCTTACAAAATGTATTGTTGAGGTAGTTTTTGCCACAACACTTGTTTAATGAGTATTGATAGTCTATGGATCATCACTATTATCAGAGCAGCTGAAAAGACTCTTTATTTCATGTCAATAGATCCTGTTTTCACCTCATTAAATAATGCTGATGTCTTCAGATCTGTAAATTGCCACATTAAGCTCATTTTATTGGTGTCAACAGACTTGAGCAAACGACACGGTCAGCTGCTGTGATCATCTACTAGAAATAGGTAAGTTTCATAACAGCATTTATTTCCTTAATCTGTGATTAACTGTGTTTCATATAAAGGTTAAACTCCAAACTAAAGTACACAAACAAAAACAAGTTGTTAAACAGTTGGGTTATTTGTTTCTGATTGTCACTCTCTGCAGCCACTCTGTATGATTGCTGACTTTTCCTTGCGGGGGAATAAATAATCTTGTTCTTAATCTTATAAGACACTTGATACATGTTTGTCTCTTATTCAGTAATAGAAAATTGTTTGCAACCACAATTTGTAATTTAATTTTTTTCTATATTTCTTTGCCAATATATTAATTAGAGGTATAGATAAAAGTTTCATTAATAGATGGATAGGTGAACATACATTAAAATGTGTGAATTAGTATAAAAATATAAACTCAGTAAGTGATTTCTTCTTGATTTTGTCAGATCTGCTCCTCCTCCTTCAGTGAAGCTCCTCCTCCTTCAGTGAAGCTCCTCCTCCTTCAGTGAAGCTCCTCCCACTGCAGTTCACCAATAAATGCTGGAATATTCCCATCAGCTACAAGTGAAGACGAGCATCAAACCATCAGGAAGAGCTGAAATCTGCAAACACAGAGTTTATTGAAGGACAGTGAGAACATGACAGATCCAGAACACTGCAGAATGAAACACACTGAAGAACAAAGAGGTTGGTGTTTATTCCCGATTCTTTATTAATGTGGTTGAAGAACATTACGCTTATAAAGCAGTTCATCAGATTTAGTGTTTGTAGTAGGAAAAAAACTTAAGAGTTCTGAAAAAACTGTTAAACCAATAAATAATATAGGGGTCACTTTCTATGTGCAGGTTACAAAATAGAGCATGAAACTCAACTGTATTTTGATTTTCTTGTTTTGATCAAATGGTCAGTGAAACAACATTTGATAAACATTCAGTGATTGTCAACATCAACTAAATATGATCTCAGCTTTTTTACTTCGATCATATTTACATTAAATATTTACATTTTTACATTTATTTACATTTTTACTTTTACATTTATCTTCTTCACAATTTTTGTAACCCAAGCAGAATTTGGGGGATACCTAAATACACTTTACAATCCTGACACTCATTTTGCTGTTTTTTTTTTTTTAGCAAGAAACATTTTCAAAATGGTGTAAATTAAGCAAAACCTGTTTTATAATTTCTGATAAAGTTGTATCTAGGCATGTGAAGGTATCAAATTTTCATGTTGCGACAATTGCTAAAACTTTTATCAGGTTATACAGAAATTGTTGATTGATATATTTTCTCGATACTGAAATAAGTTACAAAAAAAATCATACTATAACAGGTTTAATAACTTTTCTTCATAACAATTAAAAATGAAGAATTTAAAAAGCCCCACATCATCACATTCCCTTCACCACACCTAGAGATCAGCACAGTGTTATTTCAGTTAGGCTAATAGCTGGTGTGATTTGCATTGAGAGATGATCTTATGGAAAGTTCCCCATGCCGATCTCTAGATATGATGAAGGGAATGTGATGATGTGGGATATTATAATTTTAAACTTTATCAGGACGCATATTATCCTGGATCCATGAAATAACTGGCCTTTAAAAATATAAATCTGCTGACTCTATGGGAATTTAACATAGGGGTGTCCTGACTTACGCAACCTGTATTTTAAGGAAGAACATTTATTTACAGTACATTATTCATTCAAAAAGAAAATTGGTGTCCTTAAAGGTTGGATTTGTCCTCATTTTTTAAATTAAAATTTTTAAATTTCCAAAATATGATTTTTTATTCCTATTTTTAGTCAACTTTAGCATGGGTGTTTACTTATGCTATCCACTGTAGGGCTTAAACATCTGCTATGGCCATTTGCCAGCTCGGCAACCTGCATATAGCCACGTGTAAATGACTATGGCTAGAGTTTAAACTTTCAAATTCCCTATGAATGTCAAGACCAATGTTAGTCTAGTTGTATTTCATAATAAAAAGTTATTTCTCTTCTTACTTTAGTAACAGGGTTGATGAATGTAGACAACAGTATTTTCTAGGGCTGCAATAACGAATCGATACAATTAAAATGAATAAAATCGATTATTAAATTTTAAATTTTAAATCAAATTTTATCATCGATTCGTTGTGTCGCGTGATTATTACGCCAGTCAATTATTGGCAGAGATGTTTGAGTATAAATAAAAAAAGTTAAGTTGAGCGCGGAGCGGAGCAGATCTATGAGGCGCCGGACTGGACAAAAGCGAAGCGAACTCCATGAGAGAGAACAAGTGTGTCTGCGCGCGAGCGACAGTGCGCGAGAGAGACCGAGTGTGTCTGAGCATTAGTAAATTGGTACATACTACATAGTAATATATAATTACTATATAAGAGGCATGGAAGTTCGATAAATGGACAACAAAATAAATAAAAACAACAATTAAATCCTTAAACACAGTCTGCTAATTCTCCACTGAATTAGCAGACTGTGATTTGAATCAGATAGACAGAAGATGAAAACAGTTTCTTGTCTGTCCCAAGCAAGCGTGTCACGCAAGCCCTGAAAAGTGAAGATAAAGCGTCTCGATCGCCCCCTGGTGGCCGGTCCTAGTATAGCTCATAAACCCCGCCTCCCCATGTTATTCAATGAGACGTGAGACCAACTAAACAATTAAATTACACTTCACATATCTTTTTTCCAAAGATACTTTCTGTCATTTACTGTAGTTTTCATCACGCTGATGTAATTTCAAGTGTTTGTTTTTAAAATAAGTTTGTTTTTAGTTAGTTATTTGATGCTATAAAAACGGCGCTGTGGCGTACATGATTGACAGCTGTGATTGACAGGTTCTCTGAGCAAAGTAGTCACTGAAGCAACAACGGACTTTTTTTCGGGACCTTTGGAGGAGATTGGAGCTTTAAATTTAATATCTAAATTTCTATAATTAATTATTTCACACCGACATAATGGGTTGTTCTGCAGTAGAATGTGCTAACCGATCTAACATGCCCGATCAATCTTTGAGTTTTTTGTGCATGCAAAATAAATTAATAAATTATAGGATGCTAACCGAGCTAAAACAGACTACATGAGCTAAATATGAAGTTGACTTAGCTGTCCACCAAATTGTGATAGTTGTTTAATTGTTGTAATATGAGTGGGCCACTCGTATTTTACAGTATAGGTCCTATATTAACACATTAATATATCCTATACTATAGGATATATATTAATGTGTTACTTTTTAAATATGACTATGTGGTTAGTAGTTGTATTTAACTTATTTTAACGAGGTACTGCAATCAGCAGACATCCAAATTGGAGCAGACAGGCCACTTAAAAAAAGTGCAGGAAGTGTGCATGCGATTGGTTCAGCGAGAGTGAGGGCGGGGCGTTGATTTCACGGCTTTACTTCCTGATCACGACTGCGCAGGTCTGGTCCCGAGATCGCAACTGCGCAGACTCAAGTCCCAAGATTTCAGCGCCATATCGGGACACTGGCGGCTTCACTTCTCGCCAATGGAAGAGAGCGAAGGGGCGTCGTCCATCTTTTTTTACAGTCTATGGTCCCAAGTACCACTACAAGGGGAATATTTTTTCCACAATTTACAGCACTGAATTTTTCAAACTTTACTCTAAATGACTCGGAAAGGATGAGCTGCAAAATACCTTACACACCATAGGAGGTGGTCAATCCATTGTATTTGTTTTTTTATATTATTTTATATTGTATTTATATTTTATATACATTGTATTTATAATTAATACTAGGATAGACTAGATATATTATCTTCTGTTATAATTATTATTGCTATTATTATTACCTATTATCCATGCGTGAGACTTGTCTTTTGTTTGCATTTGCTTGTCAAATAATGTCAAACATTTTGTTAAAGATTATAACATCTTTGACAAAAAACAAAACACAAGTTTGCGAGTGTAGTGTAGAGTGTAGGTCCCTTTAAACAAAAATATACATATTTTTGTGCACTTTATTTTTTAAAAGCCTGTTGGAGCCATTATTTTGAATTGTATTTTTGGTTTGTGACACTAGAGGGCCATGAGTATGAGTATTTTGAGTATACAGGTCCTTCTCAAAAAATTAGCATATTGTGATAAAGTTCATTATTTTCTATAATGTAATGATAAAAATTAAATTTTCATATATTTTAGATTCATTGCACACCAACTGAAATATTTCAGGTCTTTTATTGTTTTAATACTGATGATTTTGGCATACAGCTCATGAAAACCCAAAATTCCTATCTCAAAAATTTTTAGCATATTTCATCCGACCAATAAAATCGGGTCGGGAATCCTTTTGCAGAAATGACTGCTTCAATGCGGCGTGGCATGGAGGCAATAAGCCTGTGGCACTGCTGAGGTGTTATGGAGGCCCAGGATGCTTCGATAGCGGCCTTAAGCTCATCCAGAGTGTTGGGTCTTGAGTCTCTCAACTTTCTCTTCACAATATCCCACAGATTCTCTATGGGGTTCAGGTCAGGAGAATTGGCAGGCCAATTGAGCACAGTAATACCATGGTCAGTAAACCATTTACCAGTGGTTTTGGCAGTGTGAGCAGGTGCCAGGTCGTGCTGAAAAATGAAATCTTCATCTCCATAAAGCTTTTCAGCAGATGGAAGCATGAAGTGCTCCAAAATCTCCTGATAGCTAGCTGCATTGACCCTGCCCTTGATAAAACACAGTGGACCAACACCAGCAGCTGACATGGCACCCCAGACCATCACTGACTGTGGGTACTTGACACTGGACTTCAGGCATTTTGGCATTTCCTTCTCCCCAGTCTTCCTCCAGACTCTGGCACCTTGATTTCCGAATGACATGCAAAATTTGCTTTCATCCGAAAAAAGTACTTTGGACCACTGAGCAACAGTCCAGTGCTGCTTCTCTGTAGCCCAGGTCAGGCGCTTCTGCCGCTGTTTCTGGTTCAAAAGTGTCTTGACCTGGGGAATGCGGCACCTGTAGGCCATTTCCTGCACACGCCTGTGCACGGTGGCTCTGGATGTTTCTACTCCAGACTCAGTCCACTGCTTCCGCAGGTTCCCCAAGGTCTGGAATCGGTCCTTCTCCACAATCTTCCTCAGGGTCCGGTCACCTCTTCTCGTTGTGCAGCGTTTTTTGCCACACTTTTTCCTTCCCACAGACTTCCCACTGAGGTGCCTTGATACAGCACTCTGGGAACAGCCTATTTGTTCAGAAATGTCTTTCTGTGTCTTACCCTCTTGCTTGAGGGTGTCAATGATGGCCTTCTGGACAGCAGTCAGGTCGGCAGTCTTACCCATGATTGCGGTTTTGAGTAATGAAACAGGCTGGGAGTTTTTAAAAGCCTCAGGAATCTTTTGCAGGTGTTTAGAGTTAATTAGTTGATTCAGATGATTAGGTTAATAGCTCGTTTAGAGACCCTTTTCATGATATGCTAATTTTTTGAGACAGGAATTTTGGGTTTTCATGAGCTGTATGCCAAAATCATCAGTATTAAAACAATAAAAGACCTGAAATATTTCAGTTGGTGTGCAATGAATCTAAAATATATGAAAGTTTAATTTTTATCATTACATTATGGAAAATAATGAACTTTATCACAATATGCTAATTTTTTTAGAAGGACCTGTATTCAAATAGGGTGATGATGAGTTACAGGTGCGCAGAATGGAAGGTCAACAAACTTATTGACCGTGCCGTGTTGAGCGTTGGATTGTGCAAGACTGTGCTCATGCCCAACAAGTTTGTTTTGAATTAGATATTTTGGTTTAGTATTTATTTTCTTTTTTTGTTGTTGTTGTTTGCAATGCCAAATGGACAATAAATGGATTTGGTTTATCCAAATTAATTCTGAAGGTATGGACAATAAATTAATTTTATTCAAGACAAAGGCACACCTTAGAAACAGACTAATAAGACCATCTGTGTCCCTACAAAGCCTATATATCTGGCAGATGTAAAGTATACTATGTTTTTTGTGATAGATTTTTTGCACTGTGAATTTGCACTGTCAGTTCTGTTTTTGAATAAAGGGTTGAAAATTAATGCTTTTTTGTTTTTTGTTTTTTTATCCGATTCAACAATTAATCAAAAAAATAATCGACAATTAAAATAATCGTTAGTTGCAGCCCTACTATTTTCCCATCATACTGTAGAAACAGTTCAAATGATGTCACTTCCTGGTTGTCGCCATTTTAAAAGGAGGAAATTGTTGATTGATTCAATGTTGAGTGAAAAATGTACAACGGCTAATTAATTGTTCATTTTAAATTAGTAAGTAATTACAAAGTTTTTATTCAAATAAATTTAAGATTTATCTGAGAGACTGTCAGAACTGAATTACTGTTGTATAGTTTTAAAATGTTAATATTATGTTAGATAATTGTGCAGTTGTTCTAATGTATGTAATAATCCTTGTTAAAGAAATATGGGACTTTTAACTATCATTTCAGATGTCATACTGGAGAATGAGGAGAGTGAAGAGGAGGAACATCATCAGGTCAAAACTGGAGAAAAAACTCACTCACAGACTGAAAGTATTTCTTTACTGAAAAGAGAAAAGAAATGTTTCACCTGCCGTCAGTGTGGAAAGAGTTTCACAAACATAATTTCAAGGTTCACATGAGGATCCACACTGGAGAGAAACCGTTCACATGTGATCAATGTGGGAAGAGTTTCACATACAAACTGAGTCTCAAGGTTCACGAGAGGATCCACACTGGAGAGAAACCGTTCACTTGTGATCAGTGTGGAAAAGATTTTAAACGACATGGGCACCTTCAGATGCACATGAGGATCCACACTGGAGAGAAACCGTTCACATGTGATCAGTGTGGGAAGAGTTTCACACGACAAGAAACCCTTAAGGAACACATGAACATCCACACTAGAGAGAAACGGCACGAATGTGATCAATGTGGTAAAACATTTTTGTGGGCTTTAGGCCTGAAGAGACACCTGAAATATCATTCACAGGAGAAACCACATTCATGTTCTTTGTGTGGAAAGAGATTTTCACATCTGCAGGATTTAAAAGCACATCAGAAAATACATACTGGTGTAAGAAATCATATGTGCTTTGAGTGTGGGAAGACTTTTATTTCCAATGGACAATTGAAACGGCACCAGAGGATCCACACTGGAGAGAAACCTTACAAGTGTTCACACTGCGACAAGAGATTCCGTCAGTCTGGACATGTGAAAACACACGAGAGGATCCACACTGGAGAGAAACCGTATCACTGCACTCCATGTGGGAAGAGTTTCTTTCGTTCATTTTCTCTACACCGTCATACAAAAAACAATCACAGTAAGTAGATCGTCTTAAGATCCAGCACTTTCAAGTCTGATGCCGCATCCTCACCAAACGTGACACAATAATACTGTTAAGCAATAAAATATCTTCAATATAAATCTGTCCTACAAGCAACAGCAAGCGACAGAACAAAATAAATATCATCTAAATTTGTCACATAGAA
The DNA here is from genome assembly GCF_051911475.1 of Siphateles boraxobius. NCBI lineage: Eukaryota > Metazoa > Chordata > Actinopteri > Cypriniformes > Leuciscidae > Siphateles > Siphateles boraxobius. The sequence goes on from NW_027508733.1 coordinate 1,081,117, forward strand.
TAAAGTTCATCTTAAAGACCAGCAGTTTCTACTGAGAATTCAGATCAACTCAAAGATGGACAATATCTATTAGTTTTATTCTTGCATATCATTTTGCTTAATGATTTAAATCATACTATTATTATATTTATTATTACACTTTTATTAATGAAAGTAGAAGGTTTTTACAAGTTCAAAAAGATGAAGAAGACACTGATTTATTTTTAACTTGTTCTTCATTGTTGTTTTTAAAAATAACCAGTTATTCCACTTGTATTTAGAAAACATAGATGCAAGATATACTGTTATGTAAGTTTGCAACTGGCTTTTTACACTTTTATCATCTGGATATGCTTTGCTATCTTGTTAGTCAATAAAAAGAGGTTTGTTCATTTTTACTTTTACTTTTTTGTTGTCGCTTTAAAAAGTATTATATATGTATAAATGTATGAATGCATTATTTGTTACATATAAAATCCATGAAATACCCATATTTTTAGTTTTATTGATGTTTTGTGCATTTTTTATAATGTGCCTTAAATAATGTGACGTCATCACTAGCGCACACTCCCTTCAGTCAGGGTGAGTCTCAATACTCAAACTGATGCTTCCTCGTTTCCTCACTCCTCCATCCTCCAGCATGTGACCCGGAAACCGATCGAACTCATCCATCTTGACACACATCTCAATTCTGTAATTGCACCGCGAGGAATGAGGAGTTATGAGCGAGGATGCACAGGTGTTTCCTATGTGGAAGTCTTTCTGGACGAGAAACCTGACGCATGTATAAATTCTTCTCCCCCTTTAATTTATGCTTTACCTTTGCAGATTAAATAATTTATTCATTTATATAATTGCTTTATTATTATTATTTATACATTTATTAAATAACCAAACTTTAACAACATATGGGCAGATCCTTTGAGCGCGGCTGATGATGCGTTGAAGTATGGAATTTTGTTGCCGCCACAGAACGAAAAATAAAAAAGGTAATTGTGACTTTTTATCTCACAATTCTGACTTAATTTCTCAGAATTGCGAGATATAAAGTCAGAATTGCGAGATATGTAGTCAGAATTGTGTGAAAGTAGCAATTGCGTGTTATAACGTCAGAATTGCGAGATATAAAGTCAGAATTGCGTGATATAAATCGCAATTGCGTGATATAAAGTCAGAATTGTGAGATATAAAGTCAGAATTGCGTGATATAAAGTCACAATTGTGTGTTATAAAGTCAGAATTGCGAGATATGTAGTCAGAATTGTGTGAAAGTAACAATTGCGTGTTATAACGTCAGAATTGTGAGATATAAAGTCAGAATTGTGAGATATAAAGTCGCAATTGCGTGTTATAAAGTCAGAATTGTGAGATATAAAGTCGTAATTGCGTGTTATAAAGTCAGAATTGTGAGATATAAAGTCAGAATTGTGAGATATAAAGTCGCAATTGCGTGTTATAAAGTCAGAATTGTGAGATATAAAGTCAGAATTGTGAGATATAAAGTCGCAATTGCGTGTTATAAAGTCAGAATTGTGAGATATAAAGTCGCAATTGCGTGTTATAAAGTCAGAATTGTGAGATATAAAGTCAGAATTGCGTGATATAAAGTCGTAATTGCGTGTTATAAAGTAAGAATTGTGAGATATAAACTATTCTGAGAGGAAAAAAGTCAGTTTTTTTTTCACCCCCATAGAATTGGAATTTATAACTCGCAATTGTGAGTTCTCTTATGAGAGGTTCTCGTATTGCGTAAGTTAGCTTACACTACGGGAAAGATTCATCTTTTCGAGATATTTAAGCCAAAAAATTATCCTTCATTTTTGTATCCATTGTCAACGCAGTGCAGCAGCTAGCCGACCTAGGGCAGGCTGTCTAGCGTGCTCATAGGCTGCCCTGTTGGAACTGCAGCAGCCTACCACGGAGCCCGACGTGACATCACGTCCAATGAAGTGCGCTCGCGCCTTCACAGTGTCAAAGCCCGCCAGTATGGGCGTGGCTTAGCATATATATAAGCAGGGCTCGTAGGCTGTATTCTCTGGTTTTCATCTCTTCAGCGAAGCTCTCCGCATCACTGGATCTAGAGAGAAGCCGCCGCCGTCGAGGAAGCGACAAGCCAGCTTAGGACAGTGCCTGAAGAAGCCGGCCGTCTTCGCCACCTTCAGCCATCCGTGCGAGCTACGGTATCCGGCGACGTATCCTTTCTTGCAAAACTTACTGTCTAAAAGAGCAGCGAGAGTCTTTTTCAAGATGCCTCGCACTTCCTGCGGCTCGTGCAGAGCCCCGCTCAGCGACGGAGACCGCCATGTGATCTGCGCTCTCTGCCTGGGCCAGGAACACGCAGCTCTGCCCTCTCGGGGGTTTGTGAGCTCAGCGACGCACTTCCGATGTCGACCCTGCGGGCTCGGCTCGAAGTGTTCAACCCTCAAGCTGTCACTCCGCCCCTTTGCAGGACCGTGCAGAGAAGCGCCGTTGTCAAAGGCCGCCGGAGGCGTTGGCCACAGCGACGCGCTCGCCGGACTCCCTCTCTCGAGCCTCGCTCTCGCCTTTCCTGCCTCCCCTCACAGACACGCAGCTGTCGCTCACGAGCCGCACTGCCGTCGTTTTGTGATGCAAACGCTCGCTGGAATGACTCCCTCGAGCGTCTATCTCTCCGCCCCCCCTCCTCCCGAACGCGCAGCCGCCGGCTCCCGCCCACGCTCCCGACGCCTCAGGGGACGAGGCGCTTGATATGGATGAGGACGCCCCGCTGACAGCTGTTCTAACCACGGCTAGCTTTCTTTACGTTACAAGAAAGCTACCCCATCCCGCATGCGTCACCGGCGAAATGAGGAAAGAGTGTGTTAGTCCCGCCGAGGCCGGACTATCCCCCATTTCTCAAACATTTCTCAGCTCCTCTTAATTCGAGCGGCTGGTAATGTCAATATTGCAGCATGAGCCTGTTATATAACACACACGCCTGCAAACAAACGCCGACACACAGAAACTGTGATGACGCTCTCTTTATCTGCTCGCGCTAACTGAAGCTGATGTGGTTTCCCTCTGTGGCTCAGTGGCTAAACCCACAGCTGTTGCACCAGAGACCTGTGTTTGATCCCGGCTCTCGCAGCGGATAAAAAATTATGCGGCTCTCCTCAGCGAGCTACCGTATTCAGATCCAGCTCACACTGATGGTGTTTTTAGTGTAGAAAAGGTGCCCACACCTCAGTGTTCACCCCTACACACAAGCACAACACTTCCTGTGTCACTCACAGAGCCCACTCCCATAAAGCGGTAAATAGCCCATCGTGTGTTGAACGTAGGAAATGTGTCCACGAGTCCGTGCCCACGCCTACTTTCTGCCCGCTCTATCACACGGCCATTAAAACTCATATCAGTCAGAATATAAACAACCTCAGGTTCAGTTTCTCGACCCCGCAGAGCACGGCGATCAGAACCTGGAGACCATTCGCCCCCTAGCAACATATATAAAAGCATGGGAAGCCATTCCAGGGGTTTAAGAATGGGTGCTGAGCACAATAAGGCACAGCTATTCGCTACAGTTCGCTCGCCGTCCTCCGCACTTTCAAGCACGGACCGCGACAACTGTAAATGCAGAAGTAACATATCTACTTTGCGCAGACATAGCGAAGCTGCTGTGCAAAGGGGCCATAGAATTGGTACCGCCTTCTCTGAGCGAGTCAGGCTTCTATAGCCATTATTTTCTCGTACCCAAGAAGGACGGAGCCCTCAAAACCATCTTAGATCTGAGATGTTTGAACAAGGTGCTTATGAAAAGACCGTTCAAAGTGTTTACAACCAGAAAAATCCTCGCGCACGTTCGCCCGAGGGGCTGGTTTATTTCTCTCGATCTGAAAGATGCCTATTTCCAGATTCAGATAATACCTCGTCACAGGCCATTCTTGAGATTCGCCTTTGACGGTCAGGTTTATCAATACTCCGTCCTGCAGTTCGGCCTGTCGCTGGCACCCCATACATTTACAAAGTGCATGGACGCAGCTCTCGCCCCCTTGAGAAATCAGGGTTTGCGAATTATGAACTATCTGAACGACTGGCTGATTTTGGCACAGTCAGAGACAGAACTGCTATCTCACAGAACTGTGCTCCTCGGTCACATGGAGAGCTTGGGTCTCACGTTCAACTGGTTCAAGAGCTCATTACTGCCCAGTCAGTTAATTTCCTTTCTAGGAATAGAACTGGACTCTGTGGCCATGACGGCTCGTTTATCGACACAGCGCGCGCACCGTGTTCGACACCTAGCCGGGTATTTCCAGAAGGGCAGCATCATTCCTCTGAAGACATTCCAGAGGATGCTGGGCTGTATGGCCTCAGCTGCAGCAGTGCATCAGCTGGGCTTACTGCGCACATGCCCGCTTCAACGCCGGCTCAATGCTCGTGCGTCTCGCCGAGCTTGGGCTGCTGGCTGGGAACGAATCAGAGTGACTCAGACCTGTATTACGGCTCTGCACCCCTGGTTAACAGCCGACTGGTATCAGCGACGTGTGATGATGGGAGCGGTCTCGTACCGAAAGGTCATCTCGACAGATGCGTCCAACTCAGGTTGGGGTGCGCTCTTTGAGGGCAGACCGGTCTTCGGCCTGTGGTCAGACCAGGAGAAGCTCTTCCACATAAACTGTCTGGAAATGTTAGCGGTCGAGAACGCGATGAAGCGCTTCCTTCCGCTCATACAGGACCACCATGTTCTAGTCTGATCAGACAACATGTCAGTGGTTTCCTACGTGAACCGTCAGGGCGGCGTCAGATCCAGGAACCTCTGCCATCTGACAGAGCGCCTCCTCACGTGGTCTCAGCATCTCCTGCGCTCGTAGAGAGCTGCACATGTGCCAGGCCATCTGAATGACGGCCCAGACAAACTCTGGACAACGTTCCCCCAGGGGAATGGTGCCTGCACCCCCAAACAGTCCAGAAATTATGGTGCCTGTTCGGCAAAGCGTAAGTCGACCTATTTGCGTCAAAAGACAATGCTCACTGCCCAATGCTCTTTTCGAAGAACGAGGACGCGCTGGCCCAAGTCTGGCCCAGCCGCCCTCTGTATGCCTTCCCTCCGATCTCTCTGCTACCGCAGGTAATCAAGAGGATCAGGGAAACGTGCCACTCGGTGCTCCTCATTGCCCCGTGTTGGAAGAATCACTGACAGCCCCGTGGCCGATTCCGGTGAGAACGGATCTCCTCTCACAAGCTCGTGGCTCGATCTGGCATCCCCATCCAGAGCGCTGGTCTCTGCATAGATGGGTAATCAACAGGTACCCGTTGCCCTGCCAGAAGGAGTGATGAACACAATCACGCAGTCTAGAGCTCCCTCTAACAGAAAGCTTTACGTGTCTAAATGGTCAGTGTTCTCCAAATGGTGCAACGACAAAAACCTGGACCCACGGATGTGTGGGGTCTCGCGGCTGCTCAGTTTCCTACAAGAGCTTTTGGATAAGGGGATGTCCCCATCCACGCTCAATGTCTATGTGGCGGCCTTTGCAGCGTTCGCTGAGTCGACACACAGCCAGTCGCTAGGGAAAAATGAGCTTGTCATCTACTTCCTTAGAGGAGCCAGAAGGAGGAACCAAAGCGTAAGTCGACCTATTTGCGTCAAAAGACAATGCTCACTGCCCAATGATCTTTTCGAAGAACGAGGACGCGCTGGCCCAAGTCTGGCCCAGCCGCCCTCTGTATGCCTTCCCTCCGATCTCTCTGCTACCGCAGGTAATCAAGAGGATCAGGGAAACGTGCCACTCGGTGCTCCTCATTGCCCCGTGTTGGAAGAATCACTGACAGCCCCGTGGCCGATTCCGGTGAGAACGGATCTCCTCTCACAAGCTCGCGGCTCGATCTGGCATCCCCATCCAGAGCGCTGGTCTCTGCATGCATGGGTAATCAACAGGTACCCGTTGCCCTGCCAGAAGGAGTGATGAACACAATCACGCAGTCTAGAGCTCCCTCTACCAGAAAGCTTTACGTGTCTAAATGGTCAGTGTTCTCCAAATGGTGCAACGACAAAAACCTGGACCCACGGATGTGTGGGGTCTCGCGGCTGCTCAGTTTCCTACAAGAGCTTTTGGATAAGGGGATGTCCCCATCCACGCTCAAAGTCTATGTGGCGGCCTTTGCAGCGTTCGCTGAGTCGACACGCAGCCAGTCGCTAGGGAAAAATGAGCTTGTCATCTACTTCCTTAGAGGAGCCAGAAGGAGGAACCCTCCGCGCCCCCCGTCGGTTCCTATGTGGGATCTTTCATTGGTCCTCGAGGCCCTGAAAGCTTTCCCCTTTAAACCACTAGACTCCGTGGAGTTAAAGTACCTATCACTCAAAACCGTTTTCTTGACAGCACTGTCATCAGTGAAATGTGTGGGGGACTTACACGCGCTGTCTGTCAGCGCCGCGTGTCTCGAGTTCGGGCCAAATGACTCAAAAGTCATCCTCAAACCTAGACACGGTTATGTTCCTAAAGTGATTGGCACTCCATTAAGAGCGCAGGTCATTTCTCTATCGGCTCTGCCTTCATCCGATAATGATAGCGACGTTAATCTCCTCTGCCCATTCAGGGCGCTGCGGATTTACACTGCGCGCTCCGCCCCTTTCAGGCGCTCGGAGCAGCTTTTCGTTTCGTTTGGTGGGCGCACCAAGGGTCTTATTTCCCACTTATTTGGGTTCCCCGGAAAGCCCTGGGACTCATTGTGGATGCTTGGCGCGCACGCCGTTGACAAAGGGTTCCCGTAGCATAAGCTAACTTGTGCAATACGAGAGAACCTCTCATAAGACAACGTATCGGTTACCTAACGTAACCTCGGTTCTCTCTAGAAGAGGGAACGAGTATTGTGTAACCTGCCGTGCTCGCGCCCCGAGCATCTTTTGCTTCAGTCGATGAAAACCAGAGAATACAGCCTACAAGCCCTGCTTATATATACGCTAAGCCATGCCCATACTGGCGGGGTTTGACACTGTGAAGGCGCGAGCGCCTTCATTGGACATGACGTCAGCTCGGGCTCAGTGGTAGGCTGCTGCAGTTCTCGCAGGGCAGCCTAAGAGCACGCTAGACAGCCTGCCCTAGGTCTGATGGCTGCTGCACTGCGTTGACAATGGATACAAAAATTAAGGATAATTTTTTGGCTTCAATATCTCGAAAAGATTAATCTTTCCCGTAGCGTAAGCTAACTTACGCAATACTCGTTCCCTCTTCTAGAGAGAACCGAGGTTACGTTAGGTAACCGATACGTCTATATCTCACAATTCTGACTTTATAACACGCAATTGTGACTTTATATCATGCAATTCTGACTTTATAACACGCAATTGCGAATTTATATCACGCAATTCTGACTTTATATCTCGCAATTCTGACTTTATATCTTGCAATTCTGACTTTATAACACGCAATTGCGACTTTATTTCACACAATTCTGACTTTATATCTCGGAACTGTGAGAAACAAAGTCAGAATTGCGAGATGTAAACTCGCAACTGTGAGAAAAAAAGTCGCAGCTATTATTATTTATTTATTTATTTAGTGGCGGAAACAAGCTTCCATATTGAAGTCACGCTCAAGAATATGAATAAGAATATTTCCATATACAAAAAGATTTCTCTTTACAAACTAAACAGTAAGATGGTAGCTGTCGCGGAGCGCTCAGCTACGCCTCCCTCTAGTCGCATCCGCTCCCTCTCTCCGGAGTTTTAGAACTGCACTTCCCATCTCTCCCTCTGGTCATTATCATTCTCCATCCCTGTCTGGTTTATCTGATCATCCTCATCACCGTCACCTGTTCACCTCCCCTTTATCTGGACTGTCCCTTTCATTGTTTCTTTGCAAAGTCTTGTTTTGCTCTGCTGACATTACCAAGCGTTATTCCCTGTCTCCTGTTATTATCTGAACCTTAGATCTCTGCCTGGACTCTCGACTCTGTGAACCTTTGCTGCCTGCCTTGACCTTTGCCTGTGTTTCACTACGAGTAATGGATTGTCCCCTTTTGACTGAGCCTGTTTCTGTTCATGTCTATTTCTCTCTGCTTTATTACATGTGTGAATAAAATACTGCAAATGGATCCAAACGCCTCTGACTCTACGTTACAGTGGCGAACTAATTACTTTATTGTTATGAATGTAGTTATTAGGAAATTTAGATTCATATGAACAAATAACAATGATTGATAAAGATGGGTGACATTAGTGTCTGTCTTTATATGACTGATATTTTCTATTTTCTCTGTCATTCAAGAAATAATAGTAATACTAGCACATTTATAGGCTTTCAGCATTTATTCTACAAGCATATGCTTATAATAAAGTGAGATGATCTGCTGTTGATCCTGAATGGCTTGTTTAATGAGTATCGATAGTCTATGTCAGTGGTTCACAAACTTTTTCTGCCAGACCCCGTTTTATAGAGAAAAATATTTTTAAGACCCCATTGATGTTTGTGATGTAAGATTTTTGTTTTTTGAACGTCTCTTATGCTCAACAATGGTGCACTTATATATTCAATATACAGTAAAAGGTAACATTGTGAAATAATCCAACTTAAAATATATTTTTTAACTGAATGTTACATTTAATGCATTCCTGTGACCAAAGCTGAATTTTCAGCATCATTACTCCATTCTTCAATGTCACATGATCCTTCCGAAATCATTCTAATATGATGATTTGCTGCTCAAGAAACATTTCTGATTATTATCAATATTGCAAATAATTGTGCTGCTTCATGTTTTTTTCAGTATTCTTTGAAGAATAAAGATACAAAAAGACACTCTCAGTCAGGAACTTGATTGCAAATCTCTAAAGGATTTATTTAAAATATTGTAATTAATAAAGTACTACAACTTCTCAAATATCAACAAGTTGCTCTTTCTGTATGTGATATGAGTCTCTAAGTGGCGTCTTCACTTGTTCGACCTCATAATGGTTATAATTTAATATTTTGAGGCACGCAAAATATATGTCAGAAATGGAACAGGGCATCAGTTTACTGTCGTGTCACGCATCCAGTAGACAGCCTCTACTTTTAGACATGCTGGTTTTATATTTGTGAATATTTTACCTTTCACATACTTGTCCATGCTGAGTGCATTCATTTCTATTTTTACACAGCTCCCTGCAATACTCAATTTCATTGTGCCTTATTAACACACTGGCGCTGATCTACTAGTGATCTGGACCATTACTTTAAAGTGGAAAAATATCTTTGAGTACCTCGTTACCAGTGAAACTTTCAGCCTCCCATCAGCAAGTGCTGCTCTATTGGAAACTATTGTTCAAACATAACTTCACAACACTCCAGTCTGGAATAATAGATATATAAAGTTTGGCAGAAAGTTTGTTTATTTTGAGGAATGGAAATCTAAAGAGATTTGATCCATTGCCCATATTGGATGATAATGGAAATGTGATATGGTGCAACCCTTTTAGAGAGATGTGCAGAACTAGTTAAGGTCTGAGGTTTAACTCCCACCCTTCACTGTGAAGTTCATTAGGTCCGGTATTTGTTTTGGAAAACAAAGAGTTTCATTTTGTTATTAATTTTTTTTTGTTATGTCTTGGAAAGTACATATGGTTTAAAACGAAACCCAACTTTAATCAGTAGATGAATGAGGTTAAACTCTGCAAATTAAACTGCAAATCTTTAAAATTGGTTAAAAACCAGAAAGCCCTTGAATTGATTTCTCTTTTAGATATATATAAATTAATTTAAAAAGCCCTTTTTGATTTATTTTTTCATTTTATTTAATTAAATTATTTGTTTGTTTGTTTTTTTGTGATTTTTCTGTTTTGTTATTAGCTATGCTCAATCTAAGGCTGAAAAATATATTATATAAATATATAAAATATATTTTTTAAACGGTCGTAAAAGAAAACAACAAAAAACTGAAAAATAATATATTTTTTTTTTTTTTTTTTATTGAAATAAAATTTCAAACATACAATCATCACAGTACGTAAACAAATATTATACAACAAACAATAAATAAATACAAGAATAAAATTAATACAAAAAATAAAAAAATAAATTAAATAGACAGGCTTACAATCTTATTTATAAAAATAAAAAGATTTTTCTATTTTCAACTGAAAAATTTTGAATATATTTCAGTAATTGACATAGCTTTCTTATTTTTAACCCATTTAAGAGACTCAAAATATATATCAGTTTCAATTTGGAAGAAAAATAATTCATTTATCTCGTCTCGTGGTGGTGATGACGTCATCAACATCGCGCGTTAACCGTTCAGCCACTGTGGACTGAAAACCTGAAACTCGTTTCCAGATGGAGGATCACAGATATTCTCGAGGATACGCATCAGAGTCGCCAAGGAAGCGAAAAAGAGAGTTAAGACGGCTACGCAACAGGCAAATCCAAAAAACAAAAGTGAATATTGGAGTGGCGTTTACAAGATGGAAAGAGCTCATGACGAGCAGCGATTTTAAAAAGGACGCCGACTTTGCCTGCTTTCTTCTCGACAGGTAACGTTAATTAAGCCTATTTGTGTATATTGGAAGTTTTATTTTTGCTTGGCTAATTATAACATGGTGTGCTGTGCATAACGCTAGAACGACAGCTAGGATAGGTTTCCTCGCGTCAATGATGAAAAGTATTGTTTACCTTGTAACATAAATCCGTGTTCTATGACGGATAACATTTGATTAATATTTTAATGGCGCTATATTATTTTTTAGGCTAAAAGTTATGTGTAGGCACTTTAAATTTCAGTTATTTTTCATTAAATTAAACTTTATACACAATTAATGTAGCCTAGTGTGATAATGGCGTTGTAATGCTGCGTTCCAGGCAAGCTGTAACCCGTGTTTTTACAACATGTAACTGGGAGTACATCGATCTAGTACGAGTTCACGGGTGGGACAGTCAAGGGTTTCCAGTGCACTTTCACGGGTAGCATATAAGGTTTGAAAAACACGGGTTACAGGTTGCCTAGATCGCAGCATTAGTTAGCTGTTTCTAAGCGAGATTTTCACTTTCACATCCACCCTGTAATCTTATTCATTAGCTAGCATTCGTCTGGGAACCTGATAACTGATGTTAGCAATTAATTGTTAAAAAATTAACGAAAACATAAAACTATTATTCATTTTACATAGATGTCATATCCTATATGTTACCTGACTAATTAAATTACTGCAAATTATTTATAATAGTTTTCTCAAATAACCTCATCACTTGACGAGGTCGAACTGGAAGCCATGTTAATCTTGGACTACATTGGCCACCGTAGGAGTTAAAACGAAATCGGAATTGAGAGGAACAGAAACTAATATTCACTGGATGGTCATATACCTTTTCACCAATAGATGGTGCTAAATATCACACAGTGTAGCTTTAATTGTTTTCATCGGATAAAGCGCCAAATGTCCGTCTTTTCTGGCGTCTGTAGACTGATTTGATTTAACGTCACTGATTTACGAAACGAATATCTGAGGAAAATGTTGAAATCATTCAAACATGGACGATTTTGTCATATGTTTCATTTTGAGAGTGATAATGTAGTGTTATTGAATGTATAATCTCAAACTTGTAAGTTTTGATCTGTGAGGAAATTGTATGGTGATAGAAACATTTATCACTGTCTTGGTCTTTAAAGCTGCAGTTGGTAACTTTTGAAAAAAAATAATTTTTTACATATTTGTTAAAACTGTCATTATGTCCTGACTGTAGAATATGAGACAGATCATCTCTGAAAAAAATCAAGCTCCTCTGAATCCTCCCAGTGATCCGCTCCCGGTCAGAAACAACCAATCAGAGCCAGGAGGAATGTCTTAGCATTGTCAATCACGCTTGTGTGCGCGCTGACCACACCCCTCTCTTGCGCAGCGCGAGCGCGTACCGTCGTTCAAACTCAAGATTGCCGGTGTGCCGCATCTGTGCTAATGGCGGACAAACCACAAAAATTGCCAATTTTTCGATTGGCTCCTGCTCATCCAACAAAGATATGTAAACGGAAACAAAACGATGACGTTAAACGAGCGAAAAAGAAAGAATTAGACAGAGCACGAAATAAAACGAGGATAAACATCGGAGCGGCTTTTCCTAGGTGGAGGGAGCTACGTGTTTTTAAAAAACTAAAAACCGATGTAGAGTTAGCCACATTTCAGCTTGACAAGTAAGTATCCCCGCTTTAGTTGTTTCATTTTATAAGAACTACACAGCTTAGATCATTTGAAAACAGGCCTGACAAATTATCTATGGCATGGTTTCTTGTAGATATCAGGACTATGCTTTGCATATTACATCAAAACCAATCAAAGATCAGATGACCACACATCCTATCCCCGCCCTTTCAAGTAATGTTGGCGACTCATCCTCAGATAGGTAAGACAATTATTGTGAAAGCCTGTATTACTAAGTTCACTGTGTTGGTTCAGCCTCAGCAGTATTCATGGTGTGGTCTGACGGATTATGATGTATGATTCATTGTTCAAACATAAGGACAATTGAAATTTAGAGTCAAATTGGTAGAGACATAGCATATAAAGTAAACTTTGATGTCTGAACAATCTGATTATGTTTTGACCTCCATTATTTGATTTTCTACAGAGATGATGACTTTGAGGAAGGTCTGGGCTGCAGTGAAGTTGTGGAGAGTCCTATTCAGGTTTTGGAAACAATGTAAGTCAAAAAATATTTATTATTTATGTCAGGATGAATTCTTGCTTGAAATAAAACAATTGTAGCTCTGATATGTTAATCTTGGTTGTAGGACAATAGGAAAGGATTGATGTTACGGTTGGTACGTTATTTATTTATTATATTTATTCAATGCAACAGATTTAAAACTGACATATCAAACTTTAGTAGTGATAATCATGAAGCAAAGTTTGGGAGATTTATTTATGTAATGTAGACGTTTCTTCAGTATTGGCTCTGCAGTCCGGCATAAAAAAATATATTTGACACAATATAAGTAATGTTTTTTAGAAAAAACACTGAACTTCTGTAAGTGATTAAAGGTAGTGAGACACAATTCAAACAGATAATACTTTGTGTTATGTGTATCAGCAAACATTTTGTCTTCAAATTTTTTATTCATACATGTTCTTGTTAGTATGTCATCGCTGGACATTCATTATGAAAATCGATGAAAGTGACTTCAATCACATTCAAAACTCTGTGTAAGTAGTAGGGCTGCTCGATTATGGAAAAAAATCACAATCACGATTATTTTGGTCAGTATTGAAATCACGATTATGTAACACGATTATTTAACATGACTTTGGGAACGTGTTGCATTTATTAAAAGACACCTTTCAACAATTCTTAAAAAATCTAAATTTGAACATTTATTAAACAGACCTGCAAACTCACAAGTGGTGAAAAAGGTGACATGTTTACAAAGTCATTTGTTGTAGGGGGTCACTAGGGCGTTATTACCTTTATAAAGGACAATTTGTTAAACCTTACTAAATATGTTTTATGTCAAATTCTTACATTTGATCAAATTCAGTTTTAATAAAAAGGGCTGTTATCCATTAAATTAATTTGCACTGCAAAATTACAACTATAAAGAGATTAATGTTTAAACATAAAATAAAAAATAAAATCAATGATACCTTTGAACAATAAATCAATAGTTGGCGGCAAGTGACCGTCTTAATAAATTAATCATTGAGTCATTCATTAAATCGATTTGTTCAGTAAAAAAACACAGCGCTAGTGTTGCTTTTCTTTTGTAACTATTTTCGTCGGTGAAATAGAACAAAACCAGTCAATATTGCGTCTAAAATGTAAGTTACTACATATAAACTAGGCTACTTGTTTATTAAACTATAAATTCAATGTAACGTTAACATCATAGACTGTAAAAAAATATGGACGTAGTGTCCATGACGTCACCCGTAGGTTTCTGAAGAGCGTTTTTGAAGCCTAAAGTGGGCGCAGTCGCTCGTCGCCATCTTGGAAGCGCGTCACAGTGCGTCACTCCCGGATAAACGAATATGGGCAAAAAGGCGGGACGTGGGTGGAGTTGAGGTGCCTGGATGCTGAAACTACGCCCGCCTAGCTCGACGTGATCGAGTTTGCTCAGGCTAAGCTAATGTGCTACTGGCCTCGCGCTAAAGTGACAGCTGACTTGAAGAAGTAGACCTAAAGCCAATAGTTAAAGTTCATGTTTTTGCCCTTTGAAATACTATAATAGTGAAAAGACATAATTAACCGTGAGACTATGTGTATTGTGATGCATTATTATTCTCATGCAGTAACTTACATTATTTGCTCTGAGTGTGTGTGTGACAGTGATGCGCATAACGTTACATGTCAGCGCGGCACCGCACGTCAAGTTCGTAGAGAGCTTTATTCAGTCCATTTTAAATTCTGATAGATATTACCTAAGAAGTTCAAGTAAATGCACTAGAAATACGCACTCATTTAAGGGACGAATAGAAAGCACTGACACCTGCAGGATTTAATCTGACGGTACTTTTTATTGAACACTAAAAAGTTAAATAAGCATATTATAGTCTATCTGCTCCGTGAGATCAACGGTACCGCAGAACGAGTGTGGCCTCTATATCTTAGACGTTTTTAAATCTGAACTCCAAAAAGCAACGATATTGTCAGACATCCATGAGTGCATGTTCACAGAGGAAAACAACTGAAGAACAGCGCTGGTTGTTCTCTCGATACTCGACAACGACGGAATCCAGCGGCGTGGGCGAAGGTATAAGGGCGGCGTGTAATAAACTGTATGAAATAATCCCGAAAAAAGTACAAACACGGCAGAGATGACAAGTTCAGCAGCTGGAATCAGCTGAGGTGACATGATGGCTAACAGAGAGCAGACAAAGGGCTAGTAACAGCAGCGGCAAATCCACCTGTCACTCAAGTGGCCACGCCCTTGATTATGCAGCATTTTAAGGCTTAATATAATTTAAACGGATGAGTTCTAAAAAAAAATCACCCCCCTCACAGTTGTCATGAAGAGGAAAATTAGCTGTATAGACCAAAACAACTTAAGGCACCAGGCTGTAAACATATTTTTTTCTACGGTAAAGTTGGCCATTTTAACATGGGAGAGATACAGATTTGGCTCACTTTTGCAGTCAGCCTCAAGCGGCCAGGCGATGAATTGCAGTTTAATTCACTTCCGTGTTGGTTTCAGGAGAGAGACAGGGAGGTTGCCGCTTGGTTAACATTCGCAACCGTGATATTATAGAACAGCCCCTCATGTTATGTTACTTAACTATATCATATATTATAAATAAAAAACCTCAACATTTCTACCTCAGTATGTTTCTTCTGTGAGTTTGTGTGTGAGCTGTTAGGCTCATTTGTTTTGATTTCTCCACTAATGTCTCTCACAAATAGACAGGCAGCGCAGCTTCCAGAAACTATCCATTACCGATCTCTGTTTACACTGACTGTATAAGATCAAAACCATCTCGCGTTAAAACTTAAAAATCCCCTTTTCCCGGACAAGCAGACAAGTGTTAATGTCGCTCCCTGTGTTCTAGGGGTTGAACCGACTAGTCGATTAGTCGACCTTAAAGGGATAGTTCGGCCAAAAATGATATTTAACCCATGCATTACTCACCCTCAAGCCGTTCGAGATGCATATGTCAATCTTGTTTCAGACGAACACATTTTCAGTTATTTTAGAAAATGTCGTAGACCCTTCAGTGGATATAATGTGAAGCAATGGGGTCCACCTCCTTCAAGTCCCAAAATGTGCATACATCCTTCACAAAAGTAATCCATCCGGCTCCAGGGGGATAAACGAAGGCCTTCTGAGGGTAATCCGTGCGGTTTTGGTCGTAAAATATACATATTTAAAATTTTATAAATGAAAATATCTGACTTCCGGCAACGATCGACGCGCGTTCACGGGTGATGACTAAACATTTACAGTATTTTGTATAGTATGAATAAATATAAATATCACCTGAATTTTTTAAGATATTGCACTAAACAGTGGGAGTATTGCACTTACAGGCATATGCCTTGTGAGGAGTGTTAACTGTTCAGGAGGGAAATGGCCTGTGGGAAGAAACTGTTCCTGTGCCGAGATTTTCTTGTGGCCAGTGATCTGAGTCGCCGTCTTGACGGTAACAGTTCAAACAGGAGGTGTCCAGGGTGAGTGGAGTCCGTGATGACTTTACCTGCTCTCTTCCTCACTCTGGAAGAGTACAGGTCCTGGAGGGATGGCAGGGGGGCACCAATAATCCTCTCCCCAGTCCGGACTGTCCGTTGTAGTCTCCTGATGTCTGATTTGGTAGCTGAACCAAACCAGACAGTGATGGAAGTGCATAAGACAGACTCAATGACGGCTGAGTAGAACTGAATCAGCAGCTCCTGTGGCAAGTTGAACTTCCTCAGCTGGCGAAGGAAGTACAGTCTCTGCTGGGCCTTTTTCACAGTGGAGTCAATGTGATTGTCCCACTTCAGGTCCTGAGAGATGGTAGTGCCCAGGAACCTGAATGACTCCACTGCTTCCACAGTGCTGTTCATGATGGTGAGTGGGGGGAGTGCTGAGCTGTTCCTCCTGAAGTCCACGATCATCTCCACTGTTTTGAGCGTGTTCAGCTCAAGGTTGTTGTAACTGCACCAGACAGCCAGCTGTTCAACCTCCAGTCTGTAAGCAGACTCGTCACAGTTTCGGATGAGACCGATGACAGTGGTGTCGTCTGCAAATTTCAGGAGCTTGACAGAGGGGTCTTTAGAAGTGCAGTCATTAGTGTACAGGGAGAAGAGCAGTGGGGAGAGAACGCACCCTTGAGGGGCGCCAGTGCTGGTGGTGAGAGTCCTGGATGTGTGTTTCCCCAGTCTCACTCGCTGCTGCCGGTCCGTCAGGAAGCTGGAGATCCACTGACAGATCGAGGATGGTATGGCGAGCTGGGTCAGTTTGGCTGTGAGAAGAGCAGGCATGATGATATTGAAGGCCGAACTGAAGTCCACAAAGAGGATCCTTGCATAAGTCCCTGGTCTGTGCAGGAGGTGATGGTGAATGTGTGAAGTGCAGGTTAGAGCCGGTGTGTGGTGTGAATGAGGGCTTTTCAAACCTGCAATAGAATGAGTTTAAATCATCAGCCAGGTGTTGATTGTCCACAGATCGGGGGGATGGTGACTTGTAGTTGGTGATGTTCCTCAGGCCATTCCAGATAGATGATGGGTCGTTGGATGAAAACTGGTTTTTCAGAGTAGTTCCTTTTAGCAACTCTGATCTCCTTTGTCAGTCTGTTTCTGGCCTGGTTATACAAGATTTTATCCCCACTTCTGTAAGCATCCTCTTTGGCATGACGAAGGTGTTTGAGTTTCCCAGTAAACCATGGTTTATCATTAGTGAATGATAAGAATGTCCTGGTAGGAATGCATGTATCCTCACAGAAACTTATATATGATGTTACAGTATCTGTGAGCTCATCCAGATCGGTGGTAGCAGCTTCAAAAACAGTCCAATCAGTGCAATCAAAGCAGGCCTGTAGATTCTGCTCTGCTTCATTACTCCATCTTTTTACAGCCCTTATCACAGGTTAAGCTGATTTCAGTTTCTGCCTGTAGGTCGGTATGAGATGAACCAAACAGTGATCAGAGAGCCCCAAAGCTGCCCGTGGGACGGAGTGATACGCATTATTTATTGTGGTGTAACAGTGGTCCAGTATATTACTGTCTCTGGTGGGACATGTAACGTGCTGTCTGTATTTTGGTAGTTCACGAGAAAGATTTGCTTTGTTAAAATCCCCTAGAATGATTAAAAGAGAGTCCGGGTGCCTTTGTTCCGTTTCAGCTATTTGTTCAGCCAGCTGTTGTAGCGCCGCGCTCACGCACGCGTCTGGAGGGATGTATACATTCACGAGAATGAAAGAGGAAAACTCCCGAGGCGAGTAGAAGGGTTTACAGTTTATGAAATGTGCCTCTAAATTAGGAGAGCACACCGCTCGGAACAGCTGGAAGCCCGGCAGATGTATTGCGTTGTCCGGTATGGCTTCACTCAGCCAGGTTTCAGTGAAGCACAGAGCAGCAGAGTTTAAAAAATCCTTGTTAGTGCGGGTGAGGAGAAGTCTGTCCGTTCTGTTAGGAAGGGATCGGAGATTCGCAAGATGAATGCTGGGGAGTGCAGTGCGGAGGCCGCGCTCGCGGAGTTTAACCAGCGCGCCTGCACGCTTCCCGCGTTTGCGTCTGACCGCGCGTTTGAACAACACCGCTGCCCCTCCGACGAGAATGTCCAGCAAAACGTCAGAATAATCAAAAACTGTAGAAAAATTATCTGGTGTGTGTTTCCTAATGTCCAGTAGTTCGTCTTTGTTGAAACTGATAGGAAAAGAATGACTAAACGCAGAACAAACGAACAAAAACAACACAATAGCTGGAGAGCAACACACAGAGGCAGCCATGCGCGGCGCCATCTTGATCATTAATAAAAAGATAAACCTCACATATTTCAGCCTTTAAATCATTTTTATAAAAAGAATGAGTAAAAAAAAAAAAAATACTTTACATTAATACATACATACATAAAATACATACATTAATGCACATTAGCTTATCTTTTATTATTAATAGTCAAATTCGGTCAGATTTTCTCATGGCGTCTGTCGTTGCTATGGATTTAAAACAAACATAACCCTCACAAGTAAAACAGTGCTGAACTGAAATGTGCTAAATTAAATAAATATATAAATATGAATATATTAAAATAAGAAGTTCTAAAGAACGAACTCTATACAGAAAATTATTTAAACATTAAAATATTACAAGTTTCATTAGCTAGAAACATACAGGTAACACTTTGCAAGTCGCATTTGTTAACAAGGATGTATTAGCTAGCTTTCATGAACTATATGCATTATGCAATATACGTTTTTACTACCATGTATTAATATGAGCAATACAATTGAACCTTTATCATTCATGTTAGTTCATAGTACATTAACTAAGGTAATAACAGATAAAATAAGAATTAAAACTCCATTTCAAATGCATTAGTAAATGTTGAAATTAACAAACTAACAATGAATACTTCTACAACTTTTATTAACCTTAGTTAATGCTAAAAATGGAATCTTATTGTAAAGTGTTACCATTTCATATAATTCCAAAAAGTCGTTCTTAAAGATGGACATTAAAATTTAATAAAGACCTATATTACGTATACGTAATATAGCCTTTGAATAGTCTCTCACTTTATTTGCTTCTATTTTAGAACACTTGATGATTATCTAATCAAAATAACAAGATGTATTGTAGTCATAAAAAAAGAACTTAAATCGAACGCTTTTCTGAGTCTGAATCTGTTTCAAAGAAAGCTTGTAATTCAGGATAAGTTTCATCTGACTGTTGGTCTGCTGAGTCACATTTGGTTGAGGCCTTATGGCCCACCTTAGTGTGCAATTGTTTGTTCTGTTCTTTTAATTTAGCTATACACCTAGCTTGTTCTTGTGCAATGGATAAGCTAAATTCCATGTGACAAAAAAATAATGCCTTTTATGTTTCTCTTCCTGATACATGCACCCAACACCTTCTTGCATTCTTCAATAGACGAACTCTGAATAGAGTGCCCTCCTAACAATGACTTAAACTCACTGTCTGTCCATAAAGGGGTAGCTAGCCCACCTTTCTCAGTAGTTGGGATTAGTCTATCACTTTTCCTAAACATTTTGTGGATTTCTTTGTTACCACACAAACAAACACTAAAACTTCTCTGATCAACAGAGGGTACACTCAAAACTGATCAACTATCGTTAACCTTCCTTCAAATTACTAGCACTTTATGCTAATCTTTCCTGCTTACAAGAACAGAAGATGAACAATTCTTCTCTGCTGAAAACAGAGAATAAACCCATAACTTCTCTGACAAAGCAACGAATACCTAGTTATGAATATTCATCATAATGTATTCAACCTTCCCTGGCAATCAGAGGAGAAACCACTTTGCTAACACACTTTTAACAGTTGTTACATTTTCCTGATTAAACAGAGGATGAACCTTCTTAAGCAAAGTAGAGGACAAACTACTGTTAACAGTTTAAAAAGAGGATACATTTCATCTCTAAAAGCAACTTTAGAGGATAACTTTAGTTAACAAACCCTACAGCTGTCTGTTAACTTCTTCTCTGGCGGCGCAGAGGAATGACAAATTTGTACAGGTCTTCAGTGGTTCTTTGAATAGAGTGAAACTCACCAAATCGTTCGCTGTACGGAAAGGTTCCGTCTGGAAACTCAGTCAGAAAGTTCTTTCTTTGTTGAGCTTGAAGTTTCAAGATTCGGTCTGGAACTGGAAAGTCAGATGTTGAGATCTTTGTTGAGCTTCAGTTCTGGAACTTGGTTAGCTTTGTTGAGATCTTTGAGCTTTGAAGTTTCAAATCAGTCTGGAAAAGTTCATTCTTTGTTGAGTTTCAGTTTCTCCATCCGGGTCACGGCACCATCTGTTGTAAACCTTGTTCTTCTTAAGTGTAGAAAACTTAGAAGTGCAGACCAGGAGACTTTTTGAGGTATCTTTCGAGCAGAAGTTCTTTATTGCGTGGCTGTAGTCATCGCGATCAAGTCTAACTAAGGCAGTATACATTTAGTTCATATACCCTTTCAGGGGGAGGAGTTACATAAAGGTGGAGGCACTCTGAAACAAAAGCATGTAAATGAGGCATACCGGTTAAGGAATGTGCCCTAGACTGAGAGTGTTACCAATCCTAATCCAATCAGCATAACAGTGTAATGTAAATAGCCTAATCCAATCAGCCAGACTCTTCACCGATACCTTCATATTATCTTAATGGCCAGGCAGTGCATAAAGACAAATCAATCAACAATCAATCAACATTTATTTATACAGCCCTTTACAACACTCAAGGTGAACCAAAGTGCTTTCCAAAAACAACAACAACAATACAAAGCAAAATATAAAAATAAAATATATAATCAAGATGTATAATAAATGTATGTCACAAAGAAAACAAAGAAAACAAAAAAGAAAAGAAAAGAAAACACAGAATGACTCAACCAATGCTACGATATAAAAGCCAGTCTAAATAAATAAGTCTTAAGCTTCGCTTTAAAACGGCCTAAGTCTGTGGTTATTCTTAAGTCGGCAGGTAGCTTGTTCCAAAGTTTTGGCCCAGCTACAGAAAAGGCCCGGTCACCCCAGAGTCTGTACCTTGTCCTTGGGACTTCCAACAAGAGTTGAGTTGTTGATCTAAGATTCCTGTTTGACTCTCGCAAAGTTAGCATCTCAGTTACGTAAGGAGGAGCAAGGCCGTTGAGAGCTTTAAAAACAAACAATAAAATCTTAAAATCTACTCTAAAAGAAACAGGAAGCCAGTGGAGTGAAGAAAGAATAGGAGTTATATGCTCACGTTTGCGTGTATTAGTTAAAAGGCGAGCTGCTGCGTTCTGCACCAGCTGAAGGCGCCTGAGCGAGGACTGTGAAACTCCCACGTAGAGTGCGTTACAATAGTCTAGTCTTGAGCTAATAAAAGCATGAATAGCTTTCTCAAGATCCGAACGATTTAAAAATGGTTTGACCTTGGCCAATAGGCGTAGTTGAAAAAAACTTGCTTTTACCACGCTGTCAATTTGTTTGTCAAATTTAAGGCTACTGTCAAAAGTCACACCGAGATTTCTCACAGTCGGTCTAAGTTTTGAAATTAATGTATTTGGGTCAGCGTTTGCAGACTCGCCAAATAAAATATATTCGGTCTTATCTTCATTCAAATTAAGGAAGTTTTTTCCTAACCATAATTTAATGTCGTCAATGCAATCAATTAGTGACCCAGATGCATCACTATTTGTTGGACTCATCGGCAAATAAATCTGCAAATCATCAGCATAGCAATGATAAGCTATGTTATGTCTGGCTATGATGGACCCAAGGGGCAGCATATAGAGTGAAAATAAAACTGGTCCGAGAATAGAGCCTTGTGGCACCCCGCAGGAAAGAGAAGTAGTAGAAGAGGACGAATTCCCAATCACTACAGAATAGGTTCTATTAGTCAAATAAGACGAAAACCACTGAAACGCAGTACCCTTAATGCCAACATAGTGGTTAAGGCGAGACAGAAGGATTGCATGGTCCACTGTATCAAAGGCCGCCGTGAGATCGAGAAGCACTAAAATAACGGGGCTCTTAGAATCAACAAACCGGGCAATATCGTTGTGTACCTTTAACAGTGCAGACTCAGTACTATGGCGCGATCTAAATCCTGATTGAAATTTCTCAAACATAGAGTTATTTTCTAAAAAAGAATGTAATTGGAAAAAAACAACTTTTTCTAAAACTTTTGACAGAAAAGGCAAGTGAGAAACTGGTCTGAAATTAGACAGAATTGAGGGATCCAGATTCGGTTTTTTGAGAAAAGGCCTAACCACAGCATGTTTGAACTCAGCAGGGACAGATCCTGAGCTAAGACATTTATTAATAAATACCAACAAGAAAGGCCCAACTGTGCTAAGAACCTCTTTTAGCAATTTAGTTGGAATAAAGTCCATGGGACAGTTTGTACTTTTCATTTGTTGCACTACTTCGTTAAAGAATGATAATGAGACTGGCTCAAACTCTTCAAGCACAGTGGAATGAGTTGCCGCAACAACTGAGTCAGTTGCAGAGCTATTAGTCGTAAGTTGTCTGACGGACTCCACTTTATTAATAAAAAAGCTAAGAAAATTCTCACAAGTGGAGACTGAGGCATCCGTCAGAGAACAAGAAGGCGGGTTTACGACAGAATTAATTGTATTAAACATCACCCTTGGACAATGCCCACTATTAGTGATAACACTTGACAAATATTTGGATTTTGCTTCCCTTACGGCCCCTTGATAATCAAGAAGACAGCCCCTTAATATTTCCAAGGACACATACAATTTGTCCTTCTTCCATCTCCGCTCAGCTTGTCTACAGCGCTGCCTAGCGGTGCGGGTGGCATCATTTATCCAGGGATCTGTTCTTAGCTTAGGAGCTCTGTGTTTATAAGGGGCAATAACATCTAAAAATTTCAGAACAGGTAGAATTAAAAAATGAAAGCATGCCATCAGAACATATAGAATAATCAGATTCACTAAAGACATAACATTCAGAGTCCATAAAAATATCCGTAAATTCTTCAGCCGTTGAGGAGGTGAGAATACGACGATAACATGGCAAAACACTAGACTTACTGGCTATTGAAGGCAGGACTGGAAATTCAACAATAACAGGGAAATGATCCGAGATAGCAGTCTCAGATATTTCAGTAAAGGAGATAGAGAGCCCATAAGACATAATAAGGTCTAGAGTGTGTCCCATAAGATGTGTGGGTCGGTCCACCAGTTGATTTAACTGGAAAGAGGACAAAAGTCGTTTAAACTCAGTACCCAACAGATCAGACGGACTACACACATGGATATTAAAATCACCACAAATAAAAATTTGGTCGTACTTAGGGACAACATCAGCTAAAAATTCGGAAAACTCTTGGATAAAATTCTTATTGTATTTGGGTGGACGATAAACAACAGCACATAACACAGGGCATGTAAACTCGATTAAAAATAGCTGTAGTTCAAAACAAGAATAATTATTTGTAGATAAAAGTCGACATTTAAATTTGTCCTTAAAAACAGAAGCCACGCCTCCTCCGCGCCCCGACACTCGCGGGGAGCTGAAAAAACAGCAGTGAGGTGGGAGGAGCTCTGTAAAGGCACTGTTGTCACCTGGTTTAACCCAGGTTTCCGTCAACAAAAGAAAATCCAAAGAGTGCAAATGGTGATAGTCTCAGTGCTCTGACCAATTTAACTTACAATAGAGAGCTGGACAGACAGGAACAGGCAGGTTTGTGACATCATTTACCTTAGATACAAAATTCACACTAATAAACTTTCTCAGTTTCTATACTATTGTATTGGAAGCTCAATTAAACATTTAAATAAAATGTGTAATCCTACACTATCATGTGTTGTTTTTGCCTTCTTTCACGTTGTGGTTTTTTAGACATTCAATATTTTTCATCTACAGACATGTAACGTGATGTTTTTCTTTGTTTATTATTACTTGACTGTTTGTTTTATTTATCTATCCTTATCTATTATATAAAAAAATCAATACAATGATATGTTGTCATTGTTATATAATATACAATTATATGAAATAATAGCTGTATCATTTTCTTGTCTGTTTATCACTGAGGGAAAACTTCATAATTTCATAATTGTCCATATATGGAATATCCTGCCCCGTCTTGACGTCAAGTCGGGGGAGAAATTAAAATCTCGTATTTGAGTGCGCGTGGGCTGGTTTACGAACCCTGGGGTAAACAAACGCTTCACTTTTGAATATCGGCTTCCCGGCCAATGTATAATCGTTAGGCAATCATAACATACATTGATTCTCGTGGAAAAGTGAAAATTACAGGTTATGACTCCTTTAAATATGCAACTTCGTCGGCTAATGAATGCATAAAAGTGACCAGCTGGATATAAAATAATGCAAATAGATGGTTACAATTGCAACATAAAACATTTGGGTCAGGTCTGCGTGTGTTTTTGTCACATTGTTTAAACCACTTGACTGAGGTACTAATGTTGGAGTCCTCTCAGCCTCGACGGCAAACATCTTTTCTTTCTGACTGATACCGTAAATACCGTTTCACTGTCGGTGTTTTAAATGCGCGTCTGAAGTGTCAGCGCTCTCTGAGCTGCGTGTTCTCTCCTTTCTGCGCGCAGCCTCACGTGCTAACGTAAACAACTCAGCCAGTGATAGTTTGTTATTTGTACTCTAGAGGCCGCTCTCGCTCTGTCTAATACCAGCAGTCTCTTCTCAGCGCTCTCGTACTGTGTAATGACTCCGCACACTTATCAGCCACTCCAGCAACGGACGCAACCCGGAAAAACTATCGGTCTGGATTTTTGCCGATAACGACAGTTACACCAATCAAGTGCCGATGAATCGGCCGATCTCTAATTTCACCACCGAAAAATGCTTGCTGTAGCTGTGCTACAAGATTTATTTACGGAGAAGAGAAAAAAACCTGTAGTGTTTGGGTGCACCCCCATCCTTCATGTTGACTGAGATTTCAATGTTGTTACAGAAAGGGTGAAGCTGATTGGTTGGTTCTTGTCACATGACCTGCTTGCGGCATTCTGAAAAGTTTGAAAAGTTTTTTATCTCGCTGCGCCTGGAAAAATCGCTTCAATTATGAGCGCGCTTGCCGCGCGCCAACATTTGAAATAAACTTGAGAGCGCAAAAGACACGATATGTGAACGGCCTATGGCATTTATTTAGTCTCAAAACTCGCGAACAGAATACGAGGGCAAAAAACAGTATGCGCGCAGAATGCCATACACGCGCGGGCGCGTTTCTGCACCGTGAGCGCACACAATGCCATCCTCATGCGGCCCCTTGACAAGCTACCTCAGGCCACGAGCTAGTGGAAGAAACACTAGTGGTTTTGGCGCGCAGTGTTCTGATTTGCTTATTTCGATGGCGATGGCGCAGTGGATAAGACACATGCCTTTGGTGTGAGAGACCCGGTTTTGAATCCACTGTGAGACACCAATGTGTCCCTGAGCAAGACACTTAACCCCTAGTTGCTCCAGAGGCGTGCGACCTCTGAAATATAGCAATTGTAAGTCGCTTTGGATAAAGCGATTCACATAAGTCACGAGTGTGTAACACGATTCACATAAGTCACCCAAACTGACGTGAAAAAAGCGGGAGGCGCCGAAAAGCGCGCTGTTTGCATCCCTGGCTTCAGGAGGAGATCTGGGCCGCATTACAGACGAAACTGGACAAGTCTAAATGCATATCCTTTTTGAAACCACATATCTAAATTGGACTTCTCCCAACAATGCTAAAAATAAACGTGTGAGAGCTTGTTATAGGCTATATGTCATGTTATATTCATTATATGATGAAGCTATGGCAACACGCATTACCGCAGATGAGCAGCTGAGCATCTGTTCATCAAGCCAACATGCAAACTATCGCAAATCAAAGTGAAAGTAAGTTGCAGACGCTTAACGCACAATCATCTTCATTAAAAGTAAAGAAACAAAATGATCTTACCAGAGCTGTTGTCACTCTCTCTTATTGCAGTCTTTGATTTTGAAATTAGCAGATGATCAATAAAATGCAGCTCATTACTGTTGCTTTCGGTGACGTGAACTCCGTTAAATCTGCATAGGACGTTGTTTGATGATCGGATTTATATCCGTTTTGCGAAAACACATTAATGTGACCAGGTTTAAATGGAATCGTTTTGATAAATCCGATAGCTATCTGATCTGAGAAAACGCATGAAGTGTCCAGGTGTAAATGGCCCCATTATGAGCTGTCTGTCAGCATCTGTATAATTTTCTGCTAATAAATTGCAAATTGTGGCATGTTGCAAAGCAGTCCCATCTCTTGTGTTTTTATGAATGACGTCAGCGACTAGTCGACGTCAACTCGACTTTGATGTCATAACAGTCGACTTCAAAAAATCTGAAGTCGTTCAACCCCTACTGTGTTCATTCTCGATGTGTTTCGTGCTGTAAAGCGGAATAGATGATCAGGTCACGTGCGCTCGCGCTGCCGTTCGCTTGAACTGAGGCGCTACAGTGATCGAGCTGAAAGAGATCGCGACAGCTCGAGAGACATCTGTGGTCTCACTCCAGTCTATATTAAATTAGCCAATTGTTATTGTGAAGTTTATTGTGCTTGCAATTTATGACTGTATAGGCTGAGAGAGTTTATGGCTTCAGGAGGGGCGGATGTGCGCGTGCGCGAGTCATTCAGAACACAAGACAAAATAAGAGTGTTCTTGCAAAACAGATCATGGCAAAATAATCGTTTTTACTCGATTGTACTATTTTGGAGATCGTTGGGAGCCAAAATCGAAATTGAAATCGAAATTCAATTAATTGCACAGCCCTAGTAAAGGGCCGTACACACCGGGACGAATATCGGCGCGCGTTATTCGCTAGCGTTTTTCAACGCGTTTTTTGTCTTCACACCCATGCGATTTTCGCTGACGATGAGCCGAGTGAACATGCAAATTCATTCCCTGAAATTAGAGGGCGCTTAATGTAAAACAGAAATAAAAGTTACAAGCCTATGTAAATGAAAGACAATTAAGTGAAATGAAACTCACCATCAAGGCCCATTTGCTCTGCATTACCACTCCATAACAGTTCTCTTTTATCAATATTTTTGTAGTCGCGTTTGTCATACAGTCCTTATGTTCCGAGACCAGCAGCTCTACGTTTATCTTGACTTGCATCTTCCTCGTTTTCTTCCCGGCAGTGTGTAGACGCTACTTGGCGTATATCTCCTTCGCCGTTACGTGTGTGTGCTCGGCAAGACCGTTTTGTGTTTGAGCGCCCCCCAAGTTGTGTTTTACTGTAACTTCAGAAGCTCCAGACACGTGAGCAAAAGCGCCAATCTCATTGGTCGGATAGTTTTTGACGTGGTGGGTCAAACCAAAAAAACGAACCCGAGGCGTTTTTTTAAAAAATTACGCTTTTATGCATGCCGTTTTTCGCGTCGGTGTGCACACTCACATTGGCGCCCTTTGTTTAATCAAGCGTCGTCCCGGTGTGAACAGGCCTTAAGTAGTATTTTTTTACATATTTAATCTGATATTTGAGGTGTTGAGTGTCATTGACTAATATTTTAAGCCATCTACATAGTATTGACTGGACTGAGGACAGGACATGCGCTCCACATGAGGACACAAGAGATGTTTCAACATCAGAGGAAGAGGAAACCATAGAGGAGGGCAGTGACTATCATGATAGTGATGATGAGGATTACATCCCACCTTTACGTGAGGGCAGTGACTATGATGATAGTGATGATGATTACATCCCACCTTTATGTGTTCGGTAAGTTCCTAACTAATGTTTGTCTTTGATGAAAATTATTTTCTTTTAACATTGTTTTTTTTTGTATTCCATCAGGACTTCTGGTGCTATTCAACAAAACTTATGTCTGGATGCTCTTCAAGTCATCAGCATGGAGGACATGAAACATGAAACTCTAGACCCATCCCAAGTCCAGAGTGAGTTTGACATCATTGATCATCTTGCAGCTACACTTATCATGTCTATTTGTGGCAATAAATTAAAAAAATGGACATAATCAGTTATGCATTGTTAATGACAGGAAAACAAACTCTAAAAATGGGTGTCATATTGTTGTAGTGTGTAATGTTTGTGTCAGATGTGATCTGTAATACTATAATCTTTTATAATAGATGATTTATAATATTTAAGGGTATATTTTGACGGTCTGAACTCAAACGTTTTCTTTTTACTACAATTACTACAGAATAACTATAGGCTAATGCCCAAAGTTTACAGTGCAAATATGCACAATAATGTCAACATATGAATGAAACGCGCTGCCGCTTCCCACGTTTTTAACTGAATTATTCTTTTCCTAATGCTCACATCAGTTCACAATAAATGATAGAATATTCCCATCAGCCTTCAATATACCTCATTTGTGTAAATCAATTCATAAAAATGCATTAAAATTATGATTTTTGTTTTCATTTCAGACCCGATGGAGGAAAATGAGGAGATTGGAGAGGAGAAACCACATTTATGTTCTTTTTGTGGAAAGAGTTTTAAATACAAACCAAGTCTCGAGATTCACACGAGAGTCCACACTGGAGAGAAACCGTTCACATGTGATCAGTGTGGGAAGAGTTTTACACAATCATCAAACCTTAAGGAACACATGAACATTCACACTGGAGAGAAATCATACAAATGCGATCAATGTGGCAAAACATTTTCGAGGGCTACAGGCCTATCGACCCACATGTTAGTTCATTCACAGGAGAAACCACATTTATGTTCTGTGTGTGGAAAAAGATTTTCACGTCTGCAAGGTTTAAAATTTCATCAGAAAATACATACTGGTGAAAAAGATCATAAGTGCTTTGAGTGTGGGAAGAGTTTTATTACCGCTATAAGTTTGAAACACCACTGGAGGACTCACACTGGAGAGAAACCGTACAAGTGTTCACACTGCGACAAGAGATTCCGTCGGTCTGAACATGTGAAAACACACGAGAGGATCCACACGGGAGAGAAACCGTATCACTGCACTCTATGTGGGAAGAGTTTCACTCAAATATCTTCTCTACAAAGTCATATAAAATACAATCACAGTAAGTAATTCATGTTCACACACCTGCAAACTTGTCGCTTTTCGGCGACAATCGCCGTTTTCTCGGCCAATTGGGTCATTTACGTGAATCGCGTAGAACCGGAGAGTTTTTTCTTTTGGGGGGACGTAAACGTAATGCAAGCGGAACGAAACTGCTCGTTATTGTGTGGTTGACGGACCGTTTATCAGTTTGGACCAAAGCAGCGCGAGCCGAGCTTGATCAAGCGACACTGTTACTACACAGCGCTAAGAGATCAAGTAAAGGAATAATTTGTATTTGCCACTGAAGTAATAACATCGCTGCGAGATCTAGTGAGAAACATTCACATTTCTCCGTTATTAACGGATCAAACAGCACTGACGTGGAAACCAGAAAGAAACATTGTGTCATGAATGAACTATCCAGTGTCCACAGATCAGCAACATTCACCATGGATTTACTGTAGTAACACTAACCGCAACCATGGAAGTTTGGCAGGAATAGTAGGCTATAATGCCTTCAAGTAACATTACGTCGGTTTTATTTTGACATTATGAACACAATTGCTGCCCTCAAACTAATCTGAACTAAAATATGTTTGTTTATAACTACTACAATATTACATTTAATTTTTTCCAAGGAGCTGTTTTGTTTTATATGCTCCTAAGAAGAGTCAATTATAGCTCCAGAATTGCTCAAAGTAAAACAAATATCATACTTTATGATGTTAGTTTTCATTTAAAAAAAGAATTAAAAAAATTAAATCAAGAAAATTACCAAAAACCTGGTAAACAGTAAATTCTAACAACATAGGTCTATTTAGATAAACAATCTGGCGAGCATGTTGTTTTAGGTTAATACACCAACAGCAAATTTCTGTCTAATAAAGCGCTCAGAAATGTGTGAGACCCCCCCCCCCCCCCCCCCCCCCTGCGACACTTTCACCTTTTTTACTCTGAGGAGTTTGCAGGTCTGTGTTCAGATCCAGCACTTTCAGCTCTAATGCAGTCATCACCGAACGTGACACAATAATACCATCAAGTAATAAAATCTCTTCAAAATCTGTTCTAACCAGCCACAACGAGCGACAGGACAAAGAAACATCTTCTAAATTTGTCACAGTGAATAAAGTTATTCTTCAAGACCAGAAGTTTACACTGTGAGATGATTATTCTTGTATATAATGATGCACTTTTATCATAGTTTGTTTATACTTTTAAGAAGGAAAATATGTTTTTTTTTACAGGTTCAGACTGTTCTTATTAATTTTCTTTCTTTTGTAGTTTATCATTAGATCCAGCACTGTCAAGAAATACTAAATACGTAATACGCATGCGCATGATTCCACAGTTTTCTCAGATTCACATTTTTGTAGTTTACATTAAGTTAATTATTTCTTTTTAAACCTTTTGAAAACTGCATTTTAAGGCACCCAAAACACAGGTGTCATGCAAATGAATGGCCAAAACGCACACGTTTTCAATTTTAGTTTAAAGCGGTGTTGTTTAAACGGCCCCAAAATCTGTCCTAATCACCCTGCTGAAAAAAACTATAGAAACCCTTTGAAAGAATTTGTAATGGTTATAATGGGAATTGTATTGGTTTGAATGGAAAATAAAAAGGTCTGTGTAACAAAACCAGCTCAAAGGCCAATCAAAAATAGCTAAAAACAAGCCCAGTGACCATATAATATCAAAACTCAACATGTGCCAATACCATACTTAAAATACATATTTTACAGTCAATGTTATAAACAATTTAATCTTAAAAATCACTAGTAGGAATCATAAGCAGTTTTCATAAGGGAGCTCAAAGGCCCCTTTCTCTCAAAATTCATATTCTAGTCAAATTGTATCATTGGTAGAATGTATCATATTTCACTAAATGCATGTCAGTGAATTACAGTAATATGTCAAACCGTCTAAATCGCTGGTGGAAAAATCAGCAAGCGCAGTTTACAAGTAGCCCAATAAACTTGGCAACACTGCTGGGGCCTGTTTCAGAAAGGAGGTTAAGTGAAAACTCTGAGTATGTTAACCCTGAAATGAGGGAAACTCTGGGTTTTCTGTTTCAGAATGGGAGGTAAGTCAAACCTGAGAAAGCAGGGTAAGTCAAGCCCGTTTCTGAAAGAGAGGTAACTTATACTCAGAGTCAGTTACCATGGTAACTTACTCTGTGAACCTAAACTGGTCGGGAGCAGGTTTTCTTATGTAAACCCAGAGTTTATTTCGGTCTCCTCCCTTTTTTTAAAGAGGAGGCGGTGTTTAAACACCTCATTCATTCTTTCGGTACATTTATTCATTGCTGTTTTTTCCCCCAATTTTTTTAATAAGATGAAGTCTATATAACTTCTTAACTGACAACTGAAAATACAGTAGATTAGAGTTACATCATGTAGTTCTAAACAAATTCTACAGAATTAAACTGTAGCATTCACTGAAAATCACTGAACTGTGTTCATCTGTGCACCAGAAGTTGATGGACCTTCCTCCTGCTGTTCTTCCACACTCGGGACGGGGGAGAGATAAGAATATCCGTTTATACTTAGATATAAACTTAGATTCTATAGGCTACTCCACATAAATAATGTGAAGAAATGTGAATGTGTAGACACATAATATTAACATTTCCTCTGTAGGCCTCTCTGTGGCAGCAGAAACTGTTTCTTCATCCCCATCGTCCTGTGAAGATGAGCATTTGGGTGAGCACATTTTATAATACTACAGGTCCTTCTCAAAAAATTAGCATATTGTGATAAAGTTAATTATTTTACATATTGTAATGATAAAAATTAAACTTTCATATATTTCAGATTCATTGCACACCAACTGAAATATTTCAGGTCTTTTATTGTTTTAATACTGATGATTTTGGCATACAGCTCATGAAAACCCCAAATTCCTGTTTCAAAAAATTAGCATATCATGAAAAGGGTCTCTAAACGAGCTATTAACCTAATCATCTGAATCAACTAATTAACTCTAAACACCTGCAAAAGATTCCTGAGGCTTTTAAAAACTCCCAGCCTGTTTCATTACTCAAAACCGCAATCATGGGTAAGACTGCCGACCTGACTGCTGTCCAGAAGGCCATCATTGACACCCTCAAGCAAGAGGGTAAGACACAGAAAGACATTTCTGAACAAATAGGCTGTTCCCAGAGTGCTGTATCAAGGCACCTCAGTGGGAAGTCTGTGGGAAGGAAAAAGTGTGGCAAAAAACACTGCACAACGAGAAGAGGTGACCGGACCCTGAGGAAGATTGTGGAGAAGGACCGATTCCAGACCTTGGGGGACCTGCGGAAGCAGTGGACTGAGTCTGGAGTAGAAACATCCAGAGCCACCGTGCACAGGCGTGTGCAGGAAATGGGCTACAGGTGCCGCATTCCCCAGGTCAAGACACTTTTGAACCAGAAACAGCGGCAGAAGCGCCTGACCTGGGCTACAGAGAAGCAGCACTGGAGTACCCACAGTCAGTGATGGTCTGGGGTGCCATGTCAGCCGCTGGTGTTAGTGCACTGTGTTTTATCAAGGGCAGGGTCAATGCAGCTAGCTATCAGGAGATTTTGGAGCACTTCATGCTTCCATCTGCTGAAAAGCTTTATGGAGATGAAGATTTCATTTTTCAGCACGACCTGGCACCTGCTCACAGTGCCGAAACCACTGGTAAATGGTTTACTGACCATGGTATTACTGTGCTCAATTGGCCTGCCAACTCTCCTGACCTGAACCCCATAGAGAATCTGTGGGATATTGTGAAGAGAAAGTTGAGAGACGCAAGACCCAACACACTGGATGAGCTTAAGGCCGCTATCGAAGCATCCTGGGCCTCCATAACACCTCAGCAGTGCCACAGGCTGATCGCCTCCATGCCACGCCGCATTGAAGCAGTCATTTCTGCAAAAGGATTCCCGACCAAGTATTGACTATTGTGTGCATAACTGAACATAATTATTTGAAGGTTGACTTTTTTTTTTTATTAAAAACACTTCTTTTATTGGTCGGATGAAATATGCTAATTTTTTGAGACAGGAATTTTGAGTTTTCATGAGCTGTATGCCAAAATCATCAGTATTAAAACAATAAAAGACCTGAAATATTTCAGTTGGTGTGCAATGAATCTAAAATATATGAAAGTTTAATTTTTATCATTACATTATGGAAAATAATGAACTTTATCACAATATGCAAATTTTTTGAGAAGGACCTGTATTTGTCATAATTTGTGGTGTATTGAGTAGGCTACTTACAACTGTCTGGGGTTCTGTTGGGACAGGAGGCTCCAAAAGACAGATATTACCATCAGAATCTGTTGGGAGCAACAAAAAACCCAACCCAAAGTAAAATATATGGAAATATCAAAAACAGCCTATATAAAAAATAACACATATGTAGACCTCTTACATTTTATGAAGGCACTTGAATCTTCGGGAGTGACTGGCTCTGATGAATTCCCTCAGCCATTGGCCTTCCAGCATTCAGGCTCAGGGCCATCTCCATCTCCTCTGCATCTCCATCTCCATCTCCTCTGCATCTCCATCTCCATCTTCTCTGCATCTCCATCTCCTCTGCATCTCCATCTCCTCTGCATCTCCATCTCCTCTGCATCTCCATCTCCTCTGCATCTCCATCTCCTCTGCATCTCCATCTCCTCTGCATCTCCATCTCCTCTGCATCTCCATCTCCTCTGCATCTCCATCTCCTCTGCATCTCCATCTCCTCTCCATCTCCATCTCCATCTCCTCTGCATCTCCTCTGCATCTCCATCTCCTCTGCATCTCCATCTCCTCTGCATCTCCATCTCCTCTGCATCTCCATCTCCTCTGCATCTCCATCTCCTCTGCATCTTCATCTCCTCTAAATCTCCATCTCCTCTGCATCTCCATCTCCTCTGCATCTCCATCTCCTCTAAATCTCCATCTCCTCTGCATCTCCATCTCCTCTGCATCTCCTCTGCATCTCCATCTCCTCTGCATCTCCATCTCCTCTGCATCTCCATCTCCTCTGCATCTCCTCTGCATCTCCATCTCCTCTGCATCTCCATCTCCATCTCCTCTGCATCTTCATCTTCATCTCCTCTGCATCTCCATCTCCTCTGCATCTCCATCTCCTCTGCATCTCCATCTCCTCTGCATCTCCATCTCCTCTGCATCTCCATCTCCTCTGCATCTCCATCTACATCTCCTCTGCATCTCCATCTCCTCTGCATCTCCATCTCCTCTGCATCTCCTCTCCATCTCCATCTCCTCTGCATCTCCATCTCCTCTCCATCTCCTCTCCATCTCCATCTCCTCTGCATCTACATCTCCTCTGCATCTCCATCTCCTCTGCATCTCCTCTGCATCTCCATCTCCTCTGCATCTCCATCTCCTCTGCATCTCCTCTGCATCTCCATCTCCTCTGCATCTCCATCTCCATCTCCTCTGCATCTTCATCTTCATCTCCTCTGCATCTCCATCTCCTCTGCATCTCCATCTCCTCTGCATCTCCATCTCCTCTGCATCTCCATCTCCTCTGCATCTCCATCTACATCTCCTCTGCATCTCCATCTCCTCTGCATCTCCATCTCCTCTGCATCTCCATCTCCTCTGCATCTCCATCTCCTCTGCATCTCCATCTCCTCTCCATCTCCATCTCCTCTCCATCTCCATCTCCTCTCCATCTCCATCTCCTCTGCATCTACATCTCCTCGGCATTTCCATCTCCTCTGCATCTCCATCTCCTCTGCATCTCCATCTCCTCTGCATCTCCATCTCCTCTGCATCTCCATCTCCTCTGCATCTCCATCTCCTCTGCATCTCCATCTCCATCTACATCTCCTCTGCATCTCCATCTCCTCTGCATCTCCATCTCCTCTGCATCTCCATCTCCTCTGCATCTCCATCTCCATCTACATCTCCTCTGCATCTCCATCTCCTCTGCATCTCCATCTCCTCTGCATCTCCATCTCCTCTGCATCTTCATCTCCATCTACATCTCCTCTGCATCTCCATCTCCTCTGCATCTCCATCTCCTCTGCATCTCCATCTCCTCTGCATCTCCATCTCCTCTGCATTTCCATCTCCTCTGCATCTCCATCTCCTCTGCATCTCCATCTCCTCTGCATCTCCATCTCCTCTGCATCTCCATCTCCTCTGCATCTCCATCTCCATCTCCATCTCCTCTGCATCTCCATCTCCTCTGCATCTCCATCTCCTCTGCATCTCCATCTCCTCTGCATCTCCATCTCCATCTACATCTCCTCTGCATCTCCATCTCCTCTGCATCTCCATCTCCTCTGCATCTCCATCTCCTCTGCATCTTCATCTCCATCTACATCTCCTCTGCATCTCCATCTCCTCTGCATCTCCATCTCCTCTGCATCTCCATCTCCTCTGCATCTCCATCTCCTCTGCATCTCCATCTCCTCTGCATCTCCATCTCCTCTGCATCTTCATCTCCATCTACATCTCCTCTGCATCTCCATCTCCTCTGCATCTCCATCTCCTCTGCATCTCCATCTCCTCTGCATCTCCATCTCCTCTGCATCTCCATCTCCTCTGCATCTCCATCTCCTCTGCATCTTCATCTCCATCTACATCTCCTCTGCATCTCCATCTCCTCTGCATCTCCATCTCCTCTGCATCTCCATCTCCTCTGCATCTCCATCTCCTCTGCATCTCCATCTCCTCTGCATCTCCTCTGCATCTCCATCTCCTCTGCATCTTCATCTCCTCTGCATCTACATCTCCTCTGCATTTCCATCTCCTCTGCATCTCCATCTCCTCTGCATCTCCATCTCCTCTGCATCTCCATCTCCTCTGCATCTCCATCTCCTCTGCATCTCCATCTCCATCTGCATCTCCCTCTCCTCTGCATCTCCTCTGCATCTCCATCTCCTCTGCATCTCCATCTCCTCTGCATCTCCTCTGCATCTCCATCTCCTCTGCATCTCCATCTCCTCTGCATCTCCTCTGCATCTCCATCTCCTCTGCATCTCCATCTCCTCTGCATCTCCTCTGCATCTCCATCTCCTCTGCATCTCCATCTCCTCTGCATCTCCTCTGCATCTCCATCTCCTCTGCATCTCCTCTGCATCTCCATCTCCTCTGCATCTCCCTCTCCTCTGCATCTCCTCTGCATCTCCATCTCCTCTGCATCTCCTCTGCATCTCCTCTGCATCTCCATCTCCTCTGCATCTCCTCTGCATCTCCTCTGCATCTCCCTCTCCTCTGCATCTCCATCTCCTCTGCATCTACATCTCCTCTGCATCTCCATCTCCTCTGCATCTCCTCTGCATCTCCTCTGCATCTCCATCTCCTCTGCATCTCCTCTGCATCTCCATCTCCTCTGCATCTCCTCTGCATCTCCTCTGCATCTCCATCTCCTCTGCATCTCCTCTGCATCTCCATCTCCTCTGCATCTCCATCTCCTCTGCATCTCCTCTGCATCTCCATCTCCTCTGCATCTCCTCTGCATCTCCTCTGCATCTCCATCTCCTCTGCATCTCCTCTGCATCTCCATCTCCTCTGCATCTCCATCTCCTCTGCATCTCCTCTGCATCTCCATCTCCTCTGCATCTCCTCTGCATCTCCTCTGCATCTCCTCTGCATCTCCATCTCCTCTGCATCTCCATCTCCTCTGCATCTCCCTCTCCTCTGCATCTCCTCTGCATCTCCATCTCCTCTGCATCTCCATCTTTGTGAGTCTCTTCCTTCTTTCCTTTGGCTGAGTAGAAGTCAAATAAGAATGAACATTTAATTGTGTTAATTAGACCTATGTCAGAAATGCTGCTGCACTGCAAGACACTGGATGCTATTTAGTTATTTAATATGTCAAATGTTTGTAAAGTCAGGTAGCCTACATCCATGATATGCTCAAGCCTTACCTGACTGAATTATGTTTTTATATTTCACTTTCAGCTGCTGCCATGTTCTTTTAATGCCTGCAGGATTGCACCTACATGAAAATTAAAATTAGGTTGAATAACATACTGTTCTTCCAGTTTCACCTCTGATATTATAACAGTTGGGTAAGTTACTCTAAAATAGTTATTAATTACTAACTACAAATGACATCTCCAACAGTGTAATTAGATTAATGTAATAATAACTATCTCTAGAAAGTAATGGTCTACTTATTACTAATTACTTTATAAATCCCATATCAACCTCAACCACTTGAACAATACAAAAAGAGACAGCAAACTGCACTTTTAATGCTTTCAAATTAACAATATACAACTGCATGAATTATTCTTGAATTGACCAAAGTGTGTAGAGAGAGAAGGTTACATTAAAAATATACCTTTAAAAAAATGTTATGTTAAATCCACTATTGTTTTATACAGAATTGATCTATAGTCTATGCAGTATTTAATGCAATGACATCATATTTTACTTTATATTACAAAAGAATTAAGAGTAATCCCTTTAATTAAATTACAGTATATAACTTAGATTACTTGGTAATTACACCCAACACTGTATAACAGTAATTAAAATGTAAACTTACGCATTGACTCGAGCAACTATTTTCTCCCAAACTAACTCTCTCGCTCGCCGCTGCTGCCCTGTTGCTTAAAAAGAAAATGTTTGCTACTGCTGGTGAGAAATATGCAGACCTCTTTTTGTCTGGCGCTGTTACCATGGTGACTCATAATATCTGCGCTCCATTGATAATGGCTTTTTATAGTTGTGGTGCACGCGCTTAACTCAGAGTCAGTCAACTTAGAGTTGATTGAACTAACTCATTTCAGCTGTTCTGAAACCGAAAACTCAGAGTTTCCCATCTCAGGGTAAGTTAACTCAGAGTTCAAGTTTTAACTCAGAGTTGGTTGAACCTCCTTATTGAAACAGGCCCCTGCTGAAACCATCAGGTGATGGTTTTAATGGTTAATGCTAGTTTGTAATGTTATTTTAGTAGGGGTGTTAACGATGTATCAAGATATTGTGATATAAAAATGTGACAATATGTATCTTCGATGTAAACGAAATGATTGGGGATATAGTTGTTTTGTTTTTTTCAAGGCTCAGCTTACTGTATTTATAAGGTATAATTCACCCAAAAATGTCACCCTCATGTCGTTTGAAACCTATAAGAATTTTTTATTTGTTTTCATATTTTGCTTCAAGAAGTATGACTAATTTTTGCAAAAAACATTAATTCTTTCATGAGGTAAACAAAATATTGACCAACCTCGAAGGATATGTTATACTTGGAGGTTACTTTAAAGGCAGGGTAGGTAGAATTCCCCAAAAATACTTTTTTCCAAGTTTGTTTAAACTGTCTTTATATATCAATGCATAATTAAAATGTAAGTACTCTGGAAAATAAATTATAAAAATCAAGTGTCTGTAGTCCTCTCAGGACTGTAATAAACACAGCTCATTATACCATTCGGGAGGAAAGAAATGATTGGCTGGGGCGACTGTCACTCTCCCTCGCTACCATGGATACCACCTGTGCTGATATAGGAGCAGCCATTTGGAAAAAAGTATTTTTGGGTAATTCTACCTACCCTGCCTTTAATCAGACTATGGATGGCATCCTGGACAGAAGTCAAAACAACATCAGATCAATCCCTAGAGAATTAACAGATATTTGGAGATTGGTTAATCCACGAGAAAGGGAATACACGTTCTTCTCAAACTGTCACAAGACCTTTTCAAGTATTGATTACTTTTTGATCTCCAACTCCTTAACTGACTTTGTTGCTGAATGTATAATTGGCGTAATAGGATTGACAGATCATTCACATGTGGAGTTAAAATAAGAATTGAAGGTGGATTATAAGAAAAGGGGGAGATGGAGGTTTAATACGTTTATACTGGAAGATAAGGTCTTTATAGATTCACTGCAGGAAGACATAAAGATGTTTTTTGAACTTAATATTGGGTCAACTCCAGTGTTGGGGAAAGTTACTTTTAAAAGTAATGCATTACAATATTGCGTTACTCCCCAAAAAAGTAACTAAGTACGTTACTTAGTTACTTTTTATGGAACGTAATGCGTTACATTACTTTTGCATTACTTTTTCTCACCTGCATGGGCTTGTTTGTTTGTTTTTTAATAACAGCTAAAACAATCTATTTTTGCCAATTGTTAAGGCCCTTTCACATCAAAAGTTAAATGAATTAGCCTAAGGCTGAAGGAAATGCATATTTACTACAGTACAGTAGAGGGCGCCGCTCAAACAAACCTTTCAGCTGCTGCTGTTCTTGATTAAATAACAATAGGATACAGGAGAAGGAAGTTCAACACTCTTATTTCTAAACCTAATCTAAAGTCATTTTTGCTTATTAGTATGGTTGAATTAGATCATAGGTCAGCAGCAAAGACATTGGTTAATAAAGTGAGATTAAATACATAAAGTATATTTGTGTAATTTAACATAGTTAATTATAAAATTTTTGCACAAAATTCTGAGATTGCATTTGACTGCTTTTATTCATTTTGAGGAATACTGAATGTTTTTGTGCAAATGAGATGAGTAATGCATGTTCAATGCAAATGCACACAACACCTCACTTTATTTCTCTCAACATGGGGACAGGAGAGCTGTCAGTCAATAAATGTGAAAAAGTAACTAGCGTTACTTATTTGAAAAAGTAACTCAGATATTTTGTTGTAAATTGAAAAAGTAATGCGTTACTTTACTAGTTACTTGAAAAAGTAATCTGATTACGTAACTCAAGTTACTTGTAATAAGTTACCCCCAACACTGGTCAACTGAGAGACTAGCAACAGTTTGGGATGCCTCTAAAGCATTTATCAGGGGGAAATGTATTGCTTATGCCAGTAGGGGGAAAAAAGAAAGTGTTGAAAAAATGAAACTTTTAGAAAAACAAATCAGTGATTTAGAAAAAGATTTGGTATAAGGTTTTTCAAACCTTGAAGTTTAAACAGCTTTGTCAATAAAAATTTGATCTTCACGAACTCTTTGATAAGAAAGCAGAATATGCATTATTTCGATTGAAGACCAAGTATTATGAGAGTGGGGAAAAACTCATTGATAGGCAGATTAAGCAACATGAGGCGTCTCACATCATACCTGCAATATAGGAGCGAAATAAGGTGTTCACCTCTAACAAAGAAATTAATTGGGTTTTTAACCAGTTCTATTCAAAACTGTACACATCAGAATCCTATTACAGTCCGAAGGAGTTTTTAGCCAATGTTACTTTGCCCACTTTAACCCCTGATGAACGAGACTCAATAGATGCACCTATAACACAAGAAGAGGTTAGAACTATTATAATGTCTTTAAAATCTGGAAAATCACCAGGCTCGGTTGGGTTCCTAGTAGAATATTATAAGAAGTTTGTCGATGAGTTGACCCCAGTATTAACTAGAGCCGCACAATATATCGAAATATCGCAAAAGTATATATCGTGATATGCATATCGTAACAGCTTGCAATAATCTGGGTCATGAACAAAAGACAAAGAGAAAATCACTCTCTTCTCTTGACTGAATAACTTTTGTAGCTTTAATAAGAATCAGTATATATATTTAATTCATACAGTGAAAACTAAGCAGTGTTTTATTTTTACATTTGATTATTCAGTTTCTGTTGTTAAATATTCCTAATGTAGGCCTTCCTGAAACCCTAAACCCCGTGGTTTACACTTATATTAAAATAACACTTCTTATGCTACAGTAAAACACTGATGTTCACTTTCCGAAGTTGTTTGGGATGTTTTCTTTAAAAAAAAAAAAAAAATAATAATTTGACATTATCGAATCACACATCGAATATCGCATTATTTAATGAGTTATCGGATATCGCATTTTTCTTCAATATCGTGCAGCCCGAGTATTACCTGACGTATATTTAGAGGTACTTGTGAATGATATGTGACCTGATAGTTTTAATGAAGCCTTAATATCACTTATTCCAAAATCTGGACGAGATACGATGGATCCTGCTAATTACCGTCCAATAAGTTTATTAAACGTAGATTGAAAAGTGTTAAAATGATTAGCCTCACGATTAGAAGGTATTTTACCTATACACAGAGATCAGGTAGGCTTTATTAAAAATAGATCCTCGTCTGACAATATGAGAAGACTATTACATCTCATGTGGATGTTGACATGTGGGAGTTGTGAGTTGCCCACACTGTTGTGCATAAAGTTTAATTTCTATAATTAATATTTTTTTCATTTATTATTATTATTTTATTGTGTGCTGAATCTTCTTGCATCAAGAATAAATCATTTAATAATTTTCATCACATCTTAAACCCATGAAATATTATCATTGTGTTTGGGGATTTCCATGGTTTAAATTTCTCTATAAAAGCCTAATATATTTCACCTCACAGATGACAGAGGGAATGAGACGACCGTCTGTCTGCATCAGCTGTTTAATAATCATTCATTAATAATCAACTCTTTTACACTTGTTTTGGATGGGTGGTTTTATAGTTATTTTTGCGGTTTTAAACCGTACTTGGCTCGTTTTTGATAATCTGTCAATGATCTTGTAAAATCCTTTCAAAATAGCAACTCTTTTTGTTTTATTGTCCCCAGTGCAATCTTTAACAAACTGGGGGAATAAACTTTTTGCTGTTGTGACTTTGAGTACCTCGTTACCAGTGAAACTTTCAGCCTTCCATCAGCAAGTGCTGCTCTATTGGAAACTATTGTTCAGACATAACTTCACAACACTCCAGTCTGGAATAATAGATATATAAAGTTTGGCAGAAAGTTTGTTTATTTCGAGGAATGGAAATCTAAAGGGATTTGGGATATTGCCCATTTCTTGGATGATAATGGAAATGTGTTACTGTGTAGAGTTTTGTGTGGAATTCCAACATGCAGTGTAATGTTATTATTTTTAATAGAATGA
Source organism: Siphateles boraxobius (assembly GCF_051911475.1). Lineage (NCBI taxonomy): Eukaryota > Metazoa > Chordata > Actinopteri > Cypriniformes > Leuciscidae > Siphateles > Siphateles boraxobius. Next base: position 1,122,977 of record NW_027508733.1, read on the forward strand.
TCAGAGCCATTTCAATTCCTTTTTAGATTAATGGTTAAAGAAGACATTTTGTGCTCAAGTCTCCCCAGAACTGATGCAGCTCTCCTTAGAAGGTTGTGATTTTTGTGATAAAAATTGTACAAATAGAGTCATTAGAAATTTTATTTTACAGGCTTATTACCCAAACCCTATTAGGGTTTTAATTTCAACCGTATTAAAATCTTTATGTGTCTATATGCTTAAAGATTTGAATATGGTTGACATTTAAAAAATGATTTGTCTTTTCCCTTCCCTTCTAAAGCTTATGAGGTGAACTTCAAAATTTTAAATGACATTTATCCTACCAATTAATTTTTAAGATTTTTAATTTTCATGTGAACAATTGTGTTTTTTGTTAAACAAATGTTGAAACCCCTCACTGTGAAGTTCATTAGATCCGGTATTTGTCTGGAAAACAAAGTTTTTTGTGTCTGCTAACTAAAACGATAATTATTTTAAAGAAGAAGATTTTATGATTTGCCTATGTTAGTTTCTAATCACAAATCGGTAAATGTTAGTGAACTATACTTTGTTTTTATGAATGCAGTTATTAGGCAATCGAACTATATTTAGATTAATATAACCAAGTTACAATGGTTGATAACGATGTGGTTATAGCAGCAAATACTTATTTATGTATTGTACTTATTATAAGTGAGATAATCCTGAATGGCTTGTTTAATGAGTATTGATAGTCTATGGATAATCATCTATTATCATAGCAGCTGAAAAGCCTCTTTATTTCATGTCAATAGATCCTGTTCCCTATCGGTCAGTCACTATTTACGTAGGTCATGACTGACCAATAGGAATCTCGCTAGAGAGGCCAATCTACTTCGAGTGAAACTAAAACAAGCCAATACACATTGGCGTGCAATCATTTACAACAGCTGTGCAGCCTCGCAGCGCGGGTATTTAACAAGCAGATGGTGCGATTGCACAGTTAGCTTTTTGCTTCGGAGCCAAACACTGCGATGTCTCTGCTTACAGTTGAACCAACTTCTACGAGCCTTTCTGGACCTCTCCTTCCCGGTGCGGGCGTGACAGCACGGCAGCGCGAGCAGCTTCTCTTTCTCTCTCTTTCTTTTTTTTTTGTTTTGTTATTTTAAAAACTGAGCAAAGAAAAAAGAGCTGTTTTAACGGCTGGTGAGGTGCGCTTCAGAGCGCTCAAAAGCTGTTATAACAGCTGGTAAGGTGCGCCTGGCAAGCACTCAAAAGCTGTTGTAACAGCTGGTAAGACCTCCAGCGAGAGAGATCCAGCGCACAGACGGGTGCACATTCCCGTCTGTGATCGCTGTGGCTGTTCCCCTGCGTGCTTCAGCACCAGTGAGAGTAGTTCCTAAAAGAGCTTACACAGATAGTTCGCGTCTTTTTCAAGATGACGTTCTATCTGTGTGTTTCTGGATGCGGTAGTTACCTGGGGTCGCGGGATGGTCACGATCGCTGCCTCGTGTGTCTGGGCCTCGAACACGCACAGGCAGCGTTCGTGGATGAGTCATGTACCCATTGTGGGAAGATGACCATCTCGGAGCTGAGGTCGAGACTCACGTTCCTGCAAAGGGGCGGAGTCCCCGTGCCTGCAACACGTTCCAACCCCCCTTCGCGGGTTGCTTCGGGCAGTGACACGGGTGACCTGAGGATTACAGTGAGCGCGCTTCCTTCGGGGAACCAACCCCCTAGGAACCCTCACTCCTCTCATGCTCCGCAACCAGTTGAGCTGCCAACGGAGCGTGCTGGAGCATCCTCGAGATGTGTACCAGTCGTTTCGTTCGGCGCTCCCTGCGATGACCAGATGTCGATCGCTGCATCGGAGGGTGGGTCAGACCTCTTCGCGGACGAAGGCTCGGAGCCGCTGCCTCCTTCAGGTGTGTCAGCGGTGCCTTAGTCGGACCCAGAGATGATGGCCATGCTTTCCCGGGCCACCAACAGGATCGGGCTCGTGTGGAACCCTCAAACGTGTCCCGAGCCCTCGAGGTTGGACGATTGGTATCTCGGGGTGGCGCGCACTGGTTCTCAGCAACCCACCCCAGTGCCTTTCTTCCCGGAGGTGCATGAGGAGCTCACAGGGACATGGACGGCACCTTTTTCTGCCAGAAACCGTCTCGGTGGCTCCTCCTCCCTCACCACCCTTGATGGCGGGGCAGCTAAGGGATACATGCGTATCCCGCCAGTGGAACTATGCAACTGTGCAACTGTGCCGTAACTCCACTTGGCGTGGAGAACCGTGTCTTCCTTCCCGGGCCTGTAAGTACTCGTCGGACCTGACCGGCAAGGCTTACAAGGCATGTGGGGAAGCTGCCTCTGCCATGCACGCTATGGCGTTGTTGCAGGTTCATCAGGCCAAGGCACTGAAGGACCTGCACGAGGGTGGTCATGATCCAAAAGTTCTCCAAGAACTTCGTGCCGCAACTGACCTCGCGCTTCGTGCAACGAAGGTCACTGCGCGGTCAGTGGGTCGTGCGGTGTCCACACTAGTGGTCCAGGAACGCCATCTCTGGCTGTGTCTGGCTGACATGCGGGAGACCGACAAGATCAGGTTCCTTAACCCCCCCGTGTCCCAGACCGGCCTCTTCGGCGACGCGGTCGAGAACTTCGCCCAGCAGTTCTCGGCTGTACAGAAGCAGACTGAGGCCATCAGACACATCCTGCCGCGGCGGTCAGCTGCTGCCTCCACCCCACCGCCCGCAGCTCCTCGGTCTGCTCGTCGCCGTGGCTATCCTCCTGCGTCTGCCCCTGCTCCCGCGCCGCAGCAGCAGCCTCCATCTAAACGGCGCCGTGGAGCCAGTCGCAGGCAGGGCGCCCCGCTCGTCCAGGCCCCCGCCAAGAGGGGCGGCAAAGCCAGGGGTAAGCGCCCTAGGACGGGCGACCCAGAGATGGAAGGGACTGCTCTCCAGGAGACGGTGACTGCATCGCTCCCTCCCCCGGAAGAGGGCCGGGTGGTAAATCCTTTGTTTCATTTTGTTTGTGTTCCGCCGCTGGCCTTAAAACCAGCAGTACCCAAATTTTCAATAAAAGAGCAGTGTCTATCATCTCTGGGTCCGAAGAAGACCCAGAGAGCAGTGGGGGGTTGGAGTCCTCAACACTCTCATCCGCCTCTTCTTTCGCCAGCCGGCAGCTGTGTACGGTCCGAGAACGCCACCGAGCCGCCTCCCGCACCTCCTGCCCCGTGGAACCAGGTAAGTGCTGCACAGCACACTCAGACCCCGCTACGGGCCACTTCCCAGAGAGAGCCTCCCGAGCCGCGTCCCTGTGTTCCACCTCGCTGCCCCACTCCAGGTATGCCTACGGTCCCTTTGGTCTCGCTTGTACAGTCTCTGCGAGCCTGGTTTGCGCTCCCCAGTCCGTCTCGGTGGCTCATTCGAACCATCAGGCTCGGCTATGCGATTCAGTTCGCCCGGCGTCCCCCCTAACTTTCGGGCCATCCACTCCACTACAGTGAGAGCAGCCGATGCCCATGTCTTGCGTGCGGAGATCGCAGTCCTACTGGCGAAGGATGCGATAGAGCCGGTCCCTCCAGGCGATATGAGGTCAGGGCACTACAGTCCCTACTTCATTGTACCCAAGAAAGGTGGTGGGTTACGACGGATCTTGGATCTGCGAGTTTTGAATCGGAGCCTCCACAAGCTACCGTTCAAAATGCTCACGCAGAGATGCATTTTCGAATGCATCCGTCCCCAAGATTGGTTTGCAGCGATCGACCTGAAGGACGCGTACTTTCATGTCTCGATTCTTCCTCGACACAGGCCATTCCTGCGCTTTGCGTTCGAGGGTCAAGCATATCAGTACAAGGTCCTACCCTTCGGCCTGTCCCTGTCCCCCCGTGTCTTCACGAAAGTCACGGAGGGGGCCCTTGTTCCCATGAGAGAACAGGGCGTTCGCATCCTCATACTAGCACACTCTCGAGATCAGCTATGCGAACACAGGGACCTAGTGCTCAGGCACCTCAGCCAGTTGGGTCTTCAGGTCAACTGGGAAAAGAGCATACTCTCCCCTGTGCAGAGGATCTCTTATCTCGGTATGGAGTTGGATTCGGTCACCCAGACAGCGCGCCTCACAGAGCAGCGTGCTCAGTCGGTGCTGAACTGCTTGAACACGTTCAAAGGCAGGACAGCGGTCCCACTGAAATTCTTTCAGAGGCTCCTGGGGCATACGGCAGCAGCAGCAGTGGTAACCCCGCTCGGCCTGCTTCATATGAGACCGATTCAGCACTGGCTTCACGGCAGAGTCCCGAGATGGGCGTGGCATCACGGCACTCACCGGGTGGCTATCACACTGGCGTGCCGCCAGACCTTTAGCCCGTGGTCAGACCCCTTGTTCCTGCGGGCAGGAGTCCCTTTGGAACAGGTGTCCAGGCATGCTGTGGTATTCACAGATGCCTCTGCCACCGGCTGGGGTGCCACGTACAACGGGCATGCAGTGTCAGGGGTGTGGACGGACCCTCAGCTGCATTGGCACATCAATTGCCTCGAGTTGCTAGCAGTACATCTCGCTCTGAGCCGCTTGAAAAGGCTGCTACAGGGCAGGGACGTGCTGGTCCGTACGGACAACACTGAGACCGTTGCGTACATCAACCGACAAGGCGGTCTACGCTCCCGTCGCATGTCGCAACTCGCCCGCCATCTCCTCCTCTGGAGTCAGAAGCATCTGAGTTCGCTTCGAGCCATGTATGTCCCCGGCTTGCTCAACCGTGTGGCCGACGAGCTATCACGAGCTGTGCTTCCGGGAGAATGACGACGCCACCCCCAGGTGGTTCAGCTGATCTGGAGAGAGTTTGGGGAGGCTCAGGTAGACCTGTTTGCCTCCTCAGAGACCTCCCACTGCCAGCTGTTTTACTCCCTGACCGAGGGAACAAACTGCACGGACGCACTGGCTCACAGCTGGCCCCGGGGCCTTCACAAATATGCGTTTCCCCCAGTGAGCCTACTTGTGCAGACACTGTGCAAAGTCAGGGAGGACGAGGAGCAGGTCCTTCTGGTGGCTCCCTATTGGCCCACCCGGACTTGGTTCCCAGAACTCATACTCCTCGTGACATTCCCTCCCTGGCCCATTCCTCTGAGGAAGGATCTTCTGACTCAGAGACGGGGCAACCTATGGCACCCGCGTCCAGACCTCTGGAAACTCCATGTCTGGTCCCTAGACGGGACGCCGAGGTTTTAGGTGACTTACCCCCTGAGGTACTTAACACCATCACTTCAGCACGGGCGCCGTCCACGAGACGTGTTTACGCCCTGAAGTGGAACCTGTTCGTCGTGTGGTTTTCTTATCGCCCAGAAGGCCCCCGAAGATGTGCGATAGGGTCTGTGCTTTCCTTCTTGCAGCAGGGGTTGGAGCGTGGACTGTAAGTACCCTCAAAGTACATGCTGCCGCTATTTCAGCGTATCACGACCACATAGATGGCAAAACAGTTGGAAAGCACGACCTGGTCGTCAGGTTTCTAAGGGGGGCGAGACGATTAAATCCTCCTCGACCCCCCTCCATACCCTCTTGGGATCTTTCCCTGGTGCTTCGAGCACTTCAGGATGTTCCCTTTGAGCCTCTGCAGTCCGTAGACTTAAAGCTTCTTTCCATGGAGACTTTGCTGCTGGTTGCACTGGCCTCTGTCAAGAGGGTAGGAGACCTGCACGCATTTTCGGCCGACGAATCATGCCTAGAGTACTAAGACCCTGGCCTGGCTATGTGCCCAAGGTTCCTACCACTCCCTTCAAAGACCAGGTAGTGAACCTGCAAGCGCTGCCTTTGGAGGAGGCAGACCCAGCCCTGGCTTTGCTCTGTCCCGTTCGCGCTCTGCGTATGTACGTGGACAGAACTCAAAGCGTCAGGACCTCAGACCAGCTCTTTGTCTGTTACGGAGGCCAGCAGAAGGGAATGGCTGTCTCCAAGCAGAGGATGGCCCACTGGATAGTGGATGCCATCGCCTTGGTTTACCAAGCACAAGGCGTGCCCTGCCGCTCAGGTTGCATCAAGGTTATTATAGTTTTGCTTTTTTAAATTAGTTTTTATTTTAATATCGTTTTCAATTTTGCTTTAAATTTCAGTTTAGTTTTAGTTAGTTTCATCAATGGTTTTGTTAGTTTTAGTTTAGTTTTTATTTTGCAAAGACATTTCTATTTAGTTTTTATTTTATTTAGTTTCAGTTTTAGTTTTAGTAATTATAGTTTAGCAGAACAAACAAAACACTTCCAGTGTAGACCAAAGCGAGACGCTTAATTTCAGCAAAGTTTAATGTTTGCCCAGATTACAGTGAACTCTTGTACATCTTGACATCTTAATAATAAAAATAAAATAATGGTTTGAGATTGAACAAAGCACCAAATAAATGGAACTTAAAAGTATACAAGAAAAAACTGTGAAAAAATCAGACAAACTAATTCATATTAAAAATGAAATCTTGTTAAACATGCCTAGTTTACTTTTTTAAATGTAGCAGACCCCCCCCCCCCCCCCCCCCAAAAAAAACAGTTCAATTCATCTGACTTCAGCCAACACAACCTGCTGTAAAGCCAGTGTGATTAAATAATGAAGTATCTATGCAGTGTGTGTGTGTGTGTGTGTGCATGTTTTTCTATCCTGGTGGGGACTTAAACCTGAATGCACACAGACTCATGGGGACTCGTGTCACTGTGAGGACCTAAATTGAGGTACACAAGCTTATAAATCATACAAAAAAGTTTTTTTGAAAATGTAAAAATGCAGAAAGTTGTGTGATGGGTAGGTCTAGGGGTTGGGTTAGTGTACTGTAAGGAGACAGAATATACAGTTTGTTTGAGGCTACAGTATAAAAACATTACGTCTATGGAGAGTCCCCACAAAGATAGTGGATCAGTGTGTATGTGTGTGTGTGTGTGTGTGTTTGTATGCGCGCACTTGTGTGTGTCGTGTCATGGTATTCGATACATTCCGGGGAAATGTCTCAACGTGGATAATAATATTAAATGCACCTTTCACCCTGTCAACCTTCATGAAAACATGACATCTGAAACATACAGTAGCCTACTTTAGCCTAGTAGTCTAAATTAAAGTTTTTTTTGTGCTTGACGGACTTGTTTTGCTGTTGCACCCGCGTCTCGCAAATGAAACGGCATTCTAAAAATGCTGCGCTCAAGTTAAAAGAAGTCCAACTTGCGTCTTATTACCTTGTGTTATTTCCCATTCCAATGCAACAGACGCATTCTTTATGAACAGCGCTTAGAACTAGCCATGTGTTCTACGTCACGGTCCTTCATTGAGCGCATCACAGAAGGACAGCGGTTAATCGCCTCAGCAACTTCTTCACGTATGAAGCCAAGCGCCATATCAGGCATTTCCTTAAACAGCCACAGGTCAGATTTTCCGCCAAAGTAAAGAGCTTATTAATTACGAAAACGATTATTTATTTTTGCTAATTATTATTTTATTTCAATTAGTTTTTCAGTAACTGTTGTTAGTTTCGTTTAGTTTTAGTCTTTCATTTATTATGAATCTTTAATTTTAATTCAGTTTACGAAAATGTTTTTTGACCAATAGTTTTAGACTTAGTTTCAGTTTTCGTTTACGAAAATAACCTTGGGTTCCATGCACACTCCACGAGAGGCGTTGCATCCTCCTGGGCGCTGGCACGTGGCTCCTCGCTAACAGATATCTGTAGAGCTGCGGGCTGGGCGACACCTAACACGTTCGCTAGATACTATAGCCTACGTGTAGAGCCGGTCTCCTCCCGTGTTCTCACCCTAGACGGGTAGAAGCACTGAGAGGCCTGGCTCTGTCGGCTTGCTGCACCCTACTGTGCACCCTTATTGCTCCAGAGTAAAACCTGTCGAGTCCTCCAAACCCCTCGGCCCGGACTTGGCGGAGCGTCCGGCGCCAAGCCCTTATCCGCTGAATCCTTGAGAACCGGATCTGGGCTTGGTTCCATATGTGTGACCCTACGGGGATCCCATATGTGTATATTTCCACGGCTGCTCCTATCGGAAGCCTGTGTCTTTCCCTTGGGCTAAGTCACTCATTATTTCATATGAAGTACAGCCTTCGGGCTAGTCCATATGCATTTCCACATAACTCTTTGAAGAAGTGGCTTCCGCAGCGTTCCCTCCTAAAGAGAAAGGGCACGCTTTTCCAGTGTTATCCAATATCTCACTGTATGGGTTATCACGGAACAACAGTGTCAGACTCACTCTGTGTAAGCCTCCTCCTATCGTCCTTCCAGGCAAGAAGGTGTAGAGGCTTGCACGGGGGCGCTGGATGGGGTGCAGCAGCTGTGTCGCTTTGGTAGGGATTCCTATTGGTCAGTCATGACCTACGTTGTAGTGACTGACCGATAGGGAACGTCTCGGTTACATATGGTAACCCTCATTCCCTGAGGGAGGGAACGGAGACGTAGGTCCCGTCGCCACATCTGCTGCCGCCCACCGGGGCGGTCAGCCTTCTCAGGCTGGGTTCCTCAGCAAAAAACTAACTGTGCAATCGCACCAGCTGCTTGTTAAATACCCGCGCTGTGAGGCTGCACAGCTGTTGCAAATGATTGCACGCCAATGTGTATTGGCTTGTTTTAGTTTCACTCGAAGTAGATTGGCCTCTCTAGCGAGATTCCTATTGGTCAGTCATGACCTACGTCTCCGTTCCCTCCCTCAGGGAACGAGGGTTACCATATGTAACCGAGACGTTTTCATCGCATTCATTATGCTGATGTCTTCAGATCTGTAAATTGCAACATTAAGCTCATTTTATTGGTGTCAGCACACTTGATCAAACGACACGATCAGATATTGTGACATCTACAAGATATAGGTAAGTTTCATAACAGCATTTAATAAATCTGGGAAAAACCATGTTCCATATAAAAAACAAGTAGTTAAAGGGTCATGAAACCCCCCTCTTTCAGCTCAAGTCTAGCTCACAATCTTTTTGAAAAATGCAACTTAAATGGGCGGTGGATGGCTGTGAGAAGAAGGGAGGGAGTGGGTGTGGCACGGCAGGGGAGAGGAGAGGGGGAACTGTCATCAGCCAGCAGTGTTGCCAGATGTACGATGATTATTGTATTTGTACAATAATTTTGACCTCTGTACAATGTACGATCAATAATGAACAATAATTTCAGAGTTTTCAGTCGTTTGTCCAAACACACATCCTACCGCTTCTCTCTCTGACCCCGAATCATTTCGCAGGCTCACCTGCCTGCACGCAAGCACGTACACACACACACACACACAGGCACGACACGGTGTTGCTCGGCCCGCACGTCTACACGACACATTCACAAGTCTCCCGCATTAAGCATACAATTGATATATTATCGAAATATCTAAAATGTTCATAACGACCGCTTATTTAACAAAAGGCAAGTAAAATGACCAGGGTTACATTTTAGACACACACATACCTCTGAAGGGATAGAAAAGTCCCCAGGACTTGGTACCGCATTACTCGCAAGACGTAACTTGCATTGGTCATCGATAAGGCCAAAGTCCACCATTCTCCAGTTCTCGAAGCTCTCTCGGGTAAAATGTTTGCGGCACACGTATTAGATGTGTCCGTGGTTGATGGCCAACCAACCGCCCGGAGCCAGAGTCTAGCCCTGGCAGCATCGCGGGGAAATATATTCAAACCCACTTTGACTTTTGCACCACGAAAATATACACTTGCGTCCCATGATGGTCTCTCTCCTTTACTACGCGATATCACAGTTTGCCATTTCTGTGGAAAGATCCACGTGGTGTCATGAATAATGAAGAGACAGTGTCTTCCGATAGGATATAAAAACTCAGTCTCATTAATAATTATGAGAGACCGATGAGTCATCAACGCACTACACTGTGCTCTGCCACTTCACAGCCTGCGATGAAGATTTTAAACCCGGAAGACGAAAATAGCGGGGAAAAACTAAAATTTAACCATTTTCACCCTACTATTAAATCTAACAGATCCTAACATTGTCTTGGTGTTCAACACAAATACCTCTGTTAAAATCTCAGAAAATTTGGTTTAGGGTTTCATGACCCTTTAAGTCAAACTCAGGGGGTAAGTCACCTAAAACCTCCGCGTCCCGTCTAGGGACCAGACATGGAGTTTCCAGAGGTCTGGACGCGGGTGCCATAGGGTGCCCGGTCTCTGAGTCAGAAGATCCTTCCTCAGAGGAATGAGCCAGGGAGGGACTGTCATGAGGAGTATGAGTTCTGGGAACCAAATCCGGGTGGGCCAGTAGGGAGGCACCAGAAGGACCTGCTCCTCGTCCTCCCTGACTTGCACAGTGTCTGCGCGAGTAGGCTCACTGGGGGAAACGCATATTTGCGAAGGCCCCGGGGCCAGCTGCGTGCCACTGCGTCCGTGCCGAGTGTTCCCTCGTTCAGGGAGTAAATCAGCTGGCAGTGGGAGGTCTCTGAGGAGGCAAACAGGTCTACCTGAGCCTCCCCGAACTCTCTCCAGATCAGCTGAATCGCCTGGGGGTGGAGTCGCCATTCTCCCGGAAGCACAGCTCGTGATAGCTCGTCGGCCACACGGTTGAGCAAGCCGGGGACATACATGGCTCGAAGCGACCTCAGATACTTCTGACTCTAGAGGAGGAGATGGCGTGTGCGAGTTGCGACATGCGACGGGAGCGTAGACCACCTTGTCGGTTGATGTACGCAACGGTCGCAGTGTTGTCCGTACGGACCAGCACGTCCCTGCCCTGTAGAAGCCTTTTCAAGCGGCTCAGAGCGAGATGCACTGCTAGCAACTCGAGGCAATTGATATGCCAAATCAGCTGGGGGTCCGTCCACACCCCTGACACTGCATGCCCGTTGTACGTGGCACCCCAGCCGGTGGCAGAGGCATCTGTGAATACCACAGCTTGCCTGGACACCCGTTCCAAAGGGGACTCCTGCCCGCAGGAACAAGGGGTCTGACCACGGGCTGAAGGTCTGGCGGCACGCCGGTGTGATTGCCACCCGGTGAGTGCCGTGATGCCACGCCCATCTCGGGACTCGGCCGTGAAGCCAGTGCTGAATCGGTCTCATATGAAGCAGGCCGAGCGGGGTTACCGCTGTTGAATGCCCCAGGAGCCTCTGAAAGAATTTCAGTGGGACCGCTGTCCTGCCTTTGAACGTGTTCAAGCAGTTCAGCACCGATTGAGCACGAAGCTCTGTGAGGCGCGCTGTCTGAGCGACCGAATCCAACTCCATACCGAGATAAGAGATCCTCTGCACAGGGGAGAGTTTGCTCTTTTCCCAGTTGACCTGAAGACCCAACTGGCTGAGGTGCCTGATCACTAGGTCCCTGTGTTCGCATGGCTGATCTCGAGAGTGTGCTAGTATGAGCCAGTCGTCGAGATAGTTGAGGATGCGAACGCCCTGTTCTCTCATGGGAAAAAGGGCTCCCTCCGTGACTTTCGTGAAGACACGGGGGGACAGGGACAGCCTGAAGGTCCCTGACAGGACTTTGTACTGATATGCTCGACCCTCGAACGCAAAGCGCAGGAACGGCCTGTGTCGAGGAAGAATCGAGACATGAAAGTACGCGTCCTTCAGGTCGATCGCTGCAAATCAATCTCGGGGACGGATGCATTCGAAAATGCGTCTCTGCATGACTATTTTGAACGGTAGCTTGAACGGTAGGCTCCGGTTCAAAACTCGCAGATCCAAGATCGGTCGTAACCCACCACCTTTCTTGGGTACAATGAAGTAGGGACTGTAATGCCCTGACCTCATATCGGCTGGAGGGACCGGCTCTATCGCATCCTTCGCCAGTAGGACTGCGATCTCCGCACGCAAGACATGGGCATCGGCTGCTCTCACTGTAGTGGAGTGGATGGCCCGAAACTTGGGGGGACGCCGGGCGAACTGAATCGCATAGCCGAGCCTGATGGTTCGAATGAGCCAGCGAGACGGACTGGGGAGCGCTAACCAGGCTCACAGAGACCGTACAAGCGGGACCAAAGGGACCGTAGGCGTACCCGGAGTGGGGCAGCGAGGTGGAACACAGGGATGCGGCTCCGGAGGCTCTCTCTGAGAGGCGGCCGATAGCGGGGTCTGAGTGTGCTGTGCAGCACTTACCTGGTTCCACGGGGCAGGAGGTGTGGGAGGCAGCTCGGTGGCGTTCTCGGACCGTACACAGCTGCCGGCTGGCGATAGAAGAGGCGGATGAGAGTGGTGAGGATTCCGTACCCCCACTGCTCTCCGGGTCCTCTTCGGACCCAGAGATGATAGAAACTGCTTTTTTATTGAAAATTTGGGTACCGCTGGTTTTAAGGCCAGCGGCGGAACACAAACAAAATGAAACAAAGGATTTTCCACCCGGCCCTCTTCTGGGGGAGGGAGCGATGCAGTCATCATCTCCAGGAGAGCAGTCCCTTCCATCTCTGGGTCGCCCGTTCTAGGGCCGCTTACCCCTGGCTTTGCCGCCCTTCTTGGGCGGGGCGCCCTGCTTGCGACTGGCTCCACGGCGCCGTTTATATGGAGGCTGCTGCTGCGGCGCGGGAGCAGGGGCAGACACAGGAGGACGCCCACGGCGACGAGCAGACCGAGGAGCCGCGGGCGGTGGGGTGGAGGCAGCAGCTGACCGCCGCGGCAGGGTGTGTCTGATGGCCTCAGTCTGCTTCTGTACAGCCGAGAACTGCTGGGCGAAGTTCTCGACCGCGTCGCCGAAGAGGCCGGTCTGGGACACGGGGGAGTAAAGGAACCTGATTTTGTCGGTCTCCTGCATGACAGCCAGACACAGCCAGAGATGGCCTTCCTGGACCACTAGTGTGGACATCGCACGACCCACTGACCGCGCAGTGACCTTCGTCGCACGAAGCGCGAGGTCCGTTGCGACACGAAGTTCCTGGAGAACTTGCAGATCGTGACCACCCTCGTGCAGGTCCTTCAGTGCCTGGCGGTGGGGTGGAGGCAGCAGCTGACCGCCGCGGCAGGGTGTGTCTGATGGCCTCAGTCTGCTTCTGTACAGCCGAGAACTGTTGGGCGAAGTTCTCGATCGCGTCGCCGAAGAGGCCGGTCTGGGACATGGGGGAGTTAAGGAGCCTGATCTTGTCGGCCTCCCGCATGACAGCCAGACACAGTCAGAGATGGCGTTCCTGGACCACTAGTGTGGACATCGCACGACCCACTGACCGCGCAGTGACCTTCGTCGCACGAAGCGCGAGGTCCGTTGCGGTACGAAGTTCCTGGAAAACTTGCGGATCGTGACCACCCTCGTGCAGGTCCTTCAGTGCCTTGACCTGATGAACCTGCAGCAATGCCATGCCGTGCATGGCAGAGGCAGCTTCCCCACAGGCCTTGTAAGCCTTGCCGGTTAGGTCCGACGAGTACTTACAGGCCCGGGAAGGAAGACACGGTTCTCCACGCCAAGTGGAGTAAGGGCACAGTTGCATAGCAACGGCCCGCTCCAACCTGCGGGATATGCGTGTATCCCTTAGCTGCCCCGCCATCAAGGGTGGTTAGGGAGGAGGAGCCACCGAGACGGTTTCTGGCAGTGAAAGGTGCCGTCCACGTCCCTGTGAGCTCCTCATGCACCTCCGGGAAGAAAGGCACTGGGGTGGGTTGCTGAGAACCAGCGCGCGCAACCCCGAGATACCAATCGTCCAACCTTGAGGGCTCGGGACACGGTGGAGGGTTCCACACGAGCCCGATCCTGTTGGCGGCCTGGGAAAGCATAGCCATCATCTGCGGGTCCGACTCGAGCACTGCTGACACACCCGAAGGAGGCAGCGGCTCTGAGCCGTCGTCCGCGGAGAGGTCTGACCCACCCTCCGATGCAGCGATCGACATCTGGTCGTCGCAGGGAGCGCCGAAAGAAACGACTGGTACACATCTCGAGGATGGTCAAGCACGCTCCGTTGGCAGCTCAACTGGTTGCGGAGCATGAGAGGGGTGAGGGTTCCTAGGGGGTTGGTTCTCCGAAGGAAGCGCGCTCACTGTAATCCTCAGGTCACCCGTGTCACCGCCCGAAGCAACCCGCGAAGGGGGGTTGGAACGATACGTAGGCACGGGGACTCCGCCCCTTTGCAGGAACAAGAGTCTCGACCGTAGCTCCGAGATGGTCATCTTCCCACAATGGGTACATGACTCATCGACGAACACTGCCTGTGCGTGTTCGAGGCCCAGACACACGAGGCAACGATCGTGACCATCCCGCAACCCCAGGTAACGACCGCATCCAGAAACACACAGATAGAATGTCATCTTGAAAAAGACGCGAACTATCTGTGTAAGCTCTTTAAGGAACTACTCTCACTGGTGCTGAAACACACAGGGGAACAGTCACAGCGATCACAGATGGGAATGTGCACCCGTCTGTGCGCTGAATCTCTCTCATTGGAGGTCTTACCAGCTGTTACAACAGCTTTTGAGCGCTCGAAGCGCACCTCACCAGCTGTTAAAACAGCTCTTTTTTTTTTTTGCTCAGTTTTAAAACAACAAAAAAAGATAAAGAGATAGAGAGAGAGACTGCTCGCGCTGTCGTGCCGTCACGCCCGCACCGGGAAGGAGAGGTTCAGAAAGGCTCGTAGAAGTTGGTTGCACTTTCAACTGAAGCAGAGGCATCGAAGTGTTTAGCAAAAAGCTAGTGTGCAATCGCACCAGCTGCTTGTTAAATACCCGCTCTGCGAGGCTGCACAGCTGTTGCAAATGATTGCACGCCAATGTGTATTGGCTTGTTTTAGTTTCACGCAAAGTAGATTGGCCTCTCTAGCGAGATTCCTATTGGTCAGTCATGACCTACATTGTAGTGACTGACCGATAGGGAACATTTGGATTCGTGCCGAATGAGAGAGGTAAATGAGCTCATAAATTTAAGCTTTGTATTCTGGTTTGCAATCTGGTCACGTAATTTTCTAAGAATTTTATCTCACCCGTTTTCTCCATAAATGTTTCTTCTTCCTTTCATTCGCTTTTAAAGAGTTAGTTCAACCAAAAATTAAAATTCTGTCATTAATTACTCGCCCTCAAGTCGTTCCAAACCCGTAAGAGTTTCGTTCATCTTTTGAACACAAATGAAGATCTTTTTGTTCAAATCTGAGAGCTTTCTGTCCCACCAGTTGTGCAACTGACACTTTGATGCTTTCATAAAGTTCAAAAAGAGATGAAACTAATCAATATGAATTGAGTGGTTTAGTCCAAATTTTCGATCGCTTTATATGATGAACAGATTAAATTTAGGCTTTTAATCACATTTAAACATTAATTAGCAACATTAAAACATAAACATTAGCTCAACCAAACCTCCTTGATGCGCATGAACAAACATCTTGATGTGTAACACGAGAATGAACCTCATTGGATCTTGCAGAAGCTCAAACGTGCTGCAAAACACGAGAATTAACCTCATTGGATCTCGCACATCAAGAAAACAAGTTGATCTTCCATTTACCACAACTGATGTGAATAAAAGACTAAATTCAATCTGTTCATTATATAAAGTGATCGTATCGTTTTATGATCTTGTTGAAGCATCAAAGTGGTAGTTGCGTAGATGTCTATGGAGGGACATAAAGCTCTCAGATTTCAGACAAAAATATCTTCATTTGTGTTCCAAAGATGAACAAAGTCTTGTTGGGTTTTGAAATGACATGAGGGTGAATAATTAATGACAGAATTTTCATTTTTGGGTGAACTATCCCTTCAATTAGGCCTTTTATACATCCTTTGCTGTGGTAAAGTAGAAAAACATTGTGGGACAGATACTTGTACATCAAAATCTATTAATGTACTGATCAAGTTTATTAATAGGAACATTGAATCCTCTTGGTGAGAGTTTCATTGTGTTGACTGTCATAATCGAATGCTACACAGTTTCTGAAAGCTGAATGGAGAATGACTGTCAGCCGCATAATTTAACTACTTAAATATTCATCTGTACCTCACATTAAACTATGAAATTGCTTTAGAACGGTTGAAATATAATGCACGAAACTTTATGGTGCTTTATAATGTTTTTGTGCCGTTTGTGGGGCTTAACAAATACACAGAATTGGATATACACAATATTGAATTTGGATCGGGCTCGTCTTACCAATACCTGATCCGGCAAAAACAGAATATTGGATTGGCACTAGCATGTTGACTTGTGCTTATTTCTTTGTTATTGTATAACTGAGCAGAGTAAGTACTTTAAGTGGTAAAGAATGTCTGCAGTGACATTTTTATGTTGGCAAAAAAGGACACTGAAGGTTTAAATCTATCTAGGCCTGTTGCGATAATTATATAACCGACTGATCGCTGTTATTTGATCTAACCGTGGTTTGTTCAGACTACCTCGATTATTGCGCTCTTTTATAGGCCTACGGCACAAGGGGGAGTCATAGCCCAAAAGAAATAGACAAACACCAATTAAGTTTCGTGCACTATATTCAAACTGCCCTCGGGGCCCAACGCAACAGAGTGCAACGATTTGCAAAATAGAAATATCTAAAAACAAATAAATTGTTATTAATCTGTTTCACAAAAGCAGCAAGAGCAACTAAAACAAAATAAAAATGATTTACAGGCAGAGTTTCTATTTATAACGTTTTTGCAGCGTTGTGCAATGTAGCTAGCCTTGAAATCTAGACGCACCCTAGTGGCAGCAAAATTTATTTTGCAGTCAGTGTAGTCTAGCAACTTTCCGTTGGCTTTCGAGCTGGAAAAAACAAACTCTATTCAGGCCAATCACATCGTGTTTAGAGTTGGTGGGCGGGCTTAACATAATGACGGCAGAGTTGTGACGGTTCCGCGTGAATTCCCTGCTACTTGAAAACAAAGAAGATGGCGGCTGCTGCTGGGGAACAGCGGTCTTTCGAATCGGCTTTGGCAACGACTCTGGAGGACTTGGAGTTAAGCTTTTCTTTGAGAAAAGAACAAAGAACGGCACTTAAGTCATTCTTAAAAAGGGAAGATGTGTTTGTAGTTTTGCCGATCGGATACGGCAAAAGTTTAATATAGCGACTAGCTCCGCTGGTGGGAAAACGCATGGGACTCACTCAGCCACAACCGTGCGTTGCTCTGGTTGGTTGTAGCACTATCCTATTGCGTGCAGAGGGAATTTGAAAGACAACCATTTATCCAGCTCCTCGGATTGAGCCCTGCCAATGGTGAGTTCCCAGACCTAACATCTTGATGAGTCTGGCTTGCCAGGCTACAATGTAGCCAATCACAGACATATGTGTTGGTGTCTTGAACGCAATGGACAATCAGATGCATTAAAAAATCCACTCACTGCTCAACTGAGTTTTTGTTCAGTGCTGAATTATGCATACTGACAAATCCTCTGATTATAACAAACAAAGTGTAGACATTATGAAAGATTCATTGTGCAGTCAGCTTTATTGATAATAACAGCTTTGTGAGATCAGGATGAACTAGGTTGTCTTATAATCAGGGTCGTCTTATATTCGGAACAATACGGTAGTTCACGCAATTCAGTCATAATTTGCTCACCCTCGTGGCTGTTGAAGCCTGAAAGTTGTCAGTAATAAATTCTGTTGAATCACAAAAAAAAAATTTCTAAAGATACTTTTTGTAATGTGTATTTGATGCTTTTCTATTTAAACACAATAATGACTTTAAATTATCTTTTGGGCGTAATTTCTCAAATTTGATTTGCGATTAATTATATTAAAAAATGTAGATGCTTGACAGCCCTACATTTGACTTTTGTTTCAGATGTAATGCTGAAGAATGAGGAGAGTGAAGAGGAGAAACATCATGTCAGAACTGGAGTAAAAACTCACTCACAGACTGAAAATATTTATTTACTGAAAAGAAAAGACAAGAAATATTTCACCTGCCGTCAGTGTGGAAAGAGTTTCACACACACAAAAACTTTATTGGTTCACATGAGGATTCACACTGGAGAGAAACCGTTCACATGTGATCAGTGTGGAAAGAGTTTTACCTGTTGTAAACCTTCTTCTTCTTAAGTGTAGAAAAACTCAGAAGCGAAGACCAGGAGACTTGGGGGTATCTTTTAAGCAGAGTTCTTTATTGCTGTTTCATCGCTGTAGTCTTCCTCGTCCAAAATCTTACCCAAGTCTGAACTCAATAGCTCAGCACAGTGTAATATCTTTAAATGGGGAGGAGTTACATAGAGATGGAGGCACTCTGAAGCAAAAGCATGTAAATGAGGTATACAGGTTTAGGAACCTGCCCTAGACTGAGAGCGTTACCAATCCTAATCCAATCAGCATAACAGTGTAATGTAAATATCCTAATCCAATCAGCCAGACTCTTCACCAATACCTACACATTATCATAGAGCTTAATGGCCAGGCAGTGCATGAAGACAAAAGGTGATAGTCTCAGTGCTCTGATCAATTTAACTTACAATAGAGAGAGCAGGGCAGACAGGAACAGGCAGGTTTGTGACATCAGATGCTAATCCAGTCTCAGTCTTAACATTATCATAGAGAGAAAAGTCCAGCTGTAGAAATAACAAAAGGTTAAAGGGTTAGTTCACCCAAAAATGAAAATTATGTCATTAATGACTCACCCTCATGTCGTTCCAAGCCCGTAAGACCTCCGTTCATCTTCAGAACACAGTTTAAGATATTTTAGATTCAGTCCGAGAGCTTTCTGTCCCTCCATTGAAAATCTATGTACGGTATACTGTCCTTGTCCAGAAAGGAAATAAAGACATCATCAAAGTAGTCCACGTGAACTCAGGGGGTTAGTTAGAATTTTTTGAAGCATCGAAAATACATTTTGTTCCAAAAATAACAAAAACGACGACTTTAATCAGCATTGTATTCTCTTCCGGTTGTGTTGTCAATCCGCGTTCATGAGTCCGCTGACGTAAGACGAGCTGACGTGTATCTGGTGCGTCCGTCTATTCGGGTTCAAATAAATATGGCTGGGCATAAAAATGCAAGTCTTCCTCTGTGTGGAAATCCTTAGACATGTTTGCAAAGATTGTTTTGTTTCCAGCGTGCGTCTCCCTCAGACTGTAAACGAAGCTCGGGCGCACCAGATAACACGTCAGCTCGTCTTACGTCAGCAGCGTCACGCGGATCCACGACAGAACCGGAAGACAATACAATGCTGAATAAAGTCCTAGTTTTTGTTATTTTGGGAACAAAATGTATTTTCGATGCTTCAAAAAATTCTGGTGAAAAAGCTTATGTGTGCTTTGAGTGTGGGAAGTCTGTTATTTCAACTGTAGATTTGAAACGGCACCAGAGGATCCACACTGGAGAGAAACCTTACAAGTGTTCACACTGCGACAAGAGATTCAGTCAGTCAGGAATCCTGAAAACACAGGAGAGGATCCACACTGGAGAGAAACCGTATCACTGCACTGCATGTTGGGAGAGTTTCACTCAATTATCTTCTCTACGCAGTCATATAAAGTACAATCACAGTAAGTAGCTTATCTTCAGATCCAGCACTTTCAAGTCACTTTGTAAAGAAATACTGAATACGTAATATGCATGCGCATGATTTCACAGTTTTCTCAGATTCACATTTTTGTAGTTTGCATTAAGTACATTAAGTTTCAGTCAAGCATTTTGCCTACACATTCATACGAAAAGAAATCACAGTTAGTAGTTCATCTTCAGATACAGCACTTTCAAGTGTGAAACTGCATCCTCATCAAACGTGACACAATAACACAGCCGAGCAATAAAATATATTCAGTTTGAGGGTACATTTACAAGACAACAATGTACTAAAATCAGAAAGAATTTTTTTTTTTGCACATTTAGTTCCCTTTCAGTCGCTCACGTCGACGTTACATCTCCCGTTACATCTCCCGGGAACGAGGGTTACATTAGTAACCGAGACGTTTTTGTTCATTCAGATGACAATGTTGTCAAAATGAACTACAACTACAAAATTACTACACGGAGACAATAACTGTATTATTTTCAAAAACGTACACTTTGAAACCCGTTTTAAAAAATGCACTCTCTCAGGCTATTCGTACATTTGGCAACACTGAACTGAACTCAGACCAGCTCCTCCAGGTAGTCTGCACTGCATCCTCAATTTTACTTAACCCTCAAACCATGTTCACATTACAGTCCTTAATACCGTGTTCGTGGACAAATGTGGGCACAGAGGTCTCAGGTGTGATCCAATTTTTTATGTATTATAAATGTTATATCACTGTCTTCAATAAAATTTTATCTATCAATGTATGGTGTTTTTTTTTTATTTTTGGGGTATTTTTAAATTTATTTACCTCTAAAAGTACCATATTTTCTATGTAAATTATGCTTATTTTTATGTTATATTTAATATTTATTTAAGTACATTAAAAATATCATTCCACTAAGTTCAGAGAGCTAAAACCTAAAGATAAAGTGACTTTGCTTCCATCTGGTGTCTTATATTGGTATTAAATTAACAAAAAAGCAGTAATATCAATAGCCACTAGATGGCTGTAGTTATCAATGGCTGCATATAGGCTTAACTCTATAAACCACTGTTATGACGAATTTAACCTCTTAAGTTTTTGACTTTATCACAAGTTAAAATTGTAATTTAAAAAAAAATATATCTGTGTTAGGTGAGACTATACAAAGATGCCAAAATATGCTTAGATAAATATGACCATGCTAGAAGGAAAAGACAAAGTAGTAGATCATTTATCATTTATTTCAAACAAAAAACATCAAATTTCAATAACTAATTGCAACCAAACGGGTAAGAATATACATAACAATAACTAAATAAATGTTAGCTAAGAATAAACAGGTAAGAACAAGCAAACAGGTAAGAACAAACAATAATAGTTATTTACATTATTTACATAATTTACATGCACTTGTGGCAGCAGGTAACTGTAACCGAATGTTCTTTGCAGATATATTCTTTGCATTTTCCACATACAATGCTGGTTTTTTTTCTGTTTGAAGTACAGACATGGCACCTTTTTCTCTTGTTTGGGGTAGTTGCTGTGGATGTGGCAGGGATGTTTTCTGAGGAGGGTTGTCTGATCCGATTCAGCATCCTCAGAGAGGCCGCTCCACGGGGAACGCCCTTCCGTCTCTCAATCTGTGGGGACACCAGAGCCTTCCCGAGCTCTTCCAGAAAGATCCGCCTTCTGAAGGTCTTTCCTGCATTCCAGGCAGGATTGATTTCTGAGCACAGGACGAAGCCGTTCAGGGCAGATACATCCAACATGTTGGAAAACACAACCATGGGCCAACGGTTGGATTTTCGCTTACAAGTGTAAGCAGCGACCATCTTGAATAATACACACAGGAAAAGAATAAAAATCAAACACTATACTGACAAAAGTACATTTACATTTATTAACTTAGCAATTCATAGATTTTTGTTACCATTTATAAACCACAAGCAATTTGTCATAGGAAAATTAATAAACAAAGCAAAAAAAAAAAAAATTAATACCTGGTCAAGGCTGTCCACTCCACCCTTGGTTTTATTGTAATCCAGGATTACATCTGGCTTCCTCTCTTCACCTGTGCTGACTGTGGCTTCCTTGTGAACTGTGCTCATCAAGAGCACATTTTTATTTTTTTTGGGACAGTAAGACACAAGTGTGTGTGTACTGGTAAATGCAAACACAGAAGAGAATTTCTCTCTGCCCCTTGTCTTCACCAGTGCAGATGGGAGCTCAGGCTTGTTTTTCCTCACTGTTCCCAGCATGCCTAGTTTCCTCTTCAGGAGCTCCTGGCCAAGGGCATATGATGTGAAGAAATTGTCACACGTGATGGTGTGCCCTTGGAGACCCGCTGACATGTCGAGGACAACGCGCTTAGCCAGGTTCTTTTCTCGCTGCCCATCAGCCGGCTTGCCAGTATAGATTTGCATATTGTATGCATAACTGGTTTTAGAATCACAGGCTGCCCAGATTTTGATTCCGTATCTAGCTGGTTTGCTTGGCATGTACTGCTTGAAGCGACAGCGTCCTCTGAAAGGTACTAGGCATTCATCTACTGTGACTTCTCGGCCTGGGTTGTACATTAGAGGCAGACGTTCGACCCATTTGTCCCAGATTTTCCGTATCGCAGCCAGTTTGTCATCTCTCCAACGGGCAGGTCTTGTGTCTCGGTTGTCAAACCGGATGACCCTTGTCATGATTTCAAAGGCTTGCAGAGACATTGTAGCACGAAAAATGGCTCTCCCTGTGTCTGCATTCCACAAGCTCAGTGTGGCCTCGTTGTGAGAACGATAAACACCGGCCAGCAATAGCAGACCAATGTAGGCCTGTAAGTCCACCCAGTCCACCTCTTTCCATGACTCCTTATACACTCTTTTCCCCTCTAAATTTGTCATGTCAATCAGTGTCTTTTGAGTTTCCTCAGGAAAAAAAAGCTCAAAAGCTGACCTTATGTTGTCCACACGCGAACAGGCTGGTTGAACAACCCAGGTTGGCCCAGGGGTCATCTTCATCACGTGCTCTGCAGGTGCTCTCCCTGGTGTTTGGGTAGGTGCATTAGCAGTCCACACGATTTCTCCATTTTTAGATTCATAAGTTACTACACCAGGATCGTCTTCCTCAGAGTCTTCCCCATCGGTGTCCTCATAATCCTGGTCAAACTCTGTCTGACTATCTGTTTCAGATCCTTGATCACCTGATGACTCCAAACCACAGTCTGGCAGGCCTCCTTCATCCCCACTGGATTCCAGTAGAATATCCAGGGTCTCTGCTGCACTATACCTCTTACTCATTGTGCTGCTTCCGAGTGAACTGATAAAATAACTGCCACTGCAGGTTTAGGTAGCAAGCTGCAGAAACGTTTTGTTTCGAAGTATCAACAAACCTTGCAGTAGCACTTTGATCTGACTCTGAAGTGTGCCTGCGTGTGTGCGTGTGAGAGAGAGTCTGATGAGCCAGGTGGATGATTGGATGATTGGATGATTGGATCACACCAAAAAACATGGTCAGACATTGGCTCATTCAATTCTTTGTTTTTGTATGTGTGAGTGAGTTTTTATTTGAAAAAAAAAAAAAGCCCAGCTCTGTCATAGGTTCATTGAATGCATTGTTTGTGTGTGTGTGTGTGAGAGAGAGAGAGAGAGAGAGAGAGAGAGAGAGAGAGAGAGAGAGAGAGAGAGAGAGAGAGAGAGAGAGAGAGAGAGAGAGAGAGAGAGAGAGAGAGAGGGTGATGAGCCAGGTGGTTGATTAGATCATTCCATTGGTTGTCATCATTGATTGGATAATTTTTGTATGTGTGAGTTTTTATTTGGAAAAAAAAAACCCCAGCTCTGTCGGCTCATTGAATGCATTGTTTGTGTGTGTGTATGAGTGTGAGTTTTTGCCATGTTGAGAATGTTGTACAGGATCAGCCCTTTATGTGTGTGTATGTTAGATATAAATTGTATTGGATCTATTGATTTTTTTTGACAAAAAAACAACAAGAATGCTCTGAATTACAGTTTTTTCCCATTCATTCCTATGGGTGCCCATTTTTGTCCACGAACACAAGATGAAGGAGTTTTTTTTTCTCACCCACTTAAAGTTGTAGAATCGAGTCATTTTTGTGTGTGTGTGTTCAGGTGGCAAACTTAGGAAAAGTCACCAAGTCTTGTACCGTTTAGATCAAGGGAAGTATTTTTAAAAAATAAATCAAAATTATTTTGCCCACATTTGTCCCCAACACGGTTTTTTAAAGTGATGTGTGCCTGCACGTGTGTGCCTGTTTGGGAAGTCGCAGTGACAGAAACAGTGACATTCCAGTTTAAGTTTCAAGGGAGTAAAGCCTGTTTATGCCATTAAGAAAATTTAATTCTGTCAAATCAATTTTGTATTAAAGAAATGTTCATTTAAAAGCAGCGCTCATTCATCAGAGTATAATGTTACCCTAGAGATGCGCGCATACACTGTCGCCGAGTCCGCTGTTGAAGGTGGCGATCATCCATTTATAATCACGCGTAACAACACAGAATAATTGTAATTTGACCATCGGGTGCGGATACTTAAATCAGAGAAAATGATTAGGGCGGGTGGATGATGTTTTTGTCTGTGGATTCGGGTGACGTTGGAGCTCATCTGCTTACAGCAGTCAGACTCTGCCTCGGGGTGAAAACGGCTAACGTGGTTTATTCTATTTATATTGGTTTATTCATATTCTATTTTTGACTTCGCATTGCGGTGATGACGTCATCACTAGCGCGTTCCTTCAGTCAGTGTTGAGTCTTAGGAGAGAGGAACAAGATGGCGGGCTAAGCACATGTGGTTATCTCGGCTCTACAGCAAATTTTGAATCTTATAATAATTTTAAACTTTTTACCATCCCAATTGTTGTGTATCGATGAGTATAGACTATGTCAGCAAAAAAGGCATCTAACCACCTAAAGATAGTTATCCCAGGAGGACAGAAAGCTGTAAAAACCTCGGGTGCTCTTGCCGAACATGAATACGTCATGGAAGTCGACCACCTTGATCACAAAGAGAAACGCAAAGAATCTTCCTCCTTACAGAGCACCCCAACTAAAGCCTCGGCCAAGAAACAGAAAGGTGAAGAGATCCCCGAAATTTCAAACTCCGCGCTTTTGGAAACCTTAGTTGCCAGATTTGACCTACAAGACGGGAAGCTGAGCAGCATTGAGCAGAAGATTACTGAGAACAGTCTAATGATCGTAAACCTGACAAAAGCTGTGGAATTCAACGCGGCGGAAATAAAGGACTGTAAAACTAGAATCAACTTGTTCGACAAGCAACTCACCTCTGTTGTCACATCACAAACAGATCTGATAGGCCGCACGTCGGAGCTCGAACGTTACAAAAGAAGATGGAACCTCAGAGTTATCGGAATGAAAGAAACAGCGGGGGAAGATATCCGAAAAGAAGTCGTCTCATTGTTAGCCGAAATTGCTCCGCACCTGCAACACAAACTTGAAGACATCGTGGATACAGTCCACCGCGTTGGTCCCAAAATGAAGGATAAATCCAGGCAAGTGATCATTCAGTTCTGCATGCGAAAATACAGAGACGAGTTCTGGCGCTCCACCAAAGTTTCGGATGTTTGTAAGTTCAGAGGAATAAAGTTCACCGAAGATTTATCCAAGGGAGATCGGGAAGCCCGCGCTGCACTATGGCCGAGAATTAGTGAAGCAAGAGCTGCTGGGAAGAAAGCATACTACCGTGGTCCCTATGGTTACATAGAAGGTAGCCGGATTGTTAAGGACGGTTGATTTCAATAACTTTCCAATTCATCCTTCCTTGCGCGTGCAAGAGGTGTTAAGTGGGATGGTTTGAATTTTATTTAGCTGTTGAGCGAGTTCTCGTTACAGTGCTCTGTTTGAGAGAGACGTTTTGTGTTCTATAGAGCACGTTACACTACTCATTTGACTGTTTGCCTTTTCTTATTTTATTTTATTTATTTATTTTTTATTTGTTAGATGTTCTCAGTGAAATCACACTTTTCCTGTATTTCTCTAAACGCAAGGGGTCTGCGTAACTCTATCAAAAGAAAAGCTTTCTTTCTTTTTTGCAAAAACAAAAACTCACACTGTATATTTTTGCAAGAAACGCACTCCAACCCTGATGACGTGAAGTTCTGGACAAGTCAATGGGGGGACAAAATCATCTTTAGCCATGCTTCTACTCATTCTGCAGGAGTGGCAATACTGTTCAACAACCTACCTGGTAAAATTATAAAGGTAAAGACAGATTCAAATGGCCACTGGGCTTCAGTTGTTTTGAACATTAATGAGGTTTTGTTTATTTTATTCAATGTATATGGCTACAATAGTGTTCCCTTAAACAACAAATTACTATCTGAAGTTTCTGACTCTTTGCTTGAATTCAAACGTGTGTATCTAACTGATAATATTATTATAGGAGGAGATTTCAACATGGTTATGGATGATGCCTTAGATCGTTTTCCGCCCAAATTTAACACTTCTCACCCAAATCCTTACCTCCTTAATTTTTGTTTGAATAATAATGTAGTGGATGCTTGGAGGGATGGGAATCCAAATCTTAAACAATTTTCCTGGTTCAAAGCTAATGGGACTTCCAAATCGAGACTTGATTATTGGTTAACCTCGTCTAACCTATCTGGCTTTATCAAAGATATCTCAATATCTGCGGCACCTTTGACAGACCACTGTTGCATCTTTATATCCTTCTACTCGGGCAAAAGAGAATCACGCAACAAGGGTTACTGGAAATTCAATACCGATTTATTGAAACACGAAGACTTTTGCTCTCAAATTAAATCTATAATTAATGATATAGTATCGTTGACGGACCTTACCTCTTTCATAAGTAAATGGGAATATTTAAAACACAAGATTCGGGAATTTTCTATACAATTCAGTAAAAATTTAAGTAAGGCCAGAACACAATTGGAGTTAGAATTGACAATAGAATTAAACAATTTATGTAATAAAAGTGAAATGGATAATGAAACCAAATCACAAATTCTTTCCTTGCAATCTAAAATTGATAATTTATATATTCAAAAAGCTAAAGGAGCATATGTAAGATCTAGGGCAAGATGGATAGAGAAAGGGGAAAAAAGTAATAATTATTTTTGTAGACTTGAAAAAAGGCGACAGGAGAAAAACGCCATAAACTCTCTTTATGTGAATGGAGTTGAAAATACCTGTCCTAAAATGATTTCCTCAGAGGTTCTCCAATTTTATAGTTCCTTATATAGATCATCATTCTCTGCATCAGACTGTAATACTCTCCTTGACAATATACATACAAACATACCGCAGTTAGACCAGGATTTTAAAGACTTATGCGAGGCTGACATTATAATAGAGGAATTAGATAAAGCAATAGATAAATTATCTGCAGGGAAATCCCCAGGCCCGGATGGCCTCTCTTCAGAATTTTATAAATTCTTTAGGGAAGATTTGAGAGAACTATTATTTCAAGCTTTTCTTGAGTGTATCCAAAATAACTCCCTATCTTCGACTATGAAACAGGGTTTAATTACTCTCATCCCCAAACCAGGTAAAGACGCACGACACATAGATAACCTTCGTCCTATCACTCTATTGAACTGCGATTATAAAATTCTAGCTCATATATTTTCCAATAGGCTCAAGAAAAACTTGAATCAAATAATTAGTGAATCACAGTCTGGTTTTATAAAAGGCAGATCAATACATAACAACATCAGATTAATATTAGACATTTTGGATTATAGCGAGTGGATTGAGGATGACGGATATATACTTTTTTTAGATTTCAGGAAAGCATTTGATACGGTTGAACATAATTTCATATTTAAATCCCTCGAAAGGTTTGGTTTTGGCAATAAATTTATTTCTTTTATAAAAATGTTATATGAAGACATCAATAGTTCTATCTCACTATCGTTTGGAACATCCCAAAGGTTTAACATTTCACGAGGAATAAGACAAGGATGTCCCATTTCCCCTTTCTTATTTATCTTAGCGGTAGAAATGCTTGCTATCTTGATAGATAAAAACAGCAACTTTGACAAATTGAATGTATTTGGAAGACAAATTGGTATTAGTCAATTAGCTGATGATACAGTGATCTTTTTAAAGGACCAATATCAAATTGATAAAGCCATCCAATTTATTGATCTGTTCTCCAAAGCATCAGGCCTACACTTAAACTTAAATAAATGTGAATTATTTGCAATTCATGGCAGCGAACTAGACTCTTTGTGTAATATACCGATAAAAACATCTGTAAAATACCTGGGGATAACTATTACTAGAGATAGCAATCAAAGTGTCCAAGAAAATTTTGTAAAAAATCTTTCAAAAGCTAAATTTATTCTCAACAACTGGATACAAAGAGATATCTCAATTTTTGGAAGAGTTTTGTTAACCAAA
The DNA here is from genome assembly GCF_051911475.1 of Siphateles boraxobius. Lineage (NCBI taxonomy): Eukaryota > Metazoa > Chordata > Actinopteri > Cypriniformes > Leuciscidae > Siphateles > Siphateles boraxobius. The sequence goes on from NW_027508733.1 coordinate 1,150,660, forward strand.
ATGGAACTGCTCTCTAGGTTTGTTTACCCAACCTCCTCGCTAGCTATCCCACCTCACTTACTAAAAGAATGTAACATTGCAATATTTAACTTTATTTGGAAAAATAAGCATCACTATATTAACAAAAATGATTTAGTTCACAGTTACGAAGAAGGAGGATTAAATATTATTGACTTAGAAATTATGAATAGTGTTTTAAAAACTCAGTGGTTAAAATCTTTTCTTTGTAATCCAAACGGCTTATGGTTTACTGTTTCTGCCTCAATATTTGAGAAAGTAGGTGGTTTGGAATTTCTGATTAGATGTGATTTTGAGTTGCACAAATTACCTCTTAAATTGTCCGCCTTCCATCAACAAGTTCTCCTTTATTGGAAGTTAGCATTTTCCCACAATTTTAGTCCACACAAAACTTGTATCTGGAATAATCGCTTTATTTTACACCATAACAAATCTTTATTTTATGGAAACTGGATTCAATATAACATATTTTCCCTGTTGGACATGATGGACAACTATGGTAATGTTCTCAATTACAATGATTTTTGTTTGAAACATGGATTTGCATGTCACCCGAAAGAGTTTTACACAATTGTAAATGCCATACCAAAAAACATGGTGTTACTGGTAAAGGGGATTCTTTCACACTACTCTGTGACATTCTCTCTCCCATCTCCTTCTCTGGGTGAATTATCTATAAGAGATCATAAATGTAACAACAAATATATTAGAAGTGTTTTTATTGATAGACTTCATCCAAATAGAAATAAACGTTACTATATTTTTAGAGATTTTAACCCGGAGGAGGTGAAGGAATTGAGAATGAATTATCTTACCTTTCCAAGTCTCCCTAAAGTAAAAGAAATTCATTTTAAAATTATAAATGACATATACCCTTCTAAAGAATTCCTGAAATCTAAATTTGATATCGGAGAAAACTCTTGTCAATTTTGTGAAACTGATATTGAAACTACAGAACATATTTTTTATTATTGTAATTACTCAAAGTTATTTTGGTCTCAATTGTACAGTAAACTATCATGTATTATTACATGTGTAAACCCCCTTGAATACAAACATATTAAGTTTGGTGTACTTAAGAAAGATTGTTCACAGCACTTCTTGATTAACAATCTTTTTGAACTTGCTAAATACTTTATTCACAAGTGCAGATTTTTGAAAACCCCCCCAACCTTTCCTCATTTTTCTAATGAACTTAAGGCTTTTGCTTCTTCACTTTGCACTCTTTCAAATGAGAAAGCTTCTACAGTAGCCAGTTTTTTCAATAAGCTAAGTGCACTTTAGCTTTTTTGCCCCTTGCAAGGACTTACTTTTACATAAATGTTATTCTTTTTATTTTATTTTTTATTTTTGTTTTCTTGATTGTATATTTGATTTGAGTCTATGATTTGATTTGTATATGTCTGCCCTCTGAGAATTGTAATTAATACTGTTTGTTCAATACCTATTTTGTCTGTAAAATTGAATTTCATTAATAAAAAAAAAAAAAAAAAAAAAAAGTGTTGAGTCTTCTGAGGTTCACGGTATTTAGCACAGTTTTAAAATATGGGGGGGGGGTCTCAGTATATTTTCCAGTTTTTTTGTCCTTAGCCAGTCACATGCCTGCATACTATATAGAACATATTTTTAGCGGTCGTGGAGTAATTACTTATTCAGAATAAATACCTACTCGAGAGTATGTGATTTTGGACACAGCCAGAGTCAATGAGAAAAACATGTTGCATTCCTTTGCAATATCTATTACTGATCAATGAATATTAAAATTTCCACTACAGTAACTTTCCCCAACACTGGTTATGAGCAATAAGAGTTTCAAATTATGTTCAATTTTCATTATTTATGTGGCTGTGTTTGTTTGTTTATGTGGAACGAATCACGCTGAGAGCAGGTGTACGGTCACTCAAGATTTCTCTTTTCTGGGACAGACAAAACTGGGACAAACACGACCAAAGGCTGGTTTGAATACAGTTCATCAACGTTGCACAGAAGTCAGCAGCGAGAGATGTGAGACTCTGCTGCGCATTACATTTTCTCAAAGTGATCATGAACATATAGTGGACAAAACTCTTAATAAAGAATACATTCAAAAATAAAATAGAAAACACTATCTCTGTTCTTATTTCTCATTAATTCACATTAAAGCAGAGAAACTATGAACTTAAAGGGATAGTTCACCCAAAAATATAAATTCTGTCAGTAATTACTCTCCCTCATGTTGTTCAACCCCGTAAGACCTTTGTTCATCTTTGAACACGAATTAAGATATTTTTGATTAAATCTGAGAGCTGGATCACTCCTCCATAGGCTTCTAAGGGATTGACACTTGTTCCCCGAAAAGTTATTAAAGACATCGTTAAAATAGTCCAAGTGACTACAGTGGCTCAATCTTAAGTTTATCAAGCGACGGGAATACTTTTTGTGCGCAAAAAAATGACTTTATTTCAACTATTCATTTCCTTCTCTGTGGGCCTCGAGTCAAAATATGGTTTTAACTTTAAAATAATGGTCCAGATCACTAGTAGTTCCTGCATAGTGACTAGGTAACACTTGAGTAATTAGTTATGCAATTAGTTTATGAGTGTATTCAGAGTAAAAATTGTGACTGATTACCTCATAGACACACAATCATGTTCTTTATAATTTGTCAGTTAGTTAATATTTATTAATGAGGCTAATTATTGATTACCTAATAAGGCACTATCTCCTAAATTTGATATTACTTATTGATTAGTTGAGCTTTCTTCTAGATTAGTTAATAGTAGTAGCTAATGATTATAAATAAAGTGTTACAGAAGTTTCTTATATCAAAATTTCAATTGTCTTACTGTACACGATCCCTTAGCGTTGGCTCACGTTTGGGAACCACTGGTCTATGGCTCATCACTGTTGACATTTATTTAAAAAATTGCTCTGAATGATTGTATTTCCCATTAATTTCCTATGTGGCCACTTTTGTCCATGAAAGACAAATTAAGTTTTTTCAACCACTTAACATTTTTAATCGAGTTTTAAAAAAAAAAGTGCGTGTGTGTTCAGGTGTCAAACTTGGGAAAAGTAGCCAAGTCTTGTGTCTCTCAGATAAAGGAAACTATTTTGCCCACATTTGTCTGTATAAATTCTTTAACTGTCTAATAAATTGTTTTTCAACCTACACATGACTGAGGTCTAATTTATGTTTACATGAACATTTCGCGTTATTTTTGTGTATGTTATAAATGTCATTTTGTAAATAGTTAGCAATATTTGGCGCGTATATTTGTCATCACCGCGCTGACGTCATCATTAGTTTCCTTACTCGTTCAGCGCGTTTGTTGTGTCTTCTGAGGTGAGTTCTGCAGTTCAGATATTTCGCGGGTATTACACATCCATAAAATACACTTTACACAGTTTGTTTCTGCAACATTTACAGGGTTATTTCTGAATTGTTTTCATCGGATAAAGCGCCAAATGTCCGTCTTTTCTGGCGTCTGTAGACTGATTTAATTTACTGATTTACGAAACGAACATCTGAGGAAAATGTTGAAATCATTCAAACATGGACGATTTTGTCATGTTTCATTTTGAGAGTGATAATGTAGTGTTATTGAATGTATAATCTCAAACTTGTAAGTTTTGATCTGTGAGGAAATTTTATGGGGATAGAAACATTTATTGCTGTCTTGGTCTTTAAAGCTGCAGTTGGTAACATTTGAATTTTTTTTTTTTTTTACATATTTGTGAAAACTGTTATTATGTCCTGACAGTAGAATATGAGACAGATAATCAGTGAAAAAAATCAAGCTCCTCTGGCTCCTTCCAGTGATCCGCTCCCGGTCAGAAACAACCAATCAGAGCCAGGAGGAATGTCTTAGCTGTGTTAATCAAGCTCATGTATGCGCTGATCACACCCCTCTCTTGCACAGGGCGTACCATCGTTCAAATTCATGATTGCCGGTGTGCCACATCTGTGCTAATGGCGGACATACCACAAAAATTGCCAATTTTTCGATTGGCTCCTGCTCATCCAACGAAGACATGTAAACGGAAACAAAACGATGACGTTAAACGAGCGAAAAAGAAAGAATTAGACCGAGCACGAAATAAAACGAGGATAAACATCGGAGCGGCTTTTCCTAGGTGGAGGGAGCTACGTGTTTTTAAAAAACTAAAAACCGATGCAGAGTTAGCCACATTTCTGCTTGACAAGTAAGTATCCCTGCTTTATTGGTTTCATTTTATAAGAACTACACAACTTAGATCATTTGAAAACAGGCCTGACAAATTATGTATGCCATGGTTTCTTGTAGATATCAGGGTGATGCTTTGCATATTACATCAAAACCAATCAAAGCCCAGATGACCACACATCCTATCCCCGCCCTTTCAAGTAATGTTGGCGACTCATCCTCAGATAGGTAAGAAAATTATTGTGAAAGCCTATATTACTAAGTTCACTGTGTTGGTTCAGCCTCAGCAGTATTCATGGTGTGGTCTGACGGATTATGATGTATGATTCATTGTACAAACATAAGGACAATTTGAAATTTAGAGTCAAATTGGTAGAGACATAGCATATAAAGTAAACTTGAATCGATGTGTGATAAATGTGTGAACAATCTGATAATGTTTTGACCTCCATTATTTGATTTTCTACAGAGATGATGACTTTAAAGAAGGTCTGGGCTGCAGTGAAGTTGTGGAGACTCCTATTCAGGTTTTTGAAACATGGTAAGTCATAAAATATTTATTATTTATGTCAGGATGAATTCTGTCTTGAAATAAAACTGACATATCAAACTATAGTAGTGATAATCATGAAGCAAAGTTTGGGAGATTTATTTGTGTAATGTAGACGTTTCTTCAGTATTGGCTCTGCAGTCAGGCATAAAAAATATATCTGACACAATATAAGTAATGTTTTTTAGAAAAAACACTGAACTTCTGTAAGTGATTAAAGGTAGTGAGACACAATTCAAACAGATAATACTTTGTGTTATGTGTATCAGCAAACATTTTATCTTCACATTTTTTATTCATACATTCTTGTTAGTATGTCATCGCTGGACATTCATTATGAAAATCGATGAAAGTGACTTCAATCACATTCAAAACTAGGGCTGGGTATCGATTCAGATGTTCAAATTCGATTCGCAAGCTCTCAATTCGATTCGATTTCGATTCCCGATTCGATTTGTATTTCGATTCTCGATTCGACTCAATGAATATAGATGTAATACAAATCCTATATTAGGAGTCGACCGATTATCGGCCTGGCCGATTATTGGCGCCGATATTGAGCATTTTTATGGTTATCGGTATCGGCCATTTTCAAAACCGATTTGTCAATAAAATAATTTAATTTTGAAATGCGCTATATTTGGAACTGACGCAGCCACCTCTGTCGGAACTCACCACTCTGTAGACTAGACCAATGCAATGTCCCGCACATCTGATTTGTTGGAAGTCACAAGTCCGACCAATCAATGCGGAAAGCTGAAGGCACTGAAAGTTTAGCACTCACACCGACAGCACTCGCAGACTGGAGCTGCTGCACTGATCACACATCAGTTGTCTTGTCTCTCAAAGTTAAGGCAGCAGCAGACTTTGCTGAAGTAGCAATATATTACTATACTGAAGTTGCAAAACACCTCAATATAATAGGGTCCTGCGATGTCCGCGATGCAGAAAACACGGACCGAATCGCGGAATCCAGTCATAAAAACGTAATTTACTGTATAAAGCGGAATGTGTCAACTTCTTGATGAAATAATAAAAAGCGGTCAGTACAAATCAAATCGAATTTCAAACTGGAAAAAGACTATTTAAATATGAATCCTGCGTGTCTCTAAATGAATGGTGCAGACGCGTGATTTCATTTACCACACAAACACACACACACACACACACACTGGAGCACGTGTGAAGCTTGCGCTGTTTTCAGCCTCAGCCGCATCATTATATGACATGATTGCATAAACATCATCTCCAGAGCCGCTTAGTCACTTCATGAGCTTTTTAAAGCTTCAACTGAGAAAAGTTATCGTCATATCATAAACACACAGAAACTCAAAGATCTCCACGGCAACCCGTCAAAATAAAAGTTCGTTTTTTCATAGGGCCCTAAACATGTAATTTTTGTTGAACTGTAAATAAATTGAATAAGTTAAGTTAAGTTTAATGATTTTAATGAATTCGAAATGCTTTTTGATTACTAAAATTTAATTTAACCATTAAAATAGAGTCTTTAAGTTTTACAGAATGCTGCTGGGTGCTCCCTGCACATTTTTTTAGTTATTATTATTATTATTATTATTATTATTAATAATAATAATAATAATAATAATAATGTTATTATTAACAGTTCTCAGATTTAAAGATATGTTTAAAATAATTTAAAGAAAGTATTTGTCAAAACTCTTTGTTATTTTTAATTTTGACATTAACTTACATTTCTACACCAGACAGGCTACATATCGGTTTTAAAATATCGGTTATCGGTCTACTTGATCTGTAATAATCGGTATCGGCATCGGCCCTGAAAATCACGTATCGGTCGACCCCTGTCCTATATATATAAAAAAGAACAGTGAACATAAGTTTACAAGTGGTTAATTAATAAAAAGAAACTAAGAGCCACAAACCTGTATATTAAAGTCTTTTTATTTTAGGTACACCTGGGTGCATTAAAACAGAACCCAACTCTATATTTCAATTGCATACAATGAATTAATAGACAGGATTTTGATGCAAGATGCAAAATTGATGCTGAAAATTGGACAAGTCAGACCAGTCACATGCCTTGATCAAACAGGATCAAGTTATTTTATGTTTAAGATAGATAGATAAATATCAATTATATTTTTTTAGACAATATTTTATCACATTTATCTCACCTAAATGTTTGTTTTTACAATGGGGTAATTTTGTTGTTAAGAGTTTATGCAACACATGGAAGCTTGATTTCAATCTTTGAATTAAATTGAAAAAAGTAGCACAAATAAATACAATAGAATAAAGATACAAATAAAGAGACATAAAAAATAAATAAGTTTTTGGGTAGGTCAGAAATACTACAGAAACGGAATAAAGTAATCCAATGTAAAATAACACTGGATAGTCTTTTAGTCCTGACTAAGTTAAATACATAGGCTATTAATCCTGATTTCTTACAATTAAAGCTATATTATGTTGTTTTGACAAAAAAATAAAATGACAGACACGTATGGCTGCGTTCAAGGAACTAGTGCACAGATCCATTACTGTTTCATTAAACTGTCTGTCAAACTCTGTGTAAGTAGTAGGGCAGCTCGATTATGGGAAAAAAATCATAATCACGATTATGTTGGTCAGTATTGAAATCACGTTTATGTAACACGATTATTTCACATGGCTTTGGGAATGTGTTGCATTTATTAAAAGACACCTTTCAACAATGCTTAAAAAATCTAAATTTGAACATTTATTGTACTTTTTGAACTATTAAACAGACCTGCAAACTCACAAGTGGTGAAAAAGGTGACATGTTTACAAAGTAATTTGTTGTAGGGGGTCACTAGGGCGTTATTTACCTTTATAAAGGACAATTTATTAAACCTTACTAAATTTGTTTTATGTCAAATTCTTACATTTGATCAAATTCAGTTTTAATAAAAAGGGCTGTTATCCATTAAATAAATTTACACTGCAAAATTACAACTATAAAAATATTATGAGATTAATGTTTAAACAAATAAAATCAATGATACCTTTAAACAATAAATCAATAGGTGGCGGCAAGTGACCGTCTTAATAAATGAATCATTGAGTCATTCATTAAAACGATTCGTTCAAAATAATGAATCATTCAGTAACAAAACACAGCGCTAGTGTTGCTTTTCTTTTGTAACTATTTTCGTTGGTGAAATAGAACAAAACCAGTCAATATTGCGTCTAAAATGTAAGTTACTACATATAAACTAGGCTACTTGTTTATTAAACTATAAATTCAATGTAACGTTAACATTTGCAACCCCGATATTATAGAACAGCCCCTTGTGTTATGTTACTTAACTACAGGTCCTTCTCAAAAAATTAGCATATTGTGATAAAGTTCATTATTTTCCATAATGTAATGATAAAAATTAAACTTACATATATTTTAGATTCATTGCACACCAACTGAAATATTTCAGGTCTTTTATTGTTTTAATACTGATGATTTTGGCATACAGCTCATGAAAACCCAAAATTCCTATCTCAAAAAATTAGCATATTTCATCCGACCAATAAAAGAAGTGTTTTTAATACAAAAAAGTCAACCTTCAAATGATTATGTTCAGTTATGCACTCAATACTTGGTCGGGAATCCTTTTGCAGAAATGACTGCTTCAATGCGGCGTGGCATGGAGGCAATCAGCCTGTGGCACTGCTGAGGTGTTATGGAGGCCCAGGATGCTTCGATAGCGGCCTTAAGCTCATCCAGAGTGTTGGGTCTTGCGTCTCTCAACTTTCTCTTCACAATATCCCACAGATTCTCTATGGGGTTCAGGTCAGGAGAGTTGGCAGGCCAATTGAGCACAGTAATACCATGGTCAGTAAACCATTTACCAGTGGTTTTGGCAGTGTGAGCAGGTGCCAAGTCGTGCTGAACAATGAAATCTTCATCTCCATAAAGCTTTTCAGCAGATGGAAGCATGAAGTGCTCCAAAATCTCCTGATAGCTAGCTGCATTGACCCTGCCCTTGATAGAACACAGTGGACCAACACCAGCAGCTGACATGGCACCCCAGACCATCACTGACTGTGGGTACTTGACACTGGACTTCAGGCATTTTGGCATTTCCTTCTCCCCAGTCTTCCTCCAGACTCTGGCACCTTGATTTCCGAATGACATGCAAAATTTGCTTTCATCCGAAAAAAGTACTTTGGACCACTGAGCAACAGTCCAGTGCTGCTTCTCTGTAGCCCAGGTCAGGCGCTTCTGCCGCTGTTTCTGGTTCAAAAGTGGCTTGACCTGGGTAATGCGGCACCTGTAGCCCATTTCCTATGTTCTGGCTCTGGATGTTTCTACTCCAGACTCAGTCCACTGCTTCCTCAGGTCCCCCAAGGTCTGGAATCGGTCCTTCTCCACAATCTTCCTCAGGGTCCGGTCACCTCTTCTCGTTGTGCAGCGTTTTTTGCCACACTTTTTCCTTCCCACAGACTTCCCACTGAGGTGCCTTGATACAGCACTCTGGGAACAGCCTATTTGTTCAGAAATGTCTTTCTGTGTCTTACCCTCTTGCTTGAGGGTGTCAATGATGGCCTTCTGGACAGCAGTCAGGTCGGCAGTCTTACCCATGATTGCGGTTTTGAGTAATGAAACAGGCTGGGAGTTTTTAAAAGCCTCAGGAATCTTTTGCAGGTGTTTAGAGTTAATTAGTTGATTCAGATGATTAGGTTAATAGCTCGTTTAGAGACCCTTTTCATGATATGCTAATTTTTTGAGATAGGAATTTTGGGTTTTCATGAGCTGTATGCCAAAATCATCAGTATTAAAACAATAAAAGACCTGAAATATTTCAGTTGGTGTGCAATGAATCTAAAATATATGAAAGTTTAATTTTTATCATTACATTATGGGAAATCATGAACTTTATCACAATATGCTAATTTTTTGAGAAGTACCTGTATATCATATATTATAAATAAAAAACCTCAACATTTCTACCTCAGTATGTTTCTTCTGTGAGTTTGTGTGTGTGAGCTGTTAGGCTCATTTGTTTTGATTTCTCCACTAATGTCTCTTTCACAAATAGACAGGCAGCGCAGCTTCCAGAAACTATCCATTGCCGATCTCTGTTTACACTGAATGTATAAGATCAAAACCATCTCGCGTTAAAACCTAAAAATCCCCTTTTCCCGGACAAGCAGACAAGTGTTAATGTCGCTCCCTGTGTTCTAGGGGTTGAACCGACTAGTCGATTAGTCGACCTTAATACAATCCCGTGACGCTTTAAGCTTGACGTCCACTAGTCGCGTTGATCATGTGACGCTATGATTGCGCTAATTTTGATACTAACAACATGGCAGTGTTGCAGACGACAACAGATGAAGAGCCCAAAGTGTCATTGCAGCAAGAAAGCAGCATTGGTACATAAAGTGTGTGGAAATACTTTCTAACTTAACATTAGATATTAGGGCTGGGCGATAAAACGATAATGATAATTATCGCGATATAATTTTTCTCGATAAAACGATATCAAGAGTTCGATAAATGTTCGAAAATGTTAATGCACCTAAAGCGGATCGAAACTCATTTGAACCGCGCGCCACACAGACCGTTTATCTGCCCGGCTCAAAGTCCAAACGGCAGCGCAGCGCGAGCTCACTAGAGCAGACGCGTTTACTCTGATCGTCTCGCTCACGAGATCCAGTGAAGAACACAAATGTCCAGTTTAAACCCGTTTAAAGGCAGATGAAACAGCGCTGACAAACTGGAGAAACACTGCGCAACGATAGTCAGAATCTGAATTGATACTGAATCCATTTAACGTTACCATGTAAACCACAGTAACGTTAGCCTGTAATATTAACTGCACCATGAAATGTGGGATATACTAGAGCTGCACGATTATCACAAAAATCATAATTGCCGATTATTCCCTTGAAATTGTAATTGCGATTATTAATTACGAATATCACAATTTACATTGAATATATATAGGCGTATTATAATACATGTTTACACAAAAATTGTTAACACACACACACACACACACACACACACACACACACACACACACACACACACGTACTGTCCCCCTTTACTTAACATACACATCCATTGTAAGAATGACTAATAGTAAAGACTACTAATAGATAAACATTAGGACTATGCTAAAGCAATTAAATAGCAGTCCCAAACTAGTTTTTATTAATACAATGTTGATATGAGCCACCACAGTCATGTAATAATATAAAAAATAACACAAAGTGAAAATTAAGTGGCATTTTCGGGTTATGGAAACGACACTAACCACGGTGAATACACAATACTAACAAGAACTGTTAATGAAAAAGCTCCTGGTGAATAGAATGAAAATCATGCCTGCATGCAAATCCTTCTCAGCTAACACGTGATTTATTGGTATTTGCGCGTGCAATTGAAGAGTGCGCGCTACGAGCACTGTATAACGGCTGACAGGACAGTAAAGTACGTTTTTCTGAGTTGAAAGTCTTTTTATTTCAGCGTACACTTACGTCACTGCCTGGTATGTCATATTGTGCTGGGTTTTCTGAAGTAGTCGTGATTGGCCTCTCATAACATAATTATGCCCTAAACACACACGCAGAGTGGATTTTCTTTTGTAATCGCGGCTTTGAACGATTATGTAATCGTGGTAATCGTAAGCGCAATGAGAAATTCGATTAATTGTGCAGCCCTAGGATATACATATTGAATTGTATTATATTATTAATGTAGACAATGTATTAAATGACTAATGGAATAGAATCACAGTATTTAATAATGTATTTAGGCTACTGTTTTTCATACAAATACCATAGAAACCATAAAGTTACATTTTGCCATGATAGTGAGGTGCTATAGGCTATGCCTGGTTTTATCTGTGGTTATCATGATCTAAATGCATGATACTGTATGACCAATGGTTAATTTTAATAAAACTCAAACAGTCAGAATATTACATTTTACCAAATAAAAATGTGGTTGTTACATTTTTTTAACAGATGTTACTGTTTTTGTTAATGAACATAAATTTAACATAGTAGTATTAGCTTGAGAACTCACTGTCAAATATGGGTTTCGAGGAAAAATGTGTAATATTAATATTGCACCCTGCACTACAAACTGTGCTGAAGATACGTGCCATCAAAGTCAGGCAACACAAACCTGTGAAATATATTTTTCTGTTCAGATATTCGTTTTGTTTGTTCAACCTCAGATTTGTGAAATGTTCACCTGTTTGGCAAGTGTTTGTCATGATCTTTTCTGACGGTAAAAAGTAGTTTAAAACCACAATTAACGCTCTGGTTTCTACAAGTTTCCCTTAGGAGCAAAAATCTGCCTTTAAACTTGAAAGAAATAAAGATTTGACATTTATCGTGATAATTATCGATATCGACTGATATAAAAAACATTTTTTGGCCATATCGCCCAGCCCTACTTATTTTGTATTACTTGGCTCTGCGCATCACTGACGTGCAGATGTAAATTTATAGCTTTTTTCTTTTTTCTTTTAATCCTAAATGATGATGTAAACAGTGGGCTGTTTACACCTGGCTACTTCATGTGTTTCTGTGATCTGATAGCTATCCGATCGTGAAAAGACCAGGTGTGAATGCCCTCCGAAACGCATTTGAGACGGATTTAAATCCGATCGCTCAACCTGTTCAGGAGGAGGTCTGGCCCGTATTACAGACGAAACTGGACAAGTGTAAATGCATATGGTTGTTGAAACCACATATGTAAATTAGACTTCTCCCAACAATGCTAAAAATAAACGTGTGAGAGCGTGTTATAGGCTATATGTCATGTTATATTCATTATATGACGAAGCTATGACAACACGCATCACCGCAGATGAGCAGCTGAGCATGTGTTCATCAAGCCAACGTGCAAACTATCGCAAATCAAAGTGAAAGTAAGTTGCAGACGCTTAACGCACAATCATCTTCATTAAAAGTAAAGAAACAAAATGATCTTACCAGAGCTGTTGTCACTCTCTCTTATTGCAGTCTTTGATTTTGAAATTAGCGGATGATCAATAAAATGCAGCTCATTACTGTTGCTTGCGGTGACGTGAACTCCGTTAAATCTGCATAGCACGTTGTTTGAAGATCGGATTTATATCCGTTTTCCGAAAACACATTTATGTGCCCTGGTGTAAATGGAATCGTTTTGATAAATCCGATAGCTATCTGATCTGAGAAAACGCATGAAGTGTCCAGGTGTAAATGGCCCCATTATGAGCTGTCTGTCAGCATCTGTATAATTTTCTGCTTATAAATTGCAAATTGTGGCATGTTGCAAAGCAGTCCCATCTCTTGTGTTTTTATGAATGACGTCAGCGACTAGTCGACGTCAACTCGACTTTGATGTCATAAGAGTCGCCTTCAAAAAGTCTGAAGTCATTCAACCCCTACTGTGTTCATTCTCGATTTGTTTTGTGCTGTAAAGCTTAACAGATGATAAGGTAGGGCTGGACGATTCTGGCTAAATTCATAATCGTGATTAATCGAACAAGTTACCTCGATTACGATTATTTAAAAAAAATTCATATGTCACTGGCAAGGCTTATACTGTAATGTTCACGGTTATTTTTTCTAATGAAAGACTGCATAATCCTATCTTTGTGATTCTAAAATAAAGAAACACACACAGATAGCTTTTAATGCTTATTTATTAAATATTTCAAACAATTGAATCAAACAAAGCATACAATGCTTGAAATAAAAACGTCTTATAAAAAAAGTTTTAATGTAAAAAGAAAGTTTCCTAAAAATGTAGAAAATAAAGAACTTTAAAAAAAAGTTTTTTGTAAACAAAATAAATTATTGTAAATATTGCCATCTTAAAAGTAAAATATAACTTGTATAAAACTAAAAAACTAATCCTTTTCACATTGTGTAGCATTTGTAAATGCTTGTGTTATCGAAACCTGCTTTGTGGAGTGGAGGCACTTGTTGCTGGGCGTTTGTCAGTCTCTCTCTTTTTTCGCGTGTTTCTTTGGTACAAGCGGCTCCTGTTGCTGAGTCGACTCAGTGTTTGAGTTCCCTTTCACACAGAGATTCCGGAAAATACACGGATAAAGTCACCCGGTTTCGTTTGACTTTGGTTCGTTCACACTGCCAGTGGTTTTCCGGAATCAGAGAGTGCGTTCACACATCACCAGTAAAGACACCTGACATGTCCCAGCGGCGTCTATAGTTTGCTTATGAGCTGCGATTTCTCTCTCGAGAAACCACACTTGTGCATTTTTTTTCTCTGATTCGATCATAAACGAGCTCATTACGCACCGTTTCATGCTGGCGAACAATCCCGGCTTAAGCGCCATCATTACGACACGGCATTGATTACGGCTTTTGTTCACACACCGTGCGTTCCGGGACTGAACACAGCAATGTTACCATGTCCCCAACCTGGCATCAATCCCGGGTCGTGTTTGCGTTCACACAGAAGGTGTTTGTTCTGGCAATATCCCGGGATCAATGCGCTGTGTAAAAGGGGCTCATGTTGCTTCAATGTTGCAGACTGGACGGGGCGGAGTTACGTGACTAGACACGCGGTAATATGTTTTAAGGGGAAAGTACATTAACACACAGTGGGCGGAAATATTAATAGGATTAAAAAAACGAAATAACCGACATGGTAAAATTACATCAATTATAGGCTCTGAATTTCGGTTTCGATTATTTTTCGATTAATCATCCAGCTCTGTGATCAGGTCACGTGCGCTCGCGCTGCAGTTCGCTTGAACTGAGGCGCTACAGTGATCGAGCAGAAAGAGATCGCGACAGCTTGAGAGATGTCTATGGTCTCACTCCGATAATAATAATAATAACTTGGACTTATATAGTGCCTTTCATAGTACCCAAGGTCGCTTAACAAAAGTGTGTGTGTGTGGGGCTGGGGGAGGAATTAAGGGTAAAAAGATTTTGTGAAAAGAAATGTTTTAAGGTGCATTTTGAACATGGGCAGGGATGGGGCAGAGCGGACGTGGAATGGTAGACTGTTCCAAAGTGTAGGAGCAATTGCACAGAAAGCCCTGTCCCCAAAAGTCCGCAACCTGGTGCGGGGGATGACCAGCAGGTCCTTGTCAGAGGACCGCAGGGAATGAGACTGTGTGTAGGGATGGAGGAGGTCACTTAGGTATTTTGGTGAGAGTCCATGGAGAGATTTGTAAATGAGCAGAAGGATCTTGTAGGTGATAAGTGACTTGACTGGCAACCAGTGTAGCTGTTGGATGATAGGAGTGATATTCTGCCAGGGCTTTGTGTGGCTTAGAACCCTGGCAGCAGAGTTCTGTACATACTGCAGTCTGCTAAGGGCCTTGGTGGGCAGTCCTGACAGGACACCATTGCAGTAATCCAGACGGGAAGGTGATAAAGGCCTGAAATTTGAATTGAAAGGCATGAATGAGTGTCTCAGTTACTGAATCTGTGAGTGAAGGCCGGAGTCGTGAGATGTTTCTGAGGTGGAAGAAGGCCACCTTGGTGATGTTGTTAATATGGGACCGGAAAGATAGAGTGGCGTCCAGAATGACGCCCAGGTTGCGCACCTCAGGAGAAGGGGAAATGCAGCAGCCATCCACAACCAGGCCCAGGTCACCAACTTTCCTGAGCAGTGGTGCAGGGGCCACCACCGTGAGTTCTGACTTATTACTGTTCAGTTTGAGTAGGTTTGTGGTCATCCATGATTTAAGTTCCTGCAGGCAGTTGACAAGTTCTGTGGGTGGGAGCTGGGAGGAGGGGTTTGTGCTGATATAAAGTTGAATGTCATCGGCGTAGCAGTGGTAATTTAGTCCATGTTTACAGATAATATGACCTATTGGTAGTGTGTAAATGGTGAACAGCAGCGGACCAAGCACTGAGCCCTGGGGTACACCATGGTTGGCGGGTGCTGGATCAGAATTTGAGCCATTTAGGGCGATGAATTTTGTCCGGTCAGTGAGATAGGACCGGAACCAGAACAGTGCTGTGGCCGATGAGCTCAGACAGGTGTTGGAGAAGGATAGTATGTGAAACTGTATCAAAAGCTGCAGAGAGGTCAAGGAAGATGAGGATGGAGATGAGGCCGTTGTCAGCAGCCAGCAGGAGGTCATTGGTGATTTTGATGAGGGCGGTCTCAGTACTATGGTGTCTTCTGAAACCAGATTGGAGAGGTTTGAAGAGCTCATGGTGGGACATGTGATCTTGAAGCTGGGCAGCCACTGCCCTTTCCAGGATTTTGCAAAGGAAAGGGAGGTTGGAGATTGGACGATAGTTGTTGGGGTCGTCTGGATCTGAGCCTGGCTTTTTGAGAGTAGGGATGACTGCCGCCATTTTAAAACTGGATTGTACCACACCAGAGTTAAGAGATGCATTTATGATGTTTTGCATTATGTGGCAGAGGATGGGAAGACAGGCCTTGACAAGGGTGGTGGGCATTGGGTCAAGACTGCTGGTTGAGGTTTTGGCTGAGATTACCAGTTTTGTTTCTTGATCAGCATCCAGAGGAGAGAAGACGGATAGGACACACTGCGGTGAGCCGGCAGCAGAGTGGTGAGAATCATGTTTAAGCAATGTAGGGCAGGGGGTAATTCCAGGAGACTGGAGCTGCCGGTGGATGGTGTCCACTTTCTCCTGAAAAAAGTCCAAGAACCTGGAGCAGAGGTCCGCTGCATCTGAGGGTTTAGCGGTATCAGGAGGATGGAGAAGACGGTTGATGGTGGAGAAGAGCAATTTGGGGTGTTTTTGTTGGTTGCTGATGAGTGTGGAGTAGTACCATGTTTTATTCTGGGAAAGTGCTTCTTTGTAATTTGTGACGTGTTCTTTAAATGCTTCATGATGGACAATGAGGCCAGAACTTCTGTATCTCAAGCCTACGTCCCATGGTCTTCATCTTGCGGAGCTCGGGGGCGAACCAGGGCGCAGGACGAGAGAAAGACACATAACGTGTGATGAGAGTAGCTACCAAGTCCAGGCTGAGAGAGAGGGCACGGTTGTAGTGTTCCACCATGCCATCTACTGTTTGGTTGGGGTGGTAGGTGGCAAGATTGATCGCTAAGGAGTCAGATAGCATGGACGTACACACCTGTTTGATGTTCCTGAACGTGATGGGGCGTTTAGTGCACTGCTTTGGGAGTAGTACAGGGACCAAGAATAAAATAGCATAGTGGTCAGAAACAGCCAGGTCAGTGCACAGCAGGTGGAGGGGTGTTATGCCAGCACAGCACACCAGGTCCAGGGTATGCCCTTTGACATGTGTGGGGCAATGTACGTGTTGTGTAAAATTAAAGCAGTCCAGCAGTGATAGAAAATCAGTAGCAAGAGAACAGCTACTGGAATCCACATGAATGTTAAAATCCCCCAGCAGGATAGTAGATGGGGATTTTGGGCAGACAGTAGCAAGTAGTTCAGTGAGCTCCGATATGAAGCAGGCAGAGGCTTTAGGGGGGCGGTAGATTAGGACAACCTGTAGCTGCATAGACCCACTCAACTTGAAGTGAACACACTCAAATGAGGTAGTATTCGCTGGAATCTCTTTTACCAGGATGTCAGCACGATGGATAACTGCAAGTCCGCCACCACGGCCAAGGCTGCGAGGCTTCTGGATATAGCCATAACCTGGGGGAGTGGCATGGTTGAGAGTTATGAACTCTTGCTGGTTCTGCCATGTCTCAGTAAGACATAAAAAATCCAGTGATTTTTACAAGATGAGGTCATGGATAAGGAGGGCTTTATTATTTAATGAGCAAACATTAAGCAACATGAATGAAGCCCTGGTTATTGCATTGTCAGGGGTGACAGTGTTGTCCACACAGACCAAAGATCGCAGATTTGCATGAGATGGGCGTGGTTTGCATCGATGATGTCGCCACCGTGACGCATACCAAACAGCTGGGACAGGCAAAGTTTCGTGAGAGTAAACAAACTTATGACGGACAGCCCTATGAATATAGGGTGAACGACGCAGGAGATGGAGAGACTTTATCACCTCAAGGCAACTTGGAGATGTATTAGAGCTGAAACTCATGAGTTCCGCTGCGGTATATTTGATGAATGTCCTAACTAAGGGGCAGCAAGCAGTTGCTAGCATCCTAACTCGGTTTGCTAATTCCATAACGGTGACAGGAGGCCAGGAAGACCACAGCACAGCGAAGGAAAAACGTCTTTTGGATAGCAGTTTCAGTTACCAGCAGAAATGGACCTGACAGGGGATCCACGGTAGGTTACTGTACTTCAGTAGCAGTTGTCATCAGATGGGTTAATGATGTAGAAAATTGCGGCGGTAAGCAGCGTTAGACAGCCGTGACAAACGCAGCAGGACCGAGCAAAACCACAATTATGATCCCGACACTTATGTTAGAGGTGACCAACGTGTTCAGGCTGGTTGTAGAGCATAAAATTCACAATAGCGTCAGTTAACGTTAGATCAGAGATTAGATCGGAGATGATAAGCGGCGACAAGCACGCCAGCGTCCTCTCACCTCACTCTGATAGTTTTTTTCACGGTGTTTTTAAAAAAAAAATAGACTCCAGTCTATATTAAATTAGCCAATTGTTATTGTGAAGTTTATTGTGCTTGCAATTTATGACTGTATAGGCTGAGAGAGTTTATGGCTTCAGGAGGGGCGGATGTGCGTGTGCGCGAGTCATTCAGAACACAAGACAAAATAAGAGTGTTCTTGCGAAACAGATCATGGCAAAATAATCGTTTTTACTCGATTGTACTATTTTGGAGATCGTTGGGAGCCAAAATCGAAATTCAATTAATTGCACAGCCCTAGTAAAGGGCCGTACACACCGGGACGAATATCGGCGCGCATTATTCGCCAGCGTTTTTCAACGTGTTTTTTTGTCTTCACACCCATGCGATTTTCGCTGACGATGAGCCGAGTGAACATGCAAATTCCTTCCCTGAAATTAGAGGGCGCTTAATGTAAAACAGAAATAAAAGTTTCAAGCCTATGTACATGAAAGACAATTAAATGAAATGAAACTCCCCATCAAGGCCCATTTGCTCTGCAATACCACTCCATAACAGTTCTCTTTTATCAATATTTTTGTAGTCGCGTTTGTCATACAGTCCTTATGTTCCAAGACCAGCAGCTCTACGTTTATCTTGGCTTGCATCTTCCTCGTTTTCTTCCCGGCAGTGTGTAGACGCTACTTGGCGTATATCTCCTTCGCCGTTACGTGTGTGTGTGCTCGGCAAGACCGTTTTGTGTTTGAGCGCCCCCAAGTTGTGTTTTACTGTAACTTCAGAAGCTCCAGACACGTGAGCAAAAGCGCCAATCTCATTGGTCGGATAGTTTTTGACGTGGCGCGTCAAACCAAAAAAATGAACCCATGGCGTTTTTTTTTTTAAATTACGCTTTTACGCGTGGCGTTCTTCGCGTCGGTGTGCACACTCACATTGGCGCCCTTTGTTTAATCACAAGACGTTAAACGTCGTCCCGGTGTGAACAGGCCTTAAGTAGTAGTATTTTTTTTACATATTTAATCTGATATTTGACGTGTTGAGTGTCATTGACTAATATTTTAAGCCATCTACATAGTATTGACTGGACTGAGGACAGGACATGCGCTCCACATGAGGACACAAGAGATGTTTCAACATCAGAGGAAGAGGAAACCATAGAGGAGGGCAGTGACTATGATGACAGTGATGAGGATTACATCCCACCTTTATGTGTGGGCAGTGACTATGATGACAGTGATGATGAGAACTACATCCCACCTCTATGTGTTCGGTAAGTTCCTAACTAATGTTTGTCTTTAATGAAATTGATTTTCTTTTACCAATTTTTTTTTTGTATTCCATCAGGACTTGTGGTGCCATTCAACAAACATTACGTCTGGATGCTCTTCAAGTCATCAGCATGGAGGACACTGGGCATGACACTCTGGACCCAGAGCCAATAGAATCCCAATCAGTGCCAGAAATAATTAAAGTCCAGAGTGAGTTTGACATCATTGATCATCTTGCAGCTACACTTATCATGTCTGTTTGTGGCAATAAATAAAAAAAATGGATATAATCAGTTATGCACGGTTAATGACAGGAATCAGAAAAAACAAACTCTAAAAATGGGTGTCATATTGTTGTAGTGTGTAATGTTTGTGTCAGATGTGATCTGTACTACTATAATCTTTTATAATAGATGATTTATAATATTTAAGGGTATATTCTGACAGTCTGAACTCAAACGTTTTCTTTTTACTACAATTACTACAGAATAACTATAGGCTAATGCCCAAAGTTTACAGTGCAAATATGCACAATAATGTCATCATATGAATGAAACCCACGTTTTTAACTGAATTATTCTTTTCCTAATGCTCACATCAGTTCACAAATAAATGATAGAATATTCCCATCAGCCTTCAATATACCTCATTTGTGTAAATCAATTCATAAAAATGCATTAAAATTATGATTTTTGTTTTCATTTCAGACCCGATGGAGGAAAATGAGGAGATTGGAGAGGAGAAACCACATTTATGTTCTTTTTGTGAAAAGAGTTTTACATGCAAACAAAGTCTTAAGGTTCACACGAGGATCCACACTGGAGAGAAACCGTTCACATGTGATCATTGTGGGAAGAGTTTTACACAATCATCAAACCTTAAGGAACACATGAACATTCACACTAGAGAGAAATCATACAAATGTGATCAATGTGGCAAAATATTTTCGAGGTCTACAGGACTGAAGAGCCACATGTTAGTTCATTCACAGGAGAAACCGCATTTGTGTTATTTGTGTGGAAAAAGATTTTCACGTCTGCAGAGTTTAAAATTTCATCTGAAAATACATTCTGGTGAAAAAGATCATAAGTGCTTTGAGTGTGGGAAGAGTTTTATCACCGCTATACGTTTGAAACAACACTGGAGGAGTCACACTGGAGAGAAACCGTACAAGTGTTCACACTGCGACAAGAGATTCCGTCGGTCTGAACATGTGAAAACACACGAGAGGATCCACACTGGAGAGAAACCGTATCACTGCACTCTATGTGGGAAGAGTTTCACTCAAATATCTTCTCTACACAGTCATATAAAATACAATCACAGTAAGTAAATCATATTCAGATCCAGCTCTTTCAGGTCTAATGCTGTCATCACCGAACGTGACACAATAATACCGTCAAGTAATAAAATCTCTTCAAAATCTGTTCTAACCAGCCACAACGAGCGACAGGACAAAGAAACATCTTCTAAATTTGTCACAGTGAATAAAATTTATCTTCAAGACCAGAAGTTTACACTGTGCGATAATTATTCTTGTATATAATTTTGCTTCATGGTATAAATAAATATCATTATACTTTATTATGAGTTAAATTTTATGTTAAATTTTTATGATGCATTTTTAGCATAGTTTGTTTATACTTTTAAGAAGGAAAATATGTGTGTGTGTGTGTGGGGGGGGGGGGAATACGGAATACGTAATGCGCATGATTTCACAGTTTTCTCATTCACATTTTTGTAGTTTACATTAAAGGTGGGGTATGTGATTTTCTTTTTTGACCATTTTTTTCAAAATCACTTGAAATCCTATTCCTGACCCACTTGCTGGCTGTAAATTAGAAGCACTGAAATGAAAATTAAGCAATTTAATCATCTGTGGAACGGGCAGGACTCGACAAACTCCAGCCAATCATTTTCAAGACCGTCTAGAATCATTGGACAGAAAATGCGTCAATCAAACGGTCTTACCATGTCCCCCTCCCCCCACCCCCCTCGCGCGCGTGTCCCGTTCGTGCGCCAATGCGCATACTCAAAGCTCGTGATCCAGTCACAGGAAGTGCAAGTCGCCCCGGTACACAGAGAGAGAGAGAGAGAGAGAGAGAGATAAGGAGAAGGTATAGTTGCTTCCGTTTGGAGAATGTCAGACAAGACACCATCACAGAAAAGGAAATCTATTTTCGAGAGAGCAATTGCGAACAAAACGGCCGAAAGAGAAAGGTCTAAAACAAGGGTCATTCTAGGCGATGCTTTTCAACGTTGGCGGCAACTGAAGGACCAGGAAGGACTACCAACAGATGCGGCTGTGGCATTTTTTCTGCTTGACAGGTGAGAAGCCGATTATCTTGTAGTATTTACTACTAATCAGGGAACTGTCTTTACTGACGATATGCGCACGAGAATTGTAGCTGTTCTAACGTTATAGCCCAGCCATATGTAGAACTAGCTAGCTAAACAACCTGTTTGGGGAGGAAGCTAATGTGAGCGATTGTATTTATCTATGGGCATCTGAGTTTTCGCTCGTGCTTGATTGCGCGCCCATGTTTTTCGAATGGGTGGAGTCAGAGCCAGCGTTGGAGGAGAAGTAATGAGTTGTGTATTTTCGAAATCTGCCGGCCGTTTTGCAAATCACATACCCCACCTTTAAGTTTAGTCTAAAAAACGAAATATAATACCGAAAACACTCGACTTGTCAACAAAACATAAACATAACATCTTCCCAATCCCAAACACATATCAAGCTTATTTAAAAACCTCGAAAGCATAAACACTCATTCAAAGTACCTGGAAAAGGGAGATGTAAATAACCATAAGTTCCCGCGTCCTCGGCACAGCTGACCGATAAATCTAGCACACCAAGAGAGGCGGGACTTAAGGCAGATAAGCCAATCATCAGCCGGTCACATCAGAGGCGGTGTCATGTTTGAGAGGGAGGGGGAGAGGAGCGGCCAGAGAAACGGAGGATCGACTGTAGTGAGGCGTTTGTGCAAAACTGCAGAAAAAGAGCGGGTGTTGAACCCTCTCACCGGGAAAAGTGTGGGTGTTTTGGGTGCGACCCCCCTGGTTCCCTATTTGGTTTGTAAACTAATATTGTTCGATAAAAAATAAAAACATTTCTGTAAGGCCCCCTTGAGGGCTGAATAAATTATTTAACTGTCTAATAAATTATTTTTCAACCTACACATGACTGAGATCTAATTTTTGTTTACATGAACTTTTCGCGTTATTTTTGTGTATGTTATAAATGTAATTTTGTATAAGTAGTTTGGCGCGTTTATTTGTCATCACCGCGCTGACGTCATCAGTAGTTTCCTTCTTTGTTCAGCGCGTTTGTTGTGTCTTCTGAGGTGAGTTCTGCAGTTCAGATATTTCGCGTATTTACACATCCATAAAATACACTTTACACAGTTTGTTTCTGCAACATTTACAGGGTTATTTCTGAATTGACCCTTCGCTAAACCACGCCCGAAAACCGCCACTGGCCAATCGTGTTTTAGCAACCGTAACTAGGCGCGGGAGGTCTGGCAAGCTTTCGAGCGAGGGAAACATGCTGAAGCGTTGTGCGTATGGATTGTGCTAATCTGATACCTGGTATCCTAAAAGTTTGGACGGGGGAGTGGATTTTTTTCCTTCCCAAAAATCTAAAAGCCGAGGGGAGAAATGATGTGCGTGATCCAGCAGTGTGGGCGACCACATTCACAACTAATGTCGACAGGATTAACAAAACACATATTGCTTGGAAGTTGGAAATAATTACGGTTCTTTGTTCATAATGCACATGTTTTAACTCAAAATAAGACGTTGAAAGACAAGAGGCAGGCTCACTGACAAACTTTAAAATATATATTCAGCATTTTGTTAATCGACGGCCTACTACCCCTGACTGACTAACTTTAAACCAATCCGATCGCGGCTCTCCCGGTGTTAGTGTTATTCCACAAGATTTATGGATAAACGGTTTGATTTATAATTATTAGTTTAGTTTCACATTTCACTTACCCTGCTGTGCACGAACATAGCTGTTCCTCAATTTGTGTGTTTCCCATGTGAATGGTCAGCGTATGAGGCGCTGCTTGCGCTGGGACTATAGGCTTTAGCTTCAATTTTTATTAAATTATTCTCTAATCGGTTGCATATTATGTCGTGGATATATCCCTCGAATGCACACTGCAGTCCCTTTTTGTCTTGCTCTCTCAGATATTTCACATGTTCGCCAAAAAAAACTAATTATCTCATTGGGAATGTCTGACACCGGTACATGCACACTGTAATAGATGTGCTAGACGCGAAAGCTTGACAGGCGTAGCAACAGTAACTAAGGAGGGCGGGGCTTAGCGAAGGGTCAATTGTTTTCATCGGATAAAGCGCCAAATGTCCGTCTTTTCTGGCGTCTGTAGACTGATTTAAAGGCAGAGTAGGTAGAATTCCCCAAGAATACTTTTTTCCAAATTTGTTTAAACTGTCTTTATATATCAATGCATAATTAAAATGTAAGTACTCTGGAAAATAAATTATAAAAATCAAGTGTCTGTATTCCTCTGAGGACTGTAATAAACACAGCGCATTATTCCATTCGGGAGGAAAGAAATGATTGGCTGGGGCGACCGTCACTCTCCCTCGCTACCATGGATACCACCTGTGCTGATATAGGAGCAGCCCAAATGCGCGCACCATTTTGAAGAGGCACGGAAGCTAGTAATAACAATTATGGCAGAGAAAGTACAGTCAATATTCTCAGTACCTGCATATAGAGGCAGCGAAGTCAAACAAGTTAAAAAAAGGAAGACAGTATTTGAAAAGGCTATGAACAAAAAGTCTTTGGATAAATCAAGAAATCATACGAGAGTCAATATTGGCGTGGCTTTCCAGCGGTGGCGACTACTGAGGGATCTCAAGGGGCTGAAAAGTGACTCCATGATGGCTTTATTTCTGCTGGACAGGTAATCTTGCTGTTTTCATTTTGATGGCATTTATTTTTTAATGAAGCATGTATCACTTGCACACATAGCTACCTAATATAGCTACCGAACGTTACGTAGCATAACTAACGTTACACTGGCTTAGCTATGACAGTGTAACTTTGGTGTCGACTGGTATAACGTTACTGTTAGTGAGCGAGGGTTGAGACGATAAATAAGCAATAGGCCTATCTGCAGTTGAAAGCTGTTTTGTTTAATTTCCCCAAATCTAACTTTAGGTTAAAAAGTTTAGGGGATCTATTTTTATACCTAGCTTTACCCTCTGCCTAAACTTTGTTCCCATGTTCACCGTGAACTCTACAAGCTCCGTTTTTTCACGTTTGGTTTGTTATATGCTCTACATATGTTTACCTATGTCTTTATGTTGTATCTGTATGTGTTATACAATATGTTGTGTGTGTGTGTGTGTGTTATATTATCTTGTGTCTGCAATGCAGTTGTGAGAAGGTGTTTGAGTGTATGTTACTCAGTTTATCTGTAAACAATTCATTTAAAAAAGGTGGTGATTTAACTGTTATGGTGATTCGCTTGTTTTTATAGTTATGAGAAAGACAAATCAACGTCCACACCATCAAAAAATGGATTTACAAGGCCACCACCCCCTGTTTCCACTATTGTTGTGGAGTCGCTTTCTGACAGGTGAGACTTATATGTTGTGTCGTTCAGTGAATGAGTGTCGTTCAGGAAGCTCTTACATGCAAAACACCTGTATATGTTATGAATCTTACAAATTCACCTTCATCACAGTGTAACTGATAGTAACGGCAAACGTGTATCAATGAAGCTATTTATAGCTTTGGCTTATATTGAGTATGATTCGGTTACGAGCTAGTAAAATATTTTAAACTTTACCAGTATCGATATGCGAGCTTGATAGTGAGTACTAACAGCCATGTTAATTGTTTATATTCATACTGATAAAGTTAGTTATTCTATTACTTGTGATTCTGACATGATGTCACTAGGGGTGGCACGATCCGCTTTTTTTTGCCACCGATACCAATTCCGATACCTGGGACTCATTATTGGCCGATACCGATCCAATACTAAAATAATAATTAAAAAAACAGTGCCAAATTACCTAATAAACTGTATCTGTATCCCTCACCGTGGGGAAGAGACTGGGATTATTCTTTTGTTAAAGGCATCAAAGCTTGACTTAAACGTTATTTTCCTTACTTTGTAAAACAATACAGACAAAATATATACTATATAATTAAAATACATTTATTTTAAAATTTTAAGCGCAACTTTTTAATGAAGCAGCAACATATGATACATAGATTGGACAGAACAACTAAGGCTATCAATAAACTGCCATTGCGCAAAAGTATTGCAATATGAAAGGCTCCAATTCAGAGCGGCACGAAACCTTATGCGCATCCCGTGCGCAGAATGATGCACTCGAAGCAACATGGAGTCACGGCGCGCAGCGCATCGCATTGAAAAGTTCAAAGCACAAAAGTAAGATATACATATATTTCTTTATTTATTCATTCGTTTGAGCCTTTTAACAGTTTTAAATTTCAGTTAATGTGCGTGTGAAGAGCAATTATATCGCTCTCTACTCCAGTGTTGTGATCACTGAGGAGTTGTGTTGTGATCTAACAGACACCCGGTAGAAAGTAACATGTGAAACTCCAGCACGTTAAAGTCCTTTTATGCAAACCATAGACCTTTATCTACATATCTAAAGTATAATAATAGGAACATTGACTCATCTTGGAGAGAGTTTCATCGTGTTGACTGTTTTACCCGAGCGCGACACGCTGTTTGAGTGCTGAGAATGACTGACAGCCGCAGCGGAGGGAAGCACTTAGGTGAAGATTAATTTAACGATTTAAATCTGTACCTCACATTAAACTATATGTAATGGCTTCAGAAATCTTGGAATACAGTACACGAAAACATTATAGTGCTTTATAATGTTTTTGTGCCTTTTGTGTTGTATAACAATAACATACGTAAGCTATACAATATCGGATCGGATTTGGATGGTCTCGTCTGGCGATACCCGATCCGGCAAATATTGCTAGTATCGGAGCAATACTGAGTATCGGATCGGCGCACCCCTAGATGTCACTACATGCACTCCGCTCCTCTCTGCTCGGCGCTGGTAACGCGTCCGACACTTCCAGCTTAGCGAACGGCCGGGATCGCGCGTTCATGTGTTTTGGGGGCGTGGCTTTGGAAGGAGCTGAGAAGGGAGGGGGTGGGAGTTAATGGAATAATGAGCTGTTTATTGCAGTCCTGAGAGGACTACAGACACTCGATTTTTATAATTTCTTTTCCAGATTACTTACATTTTAATTATGCATTGATATATAAAGACAGTTTAAACAAATTTGGAAAAAAGTATTTTTATGGGAATTCTACCTACTCTGCCTTTAAAGCTGCAGTAGGTAACTTTTGAAAAAAAGTTATTTTTTACATATAAAACTGTCATTATGTCCTGACAGTAGAATATGAGACAGATAATCTGTGAAAAAAATCAAGCTCCTCTGGCTCCTCCCAGTGGTCCTATTGCCATTTGCAAAAATACACCGCTCCCGGTCAGAAACAACCAATCAGAGCAAGGAGGAATGTCTTAGCAGCGTCAATCACACTCGTGTACGCACTGACCACACCCCTCTCTTGCACAGCGCGAGCGCGTACCGTCGTTCAAACTCAAGATTGCCGGTGTGCCGCATTGTGCTAATGGCGGACATACCACAAAAATTGCCAATTTTTCGATTGGCTCCTGCTCATCCAACAAAGATATGTAAACGGAAACAAAACGATGACGTTTAACGAGCGAAAAAGAAAGAATTAGACCGAGCACGAAATAAAACGAGGATAAACATCGGAGCGGCTTTTCCTAGGTGGAGGGAGCTACGTGTTTTTAAAAAACTAAAAACCGATGTAGAGTTAGCCACATTTCTGGTTGACAAGTAAGTATCCCTGCTTTATTTGTTTCATTTTATAAGAACTGCACAGCTTAGATCATTTGAAAACAGGCCTGACAAATTATGTGTGGCATGGTTTCTTGTAGATATCAGGGTGATGCTTTGCATATTACATCAAAACCAATCAAACATCAGATGACCACACATCCTATCCCCGCCCTTTCAAGTAATGTTGGCGACTCATCCTCAGATAGGTAAGAAAATTATTGTGAAAGCCGATATTACTAAGTTCACTGTGTTGGTTCAGCCTCAGCAGTATTCATGGTGTGGTCTGACGGATTATGATGTATGATTCATTGTACAAACATAAGGACAATTGAAATTTAGAGTCAAATCGGTAGAGGCATAGCATATAAAGTAAACTTCGATGTCTGACAAATCTGATTATGTTTTGACCGCCATTATTTGATTTTCTACAGAGATGATGACTTTAAAGAAGGTCTGGGCTGCAGTGAAGTTGTGGAGACTCCTATTCAGGTTTTGGAAACAATGTAAGTCATAAAATATTCATTATTTATGTCAGGATGAATTCTGGCTTGAAATAAAACAATTGTAGCTCTGATATGTTAATCTTGGTTGTAGGACAGTAGGAAAGGATTGATGTTACGGTTGGTACGTTGTTTATTTATTATATTTATTCAATGCAACAGATATAAAACTGACATATCAAACTATAGTAGTGATAATCATGAAGCAAAGTTTGGGAGATTTATTTATGTAATGTAGACGTTTCTTCAGTATTGGCTCTGCAGTCCGGCATAAAAAATATATCTGACACAATATAAGTAATGTTTTTTAGAAAAAACACTGAACTTCTGTAAGTGATTAAAGGTAGTGAGACACAATTCAAACAGATAATACTTTGTGTTATGTGTATCAGCAAACATTTTGTCTTCAAATTTTTTATTCATACATGTTCTTGTTAGTATGTCATCGCTGGACATTCATGATGAAATTGATGAAAGTGACTTCAATCACATTCAAAATTAGGGCTGGGTATCGATTCAGATATTCAAATTCGATTCGATTTCGATTCGCAAGCTCTCGATTCGATTCCCGATTCGATTTTTTATTTCGGTTCTCGATTCGACTCAATGAATATACATGTATACATAAATATACAATTGCATACAATGAATTAATAGACAGGATTTTGATGCAAGATGCAAAATTGATGCTGAAAATTGGACAAGTCAGACCAGTCACATGCCTTGATCAAACAGGATCGGTTATTTTATGTTTAAGATAGATAGATAAATAATACAATAGAATAAAGATACAAATAAAGAGACATAAAAAATAAATAAGTTTTTGGGTAGGTCAGAAATACTACAGAAACTGAATAAAGTAATCCAATGTAAAATAACACTGGATAGTCTTTTAGTCCTGACTAAGTTAAATACATAGGCTATTAATCCTGATTTCTTACAATTAAAGCTATATTATGTTGTTTTGACAAAAAAATAAAATGACCGACACGTATGGCTGCGTTCAAGGAACTATTGCACAGATCCATTACTGTTTCATTAAACTGTCTTTCACACGGGTTTTATGCTTATTTGGTTACTCACCAAGACCAGAGTTTTGACATAATGTTGCGTGACCGTTAAGCAATATAATCCTCGAAAAATAACTTTTGTTACTGGCGACCTGTTTGTGAGACTGATTTAAGCTTTAGCCTACTGTATGTGCACGCAGTGAAAAACATCTCGGAGAGCGCGCAAGCACTGGATAGTTTAAAATCACTTGCATGTTTAAACTGGTAAAAGTTAAAAAGACGTGAAAATGATAAACGTTTGTTACGATGCACAACTGGCCCAATTGGCCCTTGCCTTATGCAGAGACAGAAGACGCAGCACCGCTGAACACACCCGCTGTTTGTGAAATTGCGTCTCAGAGAAAGTTTTAAAATCACTGATTTGAGCCCTGAATATGGAAAAAATCGATCCGTGGCCGTTGAGAAACGATTTTGAAACGACCAAATTTTTAAAAACGATTAATCGAAAAATCTATTTTTTTTGCCCAGCCTTATTCAAAACTCTGTGTAAGTAGGGCTGCTCGATTATGGAAAAAAAATAATAATAATCACGATTATTTTGGTCAGTATTGAAATCACGATTATTTAACATGACTTCGGGAACGTGTTGCATTTATTAAAAGACACCTTTCAACAATTCTTAAAAAATTGAAATTTGAACATTTATTGTGATTTATAGTGAAAATGAAATGCTTGAGGGAGAAGGGACAAGGGCCTCGCATTGATCAGTACTTCTTACGAAGTCAGTCGAATGAAATCCAGCGACAGGAAGCAAACCACAGCTCGCAGGATATCAGTACCCCTGTCATAGAGGAGAGGAGGGTTTGCACAGTTAGTGATGAACACATTGATTCTTGTGAACCTGGTCAGACTAACCAGCATAAGAGAGAAAAGAACCTCAACGGGCATAGGCCTGGAGTTAGATGGCCAAGAGCTTGTGAGAAAACTGCGTGGGACACGGTAAACACAGATCTATGCTTTGCATTGGAAAGATTAACTGGTACAGTTGAAAAGAAGCTGGATAAATTTGGGGACATAATTTACGCATATGGAAGTGAGAGGTTTGGTGTGGAAAAAAGGAAGGAAAAAGTACAAACTACTCCTGGATTGTCTAGACGGCAGCAGAAAATTTAAGGGTTAGTTAGAGAAAGGAGACAGCTGAGGAAGCAATGGAAAAGAGCGGAACAAAGTCAGAAGGAGGGACTCAATCTCTTACAAAGGGCCATAAAAGATAAGCTTGCAACATTACACAGAGCTGAGCGCCTACGGAAACGCTACAAAAAGGAGCGTGCAAGGGCTAATTTCTATAAAGATCCATTCAAATTCGTAAAGAAGTTATTCACCAGTGAGAAGAATGGCACTTCCAAAGCATCTAGGGTTGAGCTAGAGAGATATTTGGAGGAAACGCATACAGATGCAAAAAGGCATGAGCCTTGTCAATTCCGTCAGACATCCCTCTTGTCAATCCACCAGAATACCAAATGGAGGTCTGTGCACCTAAGTTGAAAGAGATAGAGCAGGTTGTGAGAAAGGCAAGGGCTTCATCATCTCCAGGGCCTAATGGAGTTCCGTACAGAGTGTACAAGAGTGCTTCAGGAGTTCTACGAATTCTGTGGAAATTGATAAAAGTGGCTTGGGAAAAGCAGGTTGTACCTAGAGCATGGCGCAGAGCAGGGGGAGTCTTTATACCCAAAGAAAAAGATGCTACAAGCATCAGTCAGTTTCGCCCTATTTCACTCTTAAACGTCGAAGGCAAGATTTTCTTCAGCATTATTGCTCAGAGATTGTCAACCTACCTATTAAAGAATGGCTTCATTGACACTTCAGTTCAAAAAGCGGGCATTCCAGGATTCTCAAGATGCTTAGAACATATCAGTGTTATCTGGCAACGAATTCAATCAGCTAAAAAGGAGAGGAAGGAGCTCCACGTGACATTCCTGGATTTGGCTAATGCATATGGTTCAGTGCCACATGAGCTTCTTTGAGCATCATTTGATTTTTTCAGGGTACCGATGTTGATAACAAATGTAGTTAAAGCCTATTTTGGAGATTTGCAATTTATTTTCTCAACTCCAGAATTCAGCTACTACATGGCAATGCTTCGAGGTTGGAATAATGCCAGGCTGCACCATTTCTCCACTGGCTTTTACCATGGCAATGGAAGGAATCATTAGGGCATCAAAATGGGTAGTAGGAGGAGAGCGCTTGGCTTCTGGGATGCGACTGCCAACAATCAGAGCATACATGGATGACATGACAACCATGACTACAACGGTAGCCTGCACTAATCGGTTGTTGGGGAAGTTAACAGATAATATTGAATGGAAACGAATGCAATTTAAGCCCTCTAAATCAAGGAGCATCTCAATAATTAAAGGCAAGGTAGTAGATAAAACATTCTTCATTAATGGTGAGGCAATACCAACCGTTTCTCAGAAGCCAGTGAAGAGTCTAGGGAGATGGTACGATGGGGATCTAAAGGACACAGTTCGAGTGGGAGAAGTTAGACGACAAGCAGTGGAAGGGTTGAAGAGCATAAACAGCTGTGCTCTTCCAGGCAAACTACAACTCTGGTGCTTTCAGTTTGTTCTACTGCCAAGGTTGCTGTGGCCACTGACTGTGTACGAGGTTTCTTTGACATCAGTGGATAAGCTGGAAGCGTTAATAAGTTCATACATCAGGAAATGGTTGGGATTTCCACGCTGCCTCAGCAGAGTGGGACTTTATAGTAAAGGAGTATTGCAGCTGCCAGTCTCTGCTTTAACCGAGGAGTTTAAGTGTGCCAAGGTCAGACTGGAAATGACTTTAGCAGAGTCACGAGACAAATGTGTAAGGGAGGTAGCCCAAAGAGCTGCAAGGCAGGCCCAGCTCAAAGGAGGAAGCTGGTAGTCAACGAGGTGCGAAAGCAGGAGGAGAGGAAGAGATGTATAAAGGCCATTTCCCAGGCCAAGCAGGGAGAGTGGATGAGATGGAAGAGTGTGGAACAACGCAAAATGAGCTGGCAAGACCTTGGGTCAATGGAAGAGAGTAAGATCAGTTTCCTTATTAGGTCAACATATGATGTTCTCCCATCACTGCAGAACCTAAACCTCTGGGTAGGAGAGGATCCCTCTTGTACTTTGTGTTCATCACCTGCCACATTAAGGCACATTTTGACAGGATGTAAGGTGGCTCTTAGCCAAGGTCGGTTTACTTGGCGCCATGACCAAGTATTGCGATGTTTGGCTTTAGCATTGGAATGCAAGCGTAGTATGACCAATAAGTTGCCGCCTGTTCTAGCAAAACATTACACGCAGAAGACAATATTCCTCCGCCCAGGCGAGCAACCACCAAGAAAAGGTGCTGACACCAATTCTCGCCCAGGACAACTGGAAGCTGCTAGGGACTGGAAGATGCTGGCTGATCTTGATCAACGGCTTATTTTTCCACCTGAGATTGCCACCACTAACCTACGACCAGATAATGTTTTGTGGTCTGGATCAGCACGCATTGTTCAACTGATAGAGTTAACAGTGCCATGGGAGGATGCGGTAGATGAGGCATATGAGAGGAACAAACTGCGGTATGCTCATCTGGCCACTGAAGCAGAACAGCGAGGATGGAGAGTCCAGGTTTATTCAGTGGAAGTGGGTTGTCGAGGTCTTGTGGCACACTCTACAACCCGGTTCCTCAGCGACGTCGGATTCAGTGGCCAAGAGCTGCGTCGCACAGTAAAGAACTTATCTGAAGGAGCAGCAACTGGCTGTGGTTGAGACGGAAAGATTCTAGCTGGCTGTGTACAGGCCGCCATGCTACGGTTTCGTAGAAAACTTGAAGAGTCTGTTGGTTTATTTGTATAGGTTTTATAGTATTTACAGTCATTGCGTTCCTGTGTATATTGCGTGAATGACGGGTGGTTGGGCAGATATTGTGTTATGCGGTAGGTGGTATGCCATACGGAACCGTTGCCACTGAAACTGCATATTAACGCACCAGTGGGGCTCGACAGCCTTAGTCAAACGGGTTGGCGCGTATGGTTGGGTTGCGGAGAGATTGTGGTTAGGTCTCAGCAGCAAGAGGGAAGTAGAGGTCAGTAAGCTGGGCTGAGTTGAGTGGGGGACGAAGGGGGGTGACTCTGGGACGCCAGAGTCACTGTCGAGCCCTCTTGAGGTGTCGTGGGCTAGTCGACGAAACACTGAGGACGGAAGGTGCCCACTTGAAGAACCTAGAGATGTTCCCTACTCCGCTCAATCCAGAGGGTTGTTATGGGGGGACCGCACAGTGGTTGCAGCCATTGTGTGTGCTGACGCGCAATACACTGCAGCTATTAACACCAGACAGAAGGAGATTCACGTCACCAGATGGAAAGAAGCGTAAATGGATGGAGAAGCATAGGTTACTGTAAAACTACGTCTTGGTGATTATCTTGGCGAAAGCAGAGTACAAATCAGCATGAAGTTTTAACATTACTCTCGTGTAATGGAAATCATTTAACAGACCTGCAAACTCACAAGTGGTGAAAAAGGTGACATGTTTACAAAGTAATTTGTTGTAGGGGGTCACTAGGGTGTTATTTACCTTTATAAAGGTCAATTTATTAAACCTTACTAAATGTTTTATGTCAAATTCTTACAATTGATCAAATTCAGTTTTAATAAAAAGGGCTGTTATCCATTAAATAAATTTACACTGCAAAATTACAACTGTAAAAATATAATGAGATTGATGTTTAAACAAAAAATCAATGATACCTTTAAACAATAAATCAATAGGTTGCGGCAAGTGACCGTCTTAATAAATGAATCATTGAGTCATTCATTAAAACGATTCGTTCAAAATAATGAATCATTCGGTAACCGAACACAGCGCTAGTGTTGCTTTTCTTTTGTAACTATTTTCGTTGGTGAAATAGAACAAAACCAGTCAATATTGCGTCTAAAATGTAAGTTACTACATATAAACTAGGCTACTTGTTTATTAAACTATAAATTCAATGTAACGTTAACATTTTTCAATTGTGATATTATAGAACAGCCCCTTGTGTAATGTTACTTAACTTAATCATATATTATAAATAAAAAAACTCAACATTTCTACCTCAGTATGTTTCTTCTGTGAGTTTGTGTGTGTGAGCTGTTAGGCTCATTTGTTTTGATTTCTCCACTAATGTCTCTTTCACAAATAGACAGGCAGCGCAGCTTCCAGAAACTATCCGTTGCCGATCTCTGTTTACACTGACTGTATAAGATCAAAACCATCTCGCGTTTAGATCGGTCAGGCAAGTAAAACCTTCACTTGAAACTTAAAAATCCCCTTTTCCCGGACAAGCAGACAAGTGTTAATGTCGCTCCCTGTGTTCTAGGGGTTGAACCCATAGACATCATATAGATAGACGCCCTATCGACCGCTACTGCCTATTGGCGCGGACGAGGCGTGGGGCCGCCATCTTAAACGGTCACCCGCTCCGCTCAGTGTAATCTGTTTGGCAGGTGCAATGAGCTGTCAGCGCATTTAATTAATCATATCTCACTGAATACCGAACTGATTTTCACGCGGGTTTTTTGCTGCAAAGGTCATACACGTAGCTACGATTCAGGACACATTGATTATTTTGTTCACAAAATACAACCAATTGTACGGTAATGTTAAATGTTAAATCTTACTTGTGAAAAGTAATCTCCGAGTGATGGTCGCCGATTTGAGCAGGAATATGCTGCACAGTGCTCTGACATCTACTGCTGCTATTCAACGCAAATAGGAGTATGACCGGTTTAAGATGGCGTCCGCATTTCTTGCCAATAGGGCATCTAGTCTCTATATGATGTCTATGGTTGAACCGACTGGTCGATTAGTCGACCTTAATGCAATACCGTGACGCTTTAAGCTTGACGTCGACTAGTCGCGTTGATCATATGACACTATGATTGTGCTAATTTTGATACTAACAACATGGCCGCGTTGCAGACCACAACAGATGAAGAGCCCAAAGTGTCATTGCAGCAAGAAAGCAGCATTGGTACATAAAGTGTGTGGAAATACTTTCTAACTTAAAATTAGATATTAGGGCTGGGCGATAAAAAGATAATGATATTTATCGCGATGTAATTTTTCTCGATAAAACGATATCAAGAGTTCGATAAATGTTCAATAATGTTTATGCGCCAAAAGCGAATCGAAACTCATTTGAACCGCGCGCCACACGGACCGTTTATCTGCTCGGCTCAAAGTCCAAACGGCAGCGCAGCGCGAGCTCACTAGAGCAGACGCGTTTACTCTGATCGTCTCGCTCACGAGATCAAGTGAAGAACACAAATGTCCAGTTTAAACCAGTTTAAAGGCAGATGAAACAGCGCTGACAAACTGGAGAAACACTGCGCAACGATAGTCAGAATCTGAATTGATACTGAATCCATTTAACATTACCATGCAAACCACAGTAACGTTAGCCTGTAATATTAACTGCACCATGAAATGTGGGATATACATATTGAATTTTATTATATTATTAATGTAGACAATGTATTAAATGACTAATGGAATAGAATTACAGTATTTAATAATGTATATAGGCTACTGTTTTTCATACAAATACCATAGAAACCATAAAGTTACATTTTGCCATGATAGTGAGGTGCTATAGGCTATGCCTGGTTTTATCTGTGGTTATGATCTAAATACATGATACTGGATGACCAATGGTTAATTTTAATAAAACTCAAACAGTCAGAATATTACATTTTACCAAATAAAAATGTGGTCGTTATATATTTTTTTACATGTTACTGTTTTTGTTAATGAACATAAATTTAACATAGTAGTATTAGCTTGAGAACTCACTGTCAAATATGGGTTTCGAGGAAAAATATGTAATATTAATATTGCAGCCTGCACTACAAACTGTGCTGAAGATACGTGCCATCAAAGTCAGGCAACACAAACCTGTGAAATATATTTTTCTATTCAGATATTCGTTTTGTTAAGGAAAAATGACAAATGTTTGAATGTTCAACCTCAGATTTGTGAAATGTTCACCTGTTTGGCAAGTGTTTGTCATGATCTTTTCTGACGGTAAAAAGTAGTTTAAAACCACAATTAACGCTCTGGTTTCTACAACTTTCCCTTAGGAGCAAAAATCTGCCTTTAAACTTGAAAGAAATAAAGATTTGACATTTATCATGATAATTATCGATATCGACTGATATAAAAAACATTTTTTGGCCATATCGCCCAGCCCTACTAGATATTGTTGAAAGCGAAAGTAAAAGCATGTCGCACGCTCATTGTTTAACAGGGTAATGAAAGTTCAGTCTCTTTATTAAAATCATTAAAACATTAGTTTTTTCATATATTTATTTAAACATATTAAGGATTTTTCTCTAATTCACCCGAATTAATTGGAATATTATTTTGTATTACTTGGCTCTGCGCATCACTGACGCGCAGATGTAAATTTATAGCTTTTTTCTTTTTTCTTTTAATCGTAAATGATGATGTAAACAGTGGGTTGTTTACACCTGGCTACTTCATGTGTTTCTGTGATCTGATAGCTATCCGATCGTGAAAAGACCAGGTGTGAATGCCCTCCGAAACGCATTCGAGACGGATTTAAATCCGATCGCTCAACCTGTTCAGGAGGAGGTCTGGCCCGTATTACAGACGGAACTGGACAAGTGTAAATGCATATGGTTGTTGAAACCACATATGTAAATTAGACTTCTCCCAACAATGCTAAAAATAAACATGTGAGAGCGTGTTATAGGCTATATGTCATGTTATATTCATTATATGACGAAGCTATGACAACATGCATCACCGCAGCTGAGCATCTGTTCATCAAGCCAACATGCAAACTATCGCAAATCAAAGTGAAAGTAAGTTGCAGACGCTTAACGCACAATCATCTTCATTAAAAGTAAAGAAACAAAATGATCTTACCAGAGCTGTTGTCACTCTCTCTTATTGCAGTCTTTGATTTTGAAATTAGCAGATGATCAATAAAATGCAGCTCATTACTGTTGCTTTCGGTGACGTGAACTCCGTTAAATCTGCATAGCACGTTGTTTGAAGATCGGATTTATATCCGTTTTGCGAAAACACATTTATGTGCCCTGGTGTAAATGGAATCGTTTTGATAAATCCGATAGCTATCTGATCTGAGAAAACGCATGAAGTGTCCAGGTGTAAACGGCCCCATTATGAGCTGTCTGTCAGCATCTGTATAATTTTCTGCTTATAAATTGCAAATTGTGGCATGTTGCAAAGCAGTCCCATCTCTTGTGTTTTTATGAATGACGTCAGCGACTAGTCGACGTCAACTCGACTTTGATGTCATAACAGTCGCCTTCAAAAAATCTGAAGTCATTCAACCCCTACTGTGTTCATTCTCGATTTGTTTTGTGCTGTAAAGCTTAACAGATGATAAGGTAGGGCTGGACGATTTTGGCTAAATTCATATTCGCGATTAATCGAACAAGTTACCTCGATTACGATTATTGAACGATTATTTTTTTAAAATTCATACGTCACTGGCAAGGCTTATACTGCAATGTTCACGGTTATTTTTTCTAATGAAAGACTGCATAATCCTATCTTTGTGATTCTAAAATAAAGAAACACACACAGATAGCTTTTAATGCTTATTTATTAAATATTTCAAACAATTGAATTAAACAAAGCATACAATGCTTGAAATAAAAACGTCTTATAAAAAAAGTTTTAATGTAAAAAACAAAGTTTCCTAAAAATGTAGAAAATAAAGAACTTTAAAAAAAAGTTTTTGTAAACAAAATAAATTATTGTAAATATTGCCATCTTAAAAGTAAAATATAACTTGTATAAAACTAAAAAACTAATCCTTTTCACATTGTGTAGCATTTGTAAATGCTGGTGTTATCGAAACCTGCTTTGTGGAGTGGAGGCACTTGTTGCTGGGCGTTTGTCAGTCTCTCTCTTTTTTGGCGTGTTTCTTTGGTACAAGCGGCTCCTGTTGCTGAGTCGACTCAGTGTTTGAGTTCCCTTTCTTCACACAGAGATTCCGGAAAATACACGGATAAAGTCACCCGGGTTCGTTTGACTTTGGTTCGTTCACACTGCCAGTGGTTTTCCGGAATCAGAGAGTGCGTTCACACATCACCAGTAAAGACACCTGACATGTCCCAGCGGCGTCTATAGTTTGCTTATGAGCTGCGATTTCTCTCTCGAGAAACCACACTTTTGCATTTTTTTTCTCTGATTCGATCATAAACGAGCTCATTACGCACCGTTTCACGCTGGCGAACAATCCCGGCTTAAGCGGCATCATTACGACACGGCATTGATTACGGCTTTTGTTCACACACCGCGCGTTCCGGGACTGAACACAGCAATGTTACTATGTCCCCAACCTGGCATCAATCCCGGGTCGTGTTTGCGTTCACACAGAAGGTGTTTGTTCTGGCAATATCCCGGGATCAATGCGCTGTGTAAAAGTGGCTCATGTTGCTTCAATGTTCAATGCAGGCATGTTGCTTCAATGCTTCAATGCAGACTGGACGGGCGGAGTTACGTGACTAGACACGCGGTAATATGTTTTAAGGGGAAAGTACATTAACACACAGTGGGCGGAAATATTAATAGGATTAAAAAACCGAAATAACCGACATGGTAAAATTACATCAATTATAGGCTCTGAATTTCGGTTTCGATTATTTTTCGATTAATCATCCAGCTCTGTGATCAGGTCACGTGCGCTCGCGCTGCAGTTCGCTTGAACTGAGGCACTACAGTGATCGAGTAGAAAGAGATCGCGACAGCTTGAGAGATGTCTATGGTCTCACTCCAATAATAATAATAATAACTTGGACTTATATAGCGCCTTTCATAGTACCCAAGGTCGCTTAACAAAAGTGTGTGTGTGTGGGGCTGGGGGAGGAATTAAGGGTCAAAAGATTTTGTGAAAAGAAATGTTTTAAGGTGCATTTTGAACATGGGGAGGGATGGGGCAGAGCGGACGTGGAATGGTAGACTGTTCCAAAGTGTAGGAGCAATTGCACAGAAAGCCCTGTCCCCAAAAGTCCGCAACCTGGTGCGGGGGATGACCAGCAGGTCCTTGTCAGAGGACCGCAGGGAACGAGACTGTGTGTAGGGATGGAGGAGGTCACTTAGGTATTTTGGTGAGAGTCCATGGAGAGATTTGTAAGTGAGCAGAAGGATCTTGTAGGTGATGCGTGACTTGACTGGCAACCAGTGTAGCTGTTGGATGATAGGAGTGATATTCTGCCAGGGCTTTGTGTGGCTTAGAACCCTGGAAGCAGAGTTCTGTACATACTGCAGTCTGCTAAGGGCCTTGGTGGGCAGTCCTGACAGGACACCATTGCAGTAATCCAGACGGGAAGGTGATAAAGGCCTGAAATTTGAATTGAAAGGCATGAATGAGTGTCTCAGTTACTGAATCTGTGAGTGAAGGCCGGAGTCGTGAGATGTTTCTGAGGTGGAAGAAGGCCACCTTGGTGATGTTGTTAATATGGGACCGGAAAGATAGAGTGGCGTCCAGAATGACGCCCAGGTTGCGCACCTCTGGAGAAGGGGAAATGCAGCAGCCATCCACAACCAGGGCCAGGTCACCAACTTTCCTGAGCAGTGGTGCAGGGGCCACCACCGTGAGTTCTGACTTATTACTGTTCAGTTTGAGTAGGTTTGTGGTCATCCATGATTTAAGTTCCTGCAGGCAGTTGACAAGTTCTGTGGGTGGGAGCTGGGAGGAGGGGTTTGTGCTGATATAAAGTTGAATGTCATCGCAAGGCAGTGGTAATTTAGTACATGTTTACAGATATGACCTATTGGTAGTGTGTAAATGGTGAACAGCAGCGGACCAAGCACTGAGTCCTGGGGTACACCATGGTTGGCGGGTGCTGGATCAGAATTTGAGCCATTTAGGGCGATGAATTTTGTCCGGTCAGTGAGATAGGACCGGAACCAGAACAGTGCTGTGGCCGATGAGCTCAGACAGGTGTTGGAGAAGGATAGTATGTGAAACTGTATCAAAAGCTGCAGAGAGGTCAAGGAAGATGAGGATGGAGATGAGGCCGTTGTCAGCAGCCAGCAGGAGGTCATTGGTGATTTTGATGAGGGCGGTCTCAGTACTATGGTGTCTTCTGAAACCAGATTGGAGAGGTTTGAAGAGCTCATGGTGGGACATGGTATCTTGAAGCTGGGCAGCCACTGCCCTTTCCAGGATTTTGCAAAGGAAAGGGAGGTTGGAGATTGGACGATAGTTGTTGGGGTCGTCTGGATCTGAGCCTGGCTTTTTGAGAGTAGGGATGACTGCCGCCATTTTAAAACTGGATTGTACCACACCAGAGTTAAGAAATGCATTTATGATGTTTTGCATTGAGTGGCAGAGGATGGGAAGACAGGCCTTGACCAGGGTGTTGGGCATTGGGTCAAGACTGCTGGTTGAGGTTTTGGCTGAGATTACCAGTTTTGTTACTTGATCAGCATCCAGAGGAGAGAAGACAGATAGGACACACTGCGGTGAGCCGGCAGCAGAGTGGTGAGAATCATGTTTAAGCAATGTAGGGCAGGGGGTAATTCCAGGAGACTGGAGCTGCCGGTGGATGGTGTCCACTTTCTCCTGAAAAAAGTCCAAGAACCTGGAGCAGAGGTCCGCTGCATCTGAGGGTTTAGCGGTATCAGGAGGGTGGAGAAGACGGTTGATGGTGGAGAAGAGCAATTTGGGGTGTTTTTGTTGGTTGCTGATGAGTGTGGAGTAGTACCTTGTTTTACTCTGGGAAAGTGCTTCTTTGTAATTTGTGACGTGTTCTTTAAATGCTTCATGATGGACAATGAGGCCAGAACTTCTGTATCTCAAGCCTACGTCCCATGGTCTTCATCTTGCGGAGTTCGGGGGCGAACCAGGGCGCAGGACGAGAGAAAGACACATAACGTGTGATGAGAGTAGCTACCAAGTCCAGGCTGAGAGAGAGGGCACGGTTGTAGTGTTCCACCATGCCATCTACTGTTTGGTTGGGGTGGTAGGTGGCAAGATTGATCGCTAAGGAGTCAGATAGCATGGACGTACACACCTGTTTGATATTTCTGAACGTGATGGGGCGTTTAGTGCACTGCTTTGGGAGTAGTACAGGGACCAAGAATAAAATAGCATAGTGGTCAGAAACAGCCAGGTCAGTGCACAGCAGGTGGAGGGGTGTTATGCCAGCACAGCACACCAGGTCCAGGGTATGCCCTTTGACATGTGTGGGGCCATGTACGTGTTGTGTAAAATTAAAGCAGTCCAGCAGTGATAGAAAATCAGTAGCAAGAGAACAGCTACTGGAATCCACATGAATGTTAAAATCACCCAGCAGGATAGTAGACGGGGATTTTGGGCAGACCGTAGCAAGTAGTTCAGTGAGCTCCGATACGAAGCAGGCAGAGGCTTTAGGGGGGCGGTAGATTAGGACAACCTGTAGCTGCATAGACCCACTCAACTTGAAGTGAACACACTCAAATGAGGTAGTATTCGCTGGAATCTCTTTTACCAGGATGTCAGCACGATGGATAACTGCAAGTCCGCCACCACGGCCAAGGCTGCAAGGCTTCTGGATATAGCCATAACCTGGGGGAGTGGCATGGTTGAGAGTTATGAACTCTTGCTGGTTCTGCCATGTCTCAGTAAGACATAAAAAATCCAGTGATTTTTACAAGATGAGGTCATGGATAAGGAGGGCTTTATTATTTAATGAGCAAACATTAAGCAACATGAATGAAGCCCTGGTTATTGCATTGTCAGGGGTGACAGTGTTGTCCACACAGACCAAAGATCGCAGATTTGCTTGAGATGGGCGTGGTTTGCATCGATGATGTCGCCACCGTGACGCATACCAAACAGCTGGGACAGGCAAAGTTTCGTGAGAGTAAACAAACTTATGACGGACAGCCCTATGAATATAGGGTGAACGACGCAGGAGATGGAGAGACTTTATCACCTCAAGGCAACTTGGAGATGTATTAGAGCTAAAACTCATGAGTTCCGCTGCGGTATATTTGATGAATGTCCTAACTAAGGGGCAGCAAGCAGTTGCTAGCATCCTAGCTCGGTTTGCTAATTCCATAACGGTGACAGGAGGCCAGGAAGACCACAGCACAGCGAAGGAAAACGTCTTTTGGATAGCAGTTTCAGTTACCAACAGAAATGGACCTGACAGGGGATCCACGGTAGGTTACTGTACTTCAGTAGCAGTTGTCATCAGATGGGTTAATGATGTAGAAAATTGCGGCGGTAAGCAGCGTTAGACAGCCGTGACAAACGCAGCAGGACCGAGCAAAACCACAATTATGATCCCGCCACTTATGTTAGAGGTGACCAACGTGTTCAGGCTGGTTGTGGGGCATAAAATTCACAATAGCGTCAGTTAACGTTAGATCAGAGATTAGATCGGAGATGATAAGCGGCGACAAGCACGCCAGCATCCTCTCACCTCACTCTGATAGTTTTTTTCACGGTGTTTTTTTTTTTAAAATAGACTCCAGTCTATATTAAATTAGCCAATTGTTATTGTGAAGTTTATTGTGCTTGCAATTTATGACTGTATAGGCTGAGAGAATTTATGGCTTCAGGAGGGGCGGATGTGCGTGTGCGCGAGTCATTCAGAACACAAGACAAAATAAGAGTGTTCTTGCAAAACAGATCATGGCAAAATAATCGTTTTTACTCGATTGTACTATTTTGGAGATCGTTGGGAGCCAAAATCGAAATTCAATTAATTGCACAGCCCTAGTAAAGGGCCGTACACACCGGGACGAATATCGGCGCGCGTTATTCGCCAGCGTTTTTCAACGTGTTTTTTTGTGTTCACACCCATGCGATTTTCGCTGACGATGAGCCGAGTGAACATGCAAATTCATTCCCTGAAATTAGAGGGCGCTTAATGTAAAACAGAAATAAAAGTTTCAAGCCTATGTAAATGAAAGACAATTAAATGAAATGAAACTCTCCATCAAGGCCCATTTGCTCTGCAATACCACTCCATAACAGTTCTCTTTTATCAATATTTTTGTAGTCGCGTTTGTCATACAGTTCCTTATGTTCCGAGACCAGCAGCTCTACGTTTATCTTGGCTTGCATCTTCCTCGTTTTCTTCCCGGCAGTGTGTAGACGCTACTTGGCGTATATCTTCTTCGCCGTTACGTGTGTGTGCTCGGCAAGACCGTTTTGTGTTTGAGCGCCCCCAAGTTGTGTTTTACTGTAACTTCAGAAGCTCCAGACACGTGAGCAAAAGCGCCAATCTCATTGGTCCGATAGTTTTTGACGTGGTGGGTCAAACCAAAAAAGCGAACCTGAGGCGTTTTTAAAAAAAATTACGCTTTTACGCCTGCCGTTCTTCGCGTCAGTGTGCACACTCACATTGGCGCCCTTTGTTTAATCACGAGGCGTTAAACGTCGTCCCGGTGAGAACAGGCCTTAAGTAGTAGTATCTTTTTACATATTTAATCTGATATTTGACGTGTTGAGTGTCATTGACTAATATTTTAAGCCATCTACATAGTATTGACTGGACTGAGGACAGGACATGCGCTCCACATGAGGACACAAGAGATGTTTCAACATCAGAGGAAGAGGAAACCATAGAGGAGGGCAGTGACTATCATGATAGTGATGATGAGGATTACATCCCACCTTTACGTGTTCGGTAAGTTCCTAACTAATGTTTTTCTTAAATGAGAATTATTTTCTTTTACCATTTGTTTTTTTTGTATTCCATCAGGACTTGTGGTGCCATTCAACAAAAATTACGTCTGGATGCTCTTCAAGTCATCAGCATGGAGGACACTGTGCATGACACTCTGGACCCAGAGCCAATAGAATCCCAATCAGTGCCAGAAATAATTAAAGTCCAGAGTGAGTTTGACATCATTGATCATCTTGCAGCTACACTTATCATGTCTGTTTGTGGCAATAAATTAAAAAAAATTATATTATAATCAGTTATGCACTGTTGATGACAGGAATCAGAAAAAACAAACTCTAAAAATGGGTGTCATATTGTTGTAGTGTGTAATGTTTGTGTCAGATGTGATCTGTACTACTATAATCTTTTATAATAGATGATTTATAATATTTAAGGGTATATTCTGACGGTCTGAACTCAAACGTTTTCTTTTTACTACAATTACTACAGAATAACTATAGGCTAATGCCCAAAGTTTACAGTGCAAATATGCACAATAATGTCAACATATGAATGAAACGCACTGCCGCTTCCCACGTTTTTAACTGAAGAATTCTTTTCCTAATGCTTACATCAGTTCACAATAAATGATAGAATATTCCCATCAGCCTTCAATATACCTCATTTGTGTAAATCAATTCATAAAAATGCATTAAATTTATGATTTTTGTTTTCATTTCAGACCCGATTGAGGAAAATGAGGAGATTGGAGAGGAGAAACCACATTTATGTTCTTTTTGTGAAAAGAGTTTTACATGCAAACAAAGTCTTAAGGTTCACACGAGGATCCACACTGGAGAGAAACCGTTCACATGTGATCATTGTGGGAAGAGTTTTACACAATCATCAAACCTTAAGGAACACATGAACATTCACACTAGAGAGAAATCATACAAATGCGATCAATGTGGCAAAATATTTTCGAGGTCTACAGGACTGAAGAGCCACATGTTAGTTCATTCACAGGAGAAACCGCATTTGTGTTATTTGTGTGGAAAGAGATTTTCACGTCTGCAGAGTTTAAAATTTCATCTGAAAATACATTCTGGTGAAAAAGATCATAAGTGCTTTGAGTGTGGGAAGAGTTTTATTACCGCTGTACATTTGAAACTACACTGGAGGAGTCACACTGGAGAGAAACCGTACAAGTGTTCACACTGCGACAAGAGATTCCGTCGGTCAGGACATGTGAAAACACACGAGAGGATCCACACTGGAGAGAAACCGTATCACTGCACTCTATGTGGGAAGAGTTTCACTCAAATATCTTCTCTACACAGTCATATAAA
This sequence comes from Siphateles boraxobius, assembly GCF_051911475.1. Lineage (NCBI taxonomy): Eukaryota > Metazoa > Chordata > Actinopteri > Cypriniformes > Leuciscidae > Siphateles > Siphateles boraxobius. The sequence continues at coordinate 1,195,528 of NW_027508733.1, forward strand.
ATACAATCACAGCAAGTAAATCATATTCAGATCCAGCTCTTTCAGCTCTAATGCAGTCATCACCGAACGTGACACAATAATACCGTCAAGCAATAAAATCTCTTCAAAATCTGTTCTAACCAGCCACAACGAGCGACAGGACAAAGAAACATCTTCTAAATTTGTCACAGTGAATAAAATTAATCTTCAAGACCAGAAGTTTACACTGTGAGATGATTATTCTTGTATATAATTTTGCTTCATGGTATAAATAAAAATCATTATACTTTATTACGAGTTAAATGTTATGTCAAATTTTTATGACGCATTTTTATCATAGTTTGTTTATACTTTTAAGAAGAAAAATATGTTTTTTTTTTTACAGGTTCAGACTGTTCTTATTAATTTTCTTTCTTTTGTAGTTTATCTTCAGATCCAGCACTGTCAATTCACTTTGTAAAGAAATACTGAATACGTAATACGCATGCGCATGATTTCACAGTTTTCTCAGATTCCCATTTTTGTAGTTTACATTAAAGGGTTGGTAAAACACCCCTTTTCTAACTTTAGCTAGTGTGTGATGATGCTGTTTGAGCATAAACAACATCTGCAAAGTTACAGCGCTCGAAGTTCAAAGAAAGATATTTGCTTTTTAAAAAATAAATTTCTAAGGACTACAGCAAACTACCGGTTTTGGACTACATGACATTCCTCCGGGTTTGCTGACGTCACCATATCCCATTATTTACATAAACCCCTCCTCCGAGAATACTTAAGCGGGGCGAGGCCATTTTATATTGCTGTGTTGAAGAGATGAGTAATGCCGTCGAAATGATTAATTTGTTTTTCGTCGATGTGTTTTCCTGTAATAGTTTGTATTGTTAATTGTACGTTGTAGCAAGGAAGTAAACAAATGACAACGCTGTTTGGCTCTGCTGGTTTGTTAAATGCTCATTCATACTTAACGTTATCCGACAAACACCTAACGTTACAACTTTTTTTAAATCTCAACACCGAACTTGGAATTAGTGTAAATTATTCTTTGATTAGAGCTTTTATGTTTATCTAAATGCTTGTTTATCTACAGGCATGCTAAACATGGTTCTGTGTTTGATTTGGCAGCCGATGTTTATTGTTCGTTTTGGGTTAATAGTTCTGTCGACAGATATTTGTCTACAATCGTTCTAAAAATACAATTGTAACGGTGGAATACAGTCAGAAACGATCACTATAGATCCGCAGTCTTTACTCAAACAAATACCTTTGAGGACTGTAGTATAATTAGTTAGAACGATTATATGAAATTCTTGTTTATGAAGCTTATTTTTTGTAATTCTGTAATAATTAGTACAATTAACAGCGTATCTAAAAACTAATGAGAGAACAACAAAAAAACAAACCTTTCTGAAACGTCGTTTAACAGCCGTTCTTGAACAGGTTCTGCTCTATCATCTTCACTAACGTTTCCCCGGGTCCGATTGGTTTTATTGACGCCATTGTTTATAATACACCAAAGCGCAAACCACCGGTAAAGGTACGGGGCGTGACGTTTCCGGAGAACGTGCACTAGACGGTTAGCAAATCACAACACACTGGGCCAGCAAAGTGTTGAAAAAAGCCCTGTAATATATAATATTTTATTTTGTATTTTATTTATTTGTTTCTTTGTTTTATTGTGATTTTTCTGTATTGTTACTAGCTATGCTCAACCTAAGGTTGAACAATTACTGTTATATTCAGAGATTTGATTATGTACCTTGCTTGTTTGTGTTGTGGAAGCATAAAAATAAAATAATTTATCTCGTCTCGCGGTGATGACGTCTACACTATCGCGCGCTCCCCGTTCAGCCCATAGACATCATATACATGAATATCAGATGATGTCACCAACGTCTCCTCACTGACGTCACTCAATTCTAAAACTTGTCTTCCGCCATCTTGAGTACCTGATTCGGCAAGATCGATACGTCAGTCGCAAAGGAACTAGAGCTTATTCTCTGGCCGAGCCCGAACTTGCGGGCCGATATTTCCCGTCACTATCCTCGGGCCGGGCCCTTGATCTAGAGACGTGCACTCCCAATGCAAAAGAGGTCGGCGCGGGACTAGATTTTATGGCGAGTGCGAGCGGCAATGCACTCCGTGTTTGCGCGTTGCAGGGAGAATAAAATGATTCGCGGGACTCCCGCAAACTAGAAATATCTATGAATAAAACATATAAAAACTAATAAATTTTTGCAGAAAAGCAACAAGAACTAAAACAAAATAGAAACGATTTACAGGCCAGGATTTCCTTTTAAAACACGTTTGCAGCGTTGAGCAATGTAGCAAAAACAGACATACGTGTTGATTTCTTCAACGCAAAGGCCAATCAGAAGCATTTAAGATAGACTCCCCTCACTGCTCAAAACCTCTATGCTCAAAACTGACTTTTTGTTCAAAGCTCTGTATGCTGACAAATCCAAAACTCGGGGATTACTTTTCACAAGTAAGATTTAACATTTAACATTACCGTACTATTAGTTGTATTTTGTGAATGTTGTGGCAAAAATTCTGTTAAACATCATCACTGCGTAAGAGACACTCAGAGTCAAATTAATAAAAAGGAAAGTATTTATTCTTGCAAGAATAGGTTCAGTCTAGTACACAGAAGTTACGCTGTGCAAGAGAGTGACACACAACAGGAAGACATGAGACAGCCTTTATACTGTTTTCAAGGTTCCTCCTCACCCGCTGTACCTTTCACCCACTCAGATAAGGTCCTTACTGCTGTTCAGTTTCTGCTTAAAGACACAAACTGGTACTGAAATAAACTGGCCAAAACTGACCATCCCTAAGGTCAGAGGTCCTGTCCCATATGTTCCTGAAAAGTCACGCACAAGCACGTACACACATATACCTTGATACATTGAATAGGTTCTTTCTCTTATGATACCTGTTTGGGATCAATGACTATTAAAATTTCCACAACAATTCCCCCCTTTTTATCATTCAGATTACCCAATCATAATAATAAAAATAATAGAACAAATTTTAAGTCATTTCATCACACTTATACTCTTCATCTCTGGTTTTCACATAACTGACCACTCTCTTAAACATTTGTGAAATAACATTTGGAAAAGTAAAAAGCTTAGGCTGTTTTTGTGGGGATAGTCCCTTAAGTATTAGCAAGCAAGTAAAGACTTTATCTGCGGCCGGGCTGAATGAATAAGCACTGTTATTGCACTCCCGACCTAGGTCGGACCCTCAGTCACCTCAGTATAAACAAGAAATAGTGTATAGTTTAAGTAGGAAACACATCAATTTAACACCCTGGTTATCATTACACATCTTGAAACCCACATGGCATTTCAACAGGCTAAGAAATACGAAGAAATAAAAGTAGAATAAAATCCCTCATTTCGACCCCTCTCCTTGTACGTCATCACATAGCGGATAACCACAGCTTTTAACCTTCTGTTCATATCAAAAACATTCATAGAAAGAAAGAAAAAGAAAAGGAAACATACACTTTAACACATGTCACAGTAGCTCCCACTACTTGTATCATCCTATTTTGTTCATCCAATTGAACAGACTCCCAGCTTTAACCAGTCTCTGTACTGAGCTGGAGACACATTATAATGCATGGTAAACATAACAATATTGATAATCCTATCGCTGAAATTGGTAGTACAGTACCCCCAACCCCCCAAAGATTAACCAATCTTATCCATTTACCATCAGTCCACGCCCATTTCCATACATCACCTCCATTTTCCTAACCATATTTTCTTAACTTTTAACACAATATTTAATAAAATCTATCCTGAAAAGGTTTTATATATTTTTTTCCATTCTTTTAACCAATGTAGTTGTTCAAAATTAACTCTAATATTTCAAATACGGACCATCTTTTAGCTTATTACCATACATATTCTCCCATGATCGGGCTTTCTTACCCTTAATGGACAGCCTAATCAAGTTTCTTCAATAATAATCCCTATAATTTACCTGAAATATTTTCTAATGAATCCTTAACCAATCAAATCATTTGATCTAAGCCCTATTTTGATTCAATCAAATAAAATCATCAAAATCATCACAAAAACAGATTCTTTTGCTAAATTCAAACCATTAGTTGGTGCATCTTCCTCCAGGTGTATTGGTCATCTCGTTTGCCCCATGGACATTCCGTCTTCACCAGGGTGACTCTTTGTGAGTCGTTGCCGTAGTCTTTCCCTCGCCGGTGAAGGAGGCTGTTACTAGCACGAGCCTTTGACCCCTCACGTTGTCCTCATATTTGATTGTTGAGGCCTGTCGGTGTAGTCTAAGGTGAGAGGCTTCGACCCAGGTGTCCCACTCTCCAACCATTTTCTGATCCTTATAAGGTTTTCCCTTAAATCACAACCGCACCCCCACTGGAGTGAACCATTTCTTGCCTGCTTTCACCTGTGAATGGAGACCTTAAGTATTTTGTTAGTGACCGCTTGTCTTGCCGCTCGTCCCCTTTGGTGTGACCTGTGGAATCAACAACCTGAAACATTATCTCCGGATAATTTCTTGCTCACTTAATAGCACTCTGGGTCCTTTTACCCTGAAAAACACTCAACCCACTTTGCTCATGTCCACAACACAATATTTATACATTTGGAACAGAATTAGTTCTGTTTTCTGCAATCCTTCCTGACATTCTGCAAAAGGAAAATCTTAAGTTATGTGCTGCGCAGGTGTGGCCTTGTTTCTTTCTGCCACAATAACAATCTAGGCCAGGATAGTTAGTCAAATTCATCCATAACCATTATTTTATTGGGCACATTCTGCCCTGCATCAAAAGTCTGCATGCTCTGTAAAGAAAAACAAATGTCGAGGTTATTTTCAGATTGTAAAGTACACGTAGTTTCTTTTGTCTGCTGTGCTGCCACGGCCTTCGCTGCTGCATCTGCCCTGGCGTTTCCTGTTGAAACAGTCCTGCAATTTTGTTATCAGCGTGTGCGGCACACTTACAGACAGCAATTTTGTTAGGGAGAAGAATGGCTTCTTGCCAGGCTTTTACCCAATTAAGCCTAGTGTCTTCCCAACATATATTGTCCCCTAGTAAACCATACTTTGTCAATTGTTATCAAAATTGTTACCAATTGTTACCATCCCCCCTTTTGATGCATGAATCATCTCGTGCATCAATCTAACATAATGGTGTTTGGATAAAGTTTGCCATCAACACTAACCCAAACGTTGTCCCAAAGCCAAAATTCCTCCAGACATCTTTCTCTGCCTCTGAAACAAAAATATTACTTAAAGCCACAAACACATCTTCTTATCAGAGTATTTGGAGGGCAACGGCCCTCAGTCTTACAGTGTATCCTGCTTTTCAGGCCTGTTGTTTGGTCTCTTAATTCCGTCATCTACAAACATTGTTTCTGAAAATTCTGTTTCAATTGTTTCTGTCAGGTCAGGTCGTGCTGTACAGACTTGGTCAATGTCAGTCAAACAACATTTTCCCCCTTTTGTTCACAATATTCATAAATGTGAAGGACTCTCTGGATAATTTGATATTGACTTAGCCAATATGTCACTTTGTTATTCCCTGCACATCTATAACATTTTAGTTTATCTCAACCCATGATGGACATCTCTCTACAACTTCACAAATCCAATTTACATAAATGCTTTTAATCCATAGATTGATTCATAATTACCAGTAGCAGACAGAGCTGGATAACTAATCCATTTAAAGCTCGTCCCATTTTCTGCATCATCTTGTCATCAGATTGACTCAAAACTATTAGCTTCCTTAAAACTTGTCATTAGCCTTAACCCATCTGTAATGATAAAACCCTCATTCCAGAGGTTAATGACACAATATACACACTATTCAGACGCAGTATTCGTACCCCAAACTAACACATCCAAGACATAGAGTGCAGTCACCATCACACACACACATATTAGACACATATTTTAACTGTTCATCTTCAATGTTCGCTTTTCATTATATCATCTCTAAAAAGATTTAAATTTTAAGTAAGATTTTAAACTTCACATTTTACTGTAGCTTTTACCTAATTTTACATGGTCTCTTAACCAGTTACAAAGCATGTCTGTTCATTATTCATTTGATCTTAGAAAAGTCAGCTGGATTTTGGTTCATTATCACTATTTTGCTTCAGCTTGCTCTAGCAGGCCGATAACAGAAAGACAGACACAGTTACCATCCCACTCAGACAGTCTCTCTCTCTCTAAACAAATAATCTTTTCAACAGCCTCCTAAGACTGTAATTTAGACAAAATGTAATATTAAATTTATTACATTAACCTTTTACCATTCACCTTTGTTATCCAGACTCTTCTCAAATCTACAAAAGCCTGTCTTCATCTTTAGCCACCACCATCTCCAATGACCTTCACGAGTTAAAACTATGTTATAGACATTTTAGCTCAAAATTAACTCTTCTATACATTTTTCTTGCCCATATGGCAACCAACATCATGTCCCTCATATAATTAAGTTTTGTTACTGTCTCCGCAGCAAATAATGGCAATCACCTCATGGAATCAGCTGGCTCCTGAAAGCCCACTCCCGTTAGCTATTTATCTTTAATTTTCTTCTCTTCAGGGTGTCGTCCCCTGGCATAGTTGCAGACACTTGTCACAATGAAAAACAAGCCATACAATAAAATGCGGTTTCTGGTGAGTGGTATAGAGGAACTCACATTTCTGGGTCAGACTGCCGTAACATTAATTTTCACCTCACAGCCCCATCTCACCTCTCAATGCTCTGCTGACCCCGGTGGCCTCCAGTAATCAGCGCTCAACTCTCATACCTTTCTCACAAATAACACCTCCATCCGGAGGTGCCCAATGTTTCGTGACCCCCTGCGTTAGGCTGTCCCCTGGCCAGGAAGATCATCCCGTCATTGAGTAGCCACTCGTACACACGCACACATTGGTGACCGCTCTTTCCCAATACAATCAGTTTTCTTCAACAGAACTCAGCTGTTTTCTGGAGCTTAGGAAAGGCACGTTCAAGAGTCACCAGAGCCATTCCGATTGCCTAATAGTGTTCACAGGGAGACAGGTTAATAACAACAGTATTTAATCACTTAAATCCATTAACTATCTTAAAAGCAGCAACCTAGCTACTTAGACTATACTCAGTGAATTTAGATCACAACCGTACATTCAGTGTACTTCATCTGTAGCCGGAGCCATCGGTCCTGAATGGTGGAGACTAAAATGAGACAAAGAAGTTACTGGTCCTAAAATAAATTAATCAAAAACGTCACTTCTATCGTGTAAGGTCTGCATTATTTTAAAGACTTCTTTAAAGTCATTCAGTTTTACTTTTAACATTTTTAACATTTAAATACAAATTGCCCTCTGAATGGTAATGATTTCTTTTAACATCTCTGTGTCTATGATTCTCAACTGAAACACTGTGCTTTACTTATTATCACAGATAACAGCTTTTAGCTGACTCATTTAATGAGAGAGACTCTGAGACATTCGGACTGGTACACTGTTCTCTCATATACTTCTAACATCAAACTTTTATCTACCATCTTTTAACTCTATCCCAGCTTTAGGCATCTTTGCCAGAAATTACATGTGTTTTCAAATAAACATAGTTTTACAGTTGTCTTTTGCCCACGTCAGGGAATCTAGACATTACAAATTTCCACTCAGATTGAGTCTCTGTCGCACTGGCTGTTTCAGGCACAGCACACATCAGATTTAGATAAGCGAACTGTTTCATTACAGCCAATAGCAGACTTATCTTTTGAAAGCAAAACATCAGCTTCTAGCTCTTTCATGGTCAACTTTTCAAGCTGTTTGTTTACTCAGATGCCTTTCAACACATTTTACATTTAGCAACCGTTAATTCAGTAGCCTACTACTTCTGCTTATTTGTTCTTACATAAAAATAATTATTCTAGTTCTCAATAACGTTTCACATTTCTCAATTACCATAGTTTAATATTTGACTTAAGTTTTCTCTTGGAGTTTATCAATCTCCAATTAGGATTTACTTTTTGACGAGGCAAGCACTCTCTGCTTGTGATACTTTTGCAGTTATTGTAAATCATCTGTGAGATTAGTCTCTCTATATACTCTAAAATCTTTTTTTAAATGTTTAATTACAACACAATCATCCTGTTAGTTACTTTCATATATTTTGCTACTCACATTTGTTGGAGTCATTAATTTTACATCAACCTGTATTCATCAATTCACTTTTAAAAATTACTATTATAGATATTTTCTTTAAAAGGATTCACTTTAAGACTTCAATCTCTTGACCTCGTTTTTATCTCTAGTTCTTTCTCAGACGAAAATGTAAATATCATCATATTAAACCCTGATCTACTTTCAAGCCCACATTAACACCAGAAATTTATATCACTTAATTACACTTTGTTTTTTACACCTTCTCGGTGGGTATTTACAGTTACGTGTTAAACGGTCCTGCTGACCACAAAAAACACTCTCTGTCGGCTCCAACTTACTGCACACTCTTGAAGCAGTGTGTCCCATTCAGGAATGCAAACAGAGCTGATAAGCAGTTCTCTGTATTCTTTTACAGTCCACCAGTGGCGGATTCAATCCCAATAGCCGAATCATAATCTTTATCATTATTATTGGCAGAACATTAATTTTCATAAGCTGCATCGAAATGCTCAAAATATTCTAAGTTGTTTTCACAAAGTCTTCGTTTAACTTTAGTCATACTTGTCCAGGGAAATTATCCTGACCCATAATTTCATTTATAAAACAGACAATATCTTTTGCTTCAATGACTTAATATCAACAAAATATCCAACATTATACATTATTGATTTCCAGAATCTTTGGTCAAAGTTGTCTTTACATTTTACTAATTTGGTATTATCATCAACAACAGAACAAGTATATATCTAACATCCGGAAACCGGGCTGAATAAGCAAACCCTGTTGCTGTACCTCCAGCATAGCTGGACCCTAGGTTCAAAACACAATGGTTGTCAAACTTAAAATTAAACCTAATTTCAATCATTATTTTACCATTAAAATATAGAATTTAATACAGAAAATATAGTTTTTCCCCATTTTGCTTAATGAAACATTCCTTATCTTTATATCACAATAATCCCCGTTAATCATACTCAATGCCTTATTTTTATTCTGAAACTCATTTTTCATACCATTTAAACAGTAAATTTGACTTCCATAAATTCTGTCAGACATTTATTTTCATCACATATAGTTTTCTACTATATTTCTTCCATCTTTCCCTACATGCCAGTTCCTTCTGTCTCCTCTCCTTTCTTTTCCCTACATGCCAGTTCCTTCATTATCTAACCAGTACATGATTGTTTGCTAACAATCCCCACACACATATCTCACACACCAATATTTTTGTTTTTCACTTCCCTCTTCCATCAAGTCTCTCACTTACAGTTCCCTCTATTTCACACAGACAGCCTTATTGCTGCTTGCTACTTCAATCCTTATCATGTAAATTTAAGTTCTCAGACATCTAATGTCATGCATCCATTTGCTGGATGAAGAAGTAAAAACTTTATTTCTCCTGGCAGTTCGACTTTTTTATCTGCCTATTCACACATGTTGAATGCAGCCATAACAACCTTTTTGTTTCTCACTGCCCTGTTCAACTGATTCTCGCACTACTTTCAGTCTAGTTGTGCTCAGTGTTCCCTCCCTGGGGAAATCATGGTATTTTCTCAGTTTTTTCAATATCTAAAACATAAATTTTCCCCCATAATTTTCTCATTTGATAGAAAAACCGGTGTATCAAATTTGCATGCTTACCTTGAGACTTCCCCATATTGGCTGCTTCTCTGTTCTCTGTGGATTTCTCTTCAACGCGCGTTTTCCTGATCTGTTAGGCGTCCCCAACAGACCCGATTTTTCCTTTTAACCCAAATCGGTCGGGTTGCACTATTAGTGCCCTCCTAATTAAGGTTTACCAAAAACTGTTCTGGGTCTCCCTAATTAGCCTCAGTACCTAAAAACAATTTGCTCCGTCGTGGAACAACTAATTTTCAGGTTACCTATCTGTTTGAAATCTCTTGATCTGTTACAGACCTCAATTAATCTCAGATAATTTTCTCTCGTATCTGTTTGAAACCTCTTGATCTATATATAGATCTCAATTAATCTCAGATTACGTACCACAGAAACAGCCCTCAGCCAATATGGTTCACTCACATTTCATACCCGAAACAAAATACTTTTCCCCAAAAGAAAATATTTTAGACGTCTCTTACCAGAGATATGTTGGCTGCCACGGGTTCGCTTTCTTTTGATTCCAGTGGAGCCCCTCCCGGACCCGATAGCGGTCGGCCCCTCTCTCTCAAGCTTACGAGGTAGAGCTGGAACTGCTCAGTCCAGGTGGCCAAACACCGTCCGCTCTCAGGTCCAGAAGGCACTTCCAAGGAACCCCACTCTGACACCAAAATTGTTGTGGCAAAAATTCTGTTAAACATCATCACTGCGTAAGAGACACTCAGAGTCAAATTAATAAAAAGGAAAGTATTTATTCTTGCAAGAATAGGTTCAGTCTAGTACACAGAAGTTACGCTGTGCAAGAGAGTGACACACAACAGGAAGACATGAGACAGCCTTTATACTGTTTTCAAGGTTCCTCCTCACCCGCTGTACCTTTCACCCACTCAGATAAGGTCCTTACTGCTGTTCAGTTTCTGCTTAAAGACACAAACTGGTACTGAAATAAACTGACCAAAACTGACCGTCCCTAAGGTCAGAGGTCCTGTCCCATATGTTCCTGAAAAGTCACGCACAAGCACGTACACACATATACTTTTATACATTGAATAGGTTCTTTCTCTTATGATACCTGTTTGGGATCAATGACTATTAAAATTTCCACAACATGAACAAAATATTCAATGTGTCCTGTATCGTAGCTACGTGTATGACCGTTGCAGCAAAAAAACCCGTGTGAAAATCAGTTCGGTATTCAGTGAGATATGATTAATTAAATGCGCTGACAGCTCATTGCACCTGCCAAACAGATTACACTGAGCGGAGCGGGTGACCGTTTAAGATGGCGACCCCACGGCTCGTCCGCACCAATAGGCAGTAGCGGTCGATAGGGCGTCTATCTGATGTCTATGGACTAGATGCCCGAATTGCGGCCGCCATCTTAAACCGGTCATACTCCTATTTGCGTTGCATAGCAGCAGTAGATGCCAGAGCACTGTGCAGCATATTCCTGCTCAAATCGGCGGACCATCACTCGGGGATTTCACAAGTAAGATTTAACATTTAACATTACCGTACTATTGGTTGTATTTTGTGAATACAATATTCAATGGGTCCTGTATCGTAGCTAACGTTACGTGTATGACAGCTCATTGCACCAGCCAAACAGATTACACTGAGCGGAGCGGGTGACCGGTTTAAGATGGCGGCCCCACGGCTCGTCCGCGCCAATAGGCAGTAGCGGTCGATAGGGCGTCTATCTATATGATGTCTATCGTTCAGCCACTGTGGACTGGAGTCTTCTGAGGTAAACAAAGCACCATATATCGTAGTAAGACCGTTAAAGCAACGTTATTTATTAATAATTAATAAATAGGTCATTTCTCAAATGTTTTCTTTGGGTTCTGCGCTTTTTGTGTGTCTGCTAACTAAAACGATTATTTTTTTAAAGAAGAAGATTGTATGATTTGCCTATGTTAGTTTCTCATCACAAATCGGTAAATGTTAGTGAACTATACTTTGTTTTTATGAATGCAGTCATTAGGCAATCAAACTATATTTAGATTAATATAACCAAGTTACAATGTTTAACGATGTGGTTTGGTTATAGCAGCAAATACTTATTTATATATTGTACTTATTATAAGTGAGATGATCCTGAATGGCTTGTTTAATGAGTAATGATCATCTATGGATCATCACTATTATCAGAGCAGCTGAAAAGCCTCTTTATTTCATGTCAATAGATCCTGTTTTCACCTCATTCATTATGCTGATGTCTTCAGATCTGTAAATTGCAACATTAAGCTCATTTTATTGGTGTCAACAGACTTGAGCAAACGACACGATCAGATATTGTGACATCTACAAGATATAGGTAAGTTTAATAACAGCATTAAATAAATCTGGGAAAAACCATGTTCCATATAAAAAACAAAAACAAGTAGTTAAGTCAAACTCAACTGATGGGTTATTCTTTTCTTGCAAATTTGTATATTTAATTTTCTAAGTTTATCTTGACTTTTTTATTTTTACATTTTATATGTGTATATCTGTTAATTGTTGTACTCTCTATTTTTTCTATATATTTGCCTATATGTTAATGAGAGGGAAGATAAATGTAAGAATAAAGTATGTGGATGAAATTCTTAGATATAAAAATGTGAATAAGTATAAAACACTTTGCAATTAATTTACGCAAAAGTTATTTTACTATAGACAGATTAATATTAAATACTTAAAATGTGTGAATTATAATAAAACAAACTGGATTTTGCCAGATCTCCTCCTCCTTCAGTGAAGCTCCTCGCACTGCAATTCACCAATAAATGCTGGAATATTCCCATCATCTACAAGTGAAGACGAGCATCAAACCATCAGGAAGAGCTGAAATCTGCAAACACAGTTTATTGAAGGACAGTGAGAACATGAGAGAAGAACAAAGAGGTTGGTGTATATTCTTGACTCTTCATTAATGAGGCTGAAGAACAGTGAGGTTATAAAGCAGTTCACCAGATTTAGTGTTTGTAGTGGGAAATACCAATAAATAATTATAAATAAACCAATAAATAATATAGTCACTTTCTACTGTTATGATCCAGTCTCTTTCTCTTTCCTCTTCCTCCCTCTCCTGGTCACACACGGTATTGTACTCGCAATTACTCTCTCTCCAGCTGTTCCTTATTCCCTTCTGCTTCTCTCTAGATTCCCCGCACCTGTTCTCTCTGTTCTCTGATTGCGCTTGCTACTTCTTTCCTCTCTTTTCCCTGTCTTTTGTCAGATTGTTTGTTAACCTCTGATGAAAGGAGTTTCACAGATTTTTCCTCCATCAGTCCGTTTTCTGTCCTGTCCTGTCCTGTCCTGTCTGGTCCTGAACAGCCCTACTGGGAATCATCAGTTGCAAGTACTTTTGTCATTTGTGCTAAATCTGCTCTCTGTATCTATTCAGTACCTATGCTGCCTGAACTGCTACTGTTTCCCGTTTACCATCCATCGTGTGTTTCCCGAGTGACCAGAGGAGAGCTGCCGCCTTGCTGCTTAATCCTTGCTGTCTGCCACCCACGCACTCCCAAGGAGGATTCTTTCTGTTAATGTTAATCTGGCCCTCGTACCGGCTGTTTCTGTTGTACATTTTTCCTACAAGATCATTTCTGTTGCTGGCGGCTTCCTCATTTGATTGAATTAAAGACACTTTGACTGTGATTCGCTGTTGGGTTTTCTCTCACCTTATAACATCTACAGCCGTGTGAAAAAGAAAGTACAACCATTTGAATTCCATGGTATTACGTATCCGAACATAATAAAAATAAAAATCATTAGGTCAAATTAGGCAAGTACAACTTCAGATTAACAACAACAACATGATATATCTCACTGCCATTATTTATTTAACAAAAACTAGGCCAACATGAAGCCATGGATGACAAACTAAGTGTTGCTTCCATAGGAATTAAGAGGGTAAGTAGCAGTTAGGCCCTGCTAATCAAATGCTTCAGATTAATTGATCATCAGCAAGTGTGACCAACTCTATAAAAGCAGAAGTTTTGGCAGTCTGCTGGTCTGGAGCATAGTTGCTGCACAAAGCTTTGTTTACAAGCTAAGTAATAGGTTAGCAATAAAATGTTGCATGGAAAATCGCAAATTCGAAAATCGCAGCCATGGAAACATTTGGATTCGTGCCAAATGAAAGAGGTAAATGAGCTCTTAAATTTAAGCTTTGTATTCTGGTTTGCAATCTGGTCACGCAATTTTCTAAGAATTTAATCTCACCCGTTTTCTCCATAAATGTTTCTTCTTCCTTTCGTTTGCTTTTAAAGGGATAGTTCACCCAAAAATGAAAATTCTGTCATTAATTACCCACCCTCAAGTCGTTCCAAACCCATAACAGTTTCGATCATTATATCTTTATATGATGAACAGATTAAATTTAGGCTTTTAATCACATATAAACATTAATTAGCAAACATAAACATTAGCTCAACCGAACCTGCTTGACGCGCATGAACAAACATCTTGATGCGTAACACAAGAATGAACCTCATTAGATCTCGCACATCAAGAAAACAAGTTGATCTTCCATTTACCACAACTGATGTGAATAAAAGACTAAATTCAATCTGTTCATCATATAAAGCGATCGTATTGTAGGATTACAAATTTATTTAAATGTTTTAATTTAGGTTCAACAGTATTTTAACTGAGAAAGTGCACACACTGTTTTCCATTTTTGAGGCAATCAAGGTTTTGGACATTAACCTCTTGTCACATCTCAAAGGTCAGCTGGGCCTTTTGTTGATCTAATCGGGCTGATTGGATTAGCATCTCAAGGCTCTGAGTTACACTGTTACCTGATGAAATCAGGTAACCAGCTGAATCATGTACTTTCCTTTACATGTTTTGTTCAAGAGTCCCCTCCTCTATGAAATTAATCCCACCCCCTTGAAATGTATATAAACTGCAATGTAAAGTTCCCTTAGATTAGACTTGATTGAGATGACTACAGCGACGCAATAAAGAACTTATACCTCAACAATCTCCTGGTCTGCAACTCTATCTTTTCTACACTTGAGAAGAAAAAGTTCTCAACAGATGGTGCCGTGACCCGGATGGAGAAACTGAAACTCAACAAAGAATGAACTTTTCCAGTCTGATTTGAAACTTCAAAGCTCAAAGATCTCAACAAAGCTAACTGAGTTCCAGAACTGAAGCTCAACAAAGATCTCAACATCTGACTTTCCAGTTCCAGACTGAATCTTTTGAATCAAGATTGAGCTCAACAAAGATCTGACTTTCCAGTTCCAGACTGAATCTTGAAACTTCAAGCTCAACAAAGAAAGAACTTTCTGACTGAATTTCCAGACGGAACCTTTCCCTACAGCGAACGATTTGGTGAGTTTCACTCTATTCAAAGAACCACTGAAGACCAGTACAAATTTGTCATTCCTCTGCGTCGCCAGAGAAGAAGTTAACAGACAGCTGTAGGGTTTGTTAACTAAAGTTATCCTCTAAAGTTTCTGTTAGAGATGAAAGTGATCCTCTGTTGTCAGGCAGGGAAGAATTTAGCATTACATGTTATTATTTGGTGATCCTCTGTTTCAGGCAGGGAAGTTTAGCATTACGTGCTAGTTATTTTGTTTTTGTATTTTGGTGATCCTCTGTCCACAGAGTAGAATTAGCATTATGTGCTAGTTATTTGTTTTTTTGTTGTTCATCCTCTGTTCACAGAGAAGGTTAGCATTACTTGCTAATATTTCCTATCCTCTGTTTTCAGCAGAGAAGAATTGTTTTTATCCTCTGTAAAGTTAGGGAAGACTTATCCTCTGCTTTACCAGGGAAGGTGATACATCCTCTGTGTAGTCATAGAAGATTAATCCTCTGTTCAACAAGGGACGTTTAACAACAGTTACAACAGATAATAGTTTAAAGTGTTAACAGTAGTTTGTCCTAGCTAGCCCTTTATGGACAGACAGTGAGTTCAAGTCATTGTCAGGAGAGAAAATGGATTCCATAGTGACTGAGTCAGTTAGATTGGATTTGACAAAGAAATTTGGTATTGATCCAGACAAAGTTTGGTCTATTGAAGAATGCAAGAAGGTGTTAGGTGCATGTATCAGAAAGAAAAACATGAAAGGCATAATCTGTTGCCATAGAGAATATAGCTTATCCATTGCAAAAGAACAAACTAGGTGTATTGATAAGTTAAATGAACAAAACAAACAATTGCAGACTCAAATGTCCTGTTTCAAGACAAAGGTGAGCCATAACAAGGCCTCAACCAAATGTGACTCAGAAGACCAACAGTCAGATGAAACTTATCCTGACTTACAAGCATTCTTTGAAACAGATTTAGACATCCCATCAGTAACTGATAAGCCTGTAGATTCAGTAAAGGTATGTGTCGCAAGAAGATCTCAGGGAATTGAGAGAACTGAAAGTGTTCCTCCCAACTCTTCTGTTGTTCAAAACCAAACTGTTGCCAAAGCACTCTGACCTAGAGACATAGAAAGACTATCCCAAAGCTTACCTTCAGTACGCACAGATTTTTCTGAATTCAGAAGGGCATTGATCAGTAAAATGTGTCTTTACGACATGTCGTTGGCAGAAGTCACACAGCTGATGTCACAAATTCTAACTGAATCTGAATTCAAGAGTTTTGAGTCTGCTGTTACTTCTGAACTACAACATGCCAGAAAAGATGAATTGAGAGAGGGAGTTCTGAAAGCATTAAAGAACATTGTTGGACCAAACATGGACTGGTCAAAGATCACTAGTTGTGTACAGGAAAAAGATCAAAATGTTAGTGAGTACACTCAAAGATTTTGTCACTCAGCAGCAGCATACAGTGGTATAGCTGACACTTCAGAGAAGGTGCTAGAAGATAATGGTCCCCTAGTTCGCACATGGTTTGATGGTCTGTTGTCAGAACATAGAAAAGCATTGCCTTTCTTAGACTTAACATGGTCCACTAGAACCATACAAAACAACTTGGAGAGGTTAGCTACTTGGGAAAGAGATTCTGATGTCAAGGCAAGAGTAAAAATTGCAGCAGCATCCTTTAAGGTCAACGAAGAGAAGCAACAGAAATGCAAATTTCCTAAGAGAGAGGGCAGTAGTTGTTATTATTGTGGTAAACATGGACATTGGGGAAAAGAGTGTAGGAAAAACAAAATGAACTTTAAACAAGTTAACAATGTTACTCAGCTCCTACTCAGTCTGCTTGCTACTCTGAAGCAGCCCCTCCCCTCATCATTAAACTGGGGCAGCTGGTTGACGTGTTAACCATTTGGGCTGTGAGTGCTTAATTTCCCCACTAACTTGCAACAGAGATAAAAGACTTCTGTTTTTGTTTAATAGAACAAAAGGAAAGTGACTATCTCACCCTTCCTTTGGGGAACACTGGTTAAGTAGACTCACAGCCTTAAATGTTATTTTACAGCACAGGCCTTTCATCATTAATAGGCTTAGGTCAGACTGTAAACGTAAAAAAAGCCCTCATGCAGTGTCCACAATAATGCCAAATATTGTCTTACAGCGTGCACCTGTCACAAATCCGTCCTCATGTATGATGTCTGCTATGACTGAAGTTTTGTTAGAGGATGAAGGAGAAATTAATCACGATTGTGTTACGCTTACATATACACCTATGAGTGAAGTAAAAGAAAAAGGTAACAGACGAGCAGGTTATGCAGTAATGTCCACCACGGAAGTGTTAGCTTGAGGACGTCTTCCAGATCATTTTTCAGCTCAAGCTGCAGAACTAGTAGCCCTAACAAGAGCATGCACGCTAGCTTCAGGATCAGTTGCTAATATCTACACAGATTCCAGATATGCTTTTGGGGTAATTCATGATTTTGGTGTCATTTGGCAAACCAGGCAGTTTCTAACTTCGGCGGGATCCCCCATTAAGCATGCTGAATTAGTGAAAGATGTAATGTTTTCCATGAAACTTCCAAAGAAATTAACAGTGATCAAAGTGAAAGGACATCTCACAACTAATGCTACGGAAGCTAAAGGTAATGCTCTTGCTGATATTGCAGCTAAACAGGCTTGTTTCCATGCAACTGTACAAGTGTGTTCAGGTAGTGCAGCACAGAAGAAAATGATGCCTCCTGAATCAATAATTGATCTGTACAAAGACGTTTCCTCCATTAGAACCAAAGTGACATGGGCCACATCAAGTGATGTTGATTACAGCAGCTGCAGTATTGTGTCAGGGAAGGAAAACCTGGACTCATGTGTCACACTGTAAGGTTGTTCCTGCTCCAACAGGGATAGGATAGGACACGAACCAGTGAGGAGCCGAGGGAAGAACCGATTGCAACAGGCGTCGGGGGCCAACCCTTCGGTGAAGATTCCCTCATAGGCCCTATCCTAGTCCATCCTTACCTCACTGTTCCTTAGGTGTCAAAGGTTTAAGAAATAGGGAAAGATGGAACAACAATAGCAGACTCGGAAAATTTACCACCCTAGTGTTTGAACCAATACTGCTCTACTGTCGAGCAGACTCAGAAAAGTACAACCCTAGAACAAATACTGCTCTCCTGTCTTTTGTTTTCTTTCTTACTCTGTGCAGATACCACTGATGACTTCCCGAGACCCATACGCACTGACCTCGTCATCTGCGTATATGAAGCCACAAGAAAACCTCAAGAAACAACTTGACCCACTTCCGAGCCAACTATCACAAAAGGATAAAGAAAAGAAAAAGAAAAAAATACACAACGCAGAGACTCACATACGAAACCTTCAGTCATCCTTCAACATGATCAAGATTGTCGTACCAGTAACATGACAGACACTCTCGCTTCGCACAAGATAATGATCTTACAGAACAGAGTGGCCTTGGATTCAACACAAGGAGGAGCCTGCACCATCATCGGACCTGAGTGCTGCACCAGGTTAATGGATCCAACAGAGAACTTGAACAAAATCCAACAAGACATTCTTGATGTTTCAGCAAAATTACACCAGATGACTGAAGGTAATTCTTCATGGTTCGGAAACTTGATTGGGAAACCCTGGCTGTGGATAAAGGAAATAGTAATTATGTTGTTGTTTGTTCTACTGGCGTACTATCTATGCGTCCACAGTATCAAGTGTTTCATTCAACATATGAATCACGCCTCTCACAAGAAAATCATCGTAGACTATTACCCGTAGGAACGTCATGGACCCTAAAATTGCATGTTTGTTTCTGTGTCAGCATGCAATTGCAGAAAAGCAAACATAGAACACTGTAGCGACAATGAGTCTTACATTAAATTAGCTCAAATTATATATAGGGAATTTAATAATTAATCATGAATGATTAATATATTGCATATTACGGTTAAATTATCGAAGCTGAAAATAGATCGATTGTATACATGAATGATCACCATAATGGGTTATGGTTCGTCATTAATATATCAATAGTCTTATTACAGATCGATTATATGAGATAACCTTAAATGGAATTAATTCAGTTGTCGAACAATCTGTTTGTCCAGGAAAATGGGCGTAAGATTAACTTATCAATTTTCAACAAAAATGATCTCTTCCTTATAATTCCAAAAAAGCTATTTTCTGGCCATGAAAAATCACCTTCTTGTTATTATAAAATTTAGGTTACTGAAATAGTAACGAATTGTAAAGCTTTGAAGCTAAAGGGTCGAACATTTCATTGACTTTGTAAATATGAGCACTTTAGACAATTAGCAATCATGAATATAATGGTTTTAATAAAATGAAACTACGGATACAGAATCCTACATTTAAACCCGGGATACATGTATGTACAATAAACAGTAAAACTAACGAGACAAACGAATAACAACGGGAGTGAGAGAGAGAGAGAGATTGAGTGAGAGAGAGAGAGAGTGATATATATATATAGATATATATATATATATATATATAGAGAGAGAGAGAGAGAGAGAGAGATAGAGGATGAGAAAGTGAAACTAACGGTCAGGATGAGAGAGATCACCGGGGTGATCGCAGCATGGCAAAAATCACAGACAACGTAACCCTTAGAGCGGCAACAAGAAATCACATCAATCAAATCAAATCAATAAACTATACTTGCGAATGCGTATGGTTCTCTTTGTGTTGCTGAGGAACGCAGAGTCGTATGCGTGTTTGTCCTTCGGCGCTATAGGCTTGTTCTCTCGTGTCTTCCGGGGCGAGCAGACTCGCGGGAAGTTTTAAAGGTTCACCGAACGTGAAGTTACCAAGGAAATAGTTCAGAGTTCATCTCCCTCGGGAGGGAGAGGCGAAAAATGAAAATAAAACTTAGTAAAGAAAGAAAAAGAAAAGAAACGCGGTGTAAAGCTCCCTAAGGAGCCATGGGACCGGAAACCTCTCACAGGGAAAGTGCTCTCGGAGAAACTTCTGTGTCAGTCTCTTATAGAGAGGAGGGGTTCACGCCTGCTTCGCGTATGTGAACCAATCATCTTAGAGCATCTCGAGCGGGAAAAGTTCTTCTTTGTCTTGTCAGGATAATTGATGATGCTATAAAATTTTGTCATTTCTAGCCAGAAAGATTGTACACACAGAACAATACATTTTACTGTAATATCCTATGTATGACTGGTTTAGTCAAAACAAGACGCTCTCAGATTTCAGACAAAAATATCTTCATTTGTGTTCCAAAGATGAACGAAGTCTTGTTGGGTTTGGAAACGACTTGAGGGTGAGTAATTAATGACAGAATTCTCATTTTTGGGTGAACTATCCCTTTAATTAGGCCTATAATATTTGCATCCTTTGCTGTGGTAAAGTAGAAAAACATTCTGGGACAGAAACCTCTATACTTGTACATCAAAATCTATTCATGTACTGTTTAAGTTTATTAATAGGAACATTGAATCCTCTTGGTGAGAGTTTCATTGTGTTGACTGTCGAAATCGAAGGCTACACAGTTTTTGAAAGCTGAATGGAGAATGAGGCCATCCTTAAAAATATTTTGGTTTGCAGTAACAGCAAAAAAAAAAAAAAAAAAAGGGTCGGTAGGTAGGTCTATTTTTTTTTTCAAGATTCAATGTAAAAAAAAAAAGTAAAATTTTGGTCATGGTGATTATGTAGGTATGAATTTAAACAATTTTGCATATTGTGACGTCACTGACTGGGTCTTCA
This sequence comes from Siphateles boraxobius, assembly GCF_051911475.1. Lineage (NCBI taxonomy): Eukaryota > Metazoa > Chordata > Actinopteri > Cypriniformes > Leuciscidae > Siphateles > Siphateles boraxobius. The sequence goes on from NW_027508733.1 coordinate 1,216,327, forward strand.
AATCGTGCATCCACCGCTAGGTGTCAATGCAACCTACAAATCAGAGACCGGTTACGTTTTAGGGCTGTCACTTTTGTGAAAAATAATCCTGTTCGATTTTTGAGACATAAGTGTTCATTGAATCGATTGTAAAATCGATTTTCCATCTCTAAAGACGTTTCCATTTTCGCCAAATAAAGGCAAATCCACAGACAACTAACAGGCATTAGGACTAACATAAAGAGGGCGCTTGAGACGCACAAGTCAGCAATATTTCTGATGATTTATTGGCTTGAAGTTTCGTGCACAATGACAAACAGGAGTGCAACATTCAGGGATTGAAATTAACACCCTCCAACCCGCCAAATAAGGGTAAAAATTAACTTTTGCGGGTAACGCTGTCAAATTACGGGCCAATTTGGAGTGTTTCTATGTTTACTCACTTTGCTGGGGAAGTTCGTGTAAGCCAAATCTCCACGGATTTTGCGCAAATACGCAACTCGTGAGTACTCATGATATATTAAATACAGCGTATTGCGTAGAATCTGCGCATTTCTGGCTTACTTGAACACACACGTCACTAAGCAACAAATAACGGAGCGCTTGTTCACTTGCACTGAATTAATAGCGAATATTAAAAAGCATTTGGTTAACAGAAAAGACATTGTTAATTTCCAACGTCTTACATGTTCTGTGTACTGTATTGATCCGTCCACCTAAAACACATTTTTGGTTTTAAAAAAAAGGCCAGTGGTGGTGGCTCACTTTGAAATTTCAATTTAAAAGAAACCACTTTGACTTTAGGGTCAAATTGTAGCACATCCTCAATAGTTTGAGTTTCCTCCACCAACATTTGAGTGGTTTCCTTCAGGTCAGTCGACACAATCACCGTTAAACAGGTGAGAAGGGAGGGGAAAAGATCTGGGCACAGTTTTTCCAGAACTTCGTGCCAAGTTAAAGCGGTGTCGAGATGTTTTAATGCATTTTTTAGATGTATTATGGTGCCCAAACCCATATGACTTTGAACGGTGACCGCTAACACTTTATACTGCATCATTACTAGGGATGGGTATCATTAAGGTTTTAACGGTATTACTCCTCTTACCGATCCGGGAACTTTAGCGGTATTCTTATCGGTTCTTTTTGGTGTTTTTTTTTTGTTTACATTCGGGTAATAATTAACATTTGCTTTATATTTTGAAATGTAAAATATCTACAGCAAAAGAAAGATCAATGCTTTAACACAACAAATAAAATATCTATTTGTTATGCAGCAGTGTGCAGGCTTTTTTGTTTTATATACATGAGATGGGATACGATAAGCAAAAACAAGTACAAACACACTCAACGCACCGCTCTCCCCACAGGTCTCTTCGGCCCAGCGGTTAACGGGATCGTCGACCGGTTCTCCGAAGTACAAAAGACCTCGCAGGCCATGAACCTCTTCCTGCCTCGAAGCTCTAGCTCAGCTGCAGGCCGTTCGCATGACCAGCCTCCTGCGCGAAGCACTATCCAGCGTCAAGCCCAGCCGCCTCCTTCTTCGCAAACTACGACAGGGTGGCCGCCCTAGGTCGAGCTTGTCCAGCCGTCATAGGCCGCCTCCCCCCTGAGGGCCTCGGCCTAAGGTCTCGCTGAAGTCCGAGCATGCGAAGCCCTCCTAGCAGCAACAAACGGGGAAAAGACGGCTGAGTCCCGCTGCGGCCGGACCACCGTCAAAATATCTCGTCCTGTCAGTCCCCTTAGAGAAGGCTACTGCAGTAGTGTTTTTGGCAGACAACGAGCCGGTATTACAGCCCGCTCGCCTGCACACAACCGCCGTTTTTTACGGCGACCCAGAGAAATTTCAAAAAGAGTATAATGTCTGGTTATCCGGCTCATGCCGCTGGTGTTTTAAGTGTAGAAAATGTGCCTACATCTCAGTGTTCACCCCTAAACACAAGCACTATACCCCCCCCCCCCATATCTTGCCCACTCTCATAAAGCTGGCAAATGCCGCTCGAGTGTTGAATGTCGGAAATGTGCTCACAACCCTGTGCCCACGCCTACTCGCTGCCCGCTATGTCACATGGCAAAAACAGCCTCATATCGGTCAGGTTATGAATGTAATTTTCGTGCCCGCTTACGAGCGCTCACGCTTACTAACAAACACCTCGCCCCAGTCAGCGAGCTGCCGTATCCAAGCCCTGAGGGCGCGCGGGCCGTGCCCACAGCCCCGGTTCAGTTTCCCGAGCCCACGAAGTGCGGCTATCGGAACCCGGAATCCATTCTGCCCCTAGCTATACATGTGGAAGCATGGGAAGCTATTCCGGGGGTATCAGAATGGGTGCTGAGCACAATAAGACAGGGCTATTCGCTACAATTCGCTCGCCAGCCCCCGCACTTTCAAGCACGGAGCGCGACGAGAGTGAAAGCGGAAGTAGCGCATTTACTCCGTGCAGAAGTAGCCAAACTGCTGTGCAAAGGGGCAATAGAACCGATACCTCCTTCTCTGAGCGAGTCAGGCTTTTACAGCCACTATTTTCTCGTATCCAAGAAGGACATATCTTAGATCTGAGATATTTGAACAAAGCTCTCATAAGAAAACCGTTCAAAATGCTCACGACCAGACAAATTCTCGCACAAATTCGCCCGAGGGATTCTTCTATATCTCTCGATCTGAAAGATGCCTACTTTCAGATTCAGATAATACCCTGTCACAGGCCATTCTTGAGATTCGCCTTCGACGGTCAGGTATATCAATACACCGTCCTCCCGTTCGGCCTGTCTTTAGCACCCCGTACATTTACGAAGTGCACGCGGCTCTCACCCCCCTGAGAAATCAGGGCATGTGGGTTTCTGAACTATTTGGACGATTGGCTGATTCTGGCACAGTCAGAGATAGAACTCTTATCTCACAGAACAGTGCTCCTCAGTCATCTGGAAAGCCTGGGTCTCACGGTCAACTGGACCAAGAGCTCATTACTGCCCAGTCAGTTTCCTTTCTGGGGATAGAACTGGACTCTGTGGCTATGACGGCCCGTTTATCGATACAGCGCGTGCCGTGTGCGACACCTGGTCACATCTTTCCAGAAGGGCAGCCTCGCTTCTTTGAAAACATTACAGAGAATGCTGGGCTGTATGGCATCAGCTGCAGCAGTGCTTCAGCTGCGCCTACTGCGCATGCGCTAGCTACAATGCTGGTTGAATGCTCGGGTGCCTCACCGACCTTGGGCTTTTGGCTGCAGACGAATCAGAGTGACTCATAGCTGCGTTTCAGCTCTGCAGCCTTGGTTAGCGGCCGACAGTTACCAGCGGGGGTGACGATGGGAGCCGTCTCATACCGAAAGGTCATCTCGACGAACGCCACCAACTTAGGTTGGGGCACTCTCTTCGAGGGCAGATGGGTCTTTGGCCTGTGGTCAGACCGAGAGAAATGCCTTCACATAAACTTTCTGGAGATGATAGCGGTCGAGAACGCGCTGAAGCACTTTCTCCCGCTCATACTTCACCACGTTCTAGTCCGATCAGACAACATTTCTGTGGTGTCATACGTGAACCGTCAGGGCGGTGTCAGATCCAGGAATCTCTGCGATCTTACGGAATGCCTCCTCGTATGGTCTCAGCACTTTCTGCGCTCACTGAGAGCTGCGCATGTGCCAGGCCACCTGAACGACGGCCCAGGCAAACTGTCCAGGGACAACGTTCCCCCAGTGGAATGGCGCCTTCAACCCCAGACAGTCCAGTTGCTATGGCGCCTTTTCGGCAAAGCGGAAGTCGACCTGTTTGCGTCAAAAGACAACGCTCACTGCCCGATGTTCTTTTCGAAGAACGAGGACGCGCTGGCCCAAATCTGGCCCAGCTACCCACTTTATGCTTTCCCTCCGGTCTCTCTGTTGCCACAGGTAATCAAGAGGATCAGGGAAACGTGCCACTCGGTGCTCCTTACAGCCCCGCGAAGGGAGAACCAAATCTGATTCCTGGAGCTGACGCGGCTGTCACGCACAGCCCCTTGGCCGATTCCGGTGAGGAGAGATCTCCTCACTCAAGCCCACGGCTCATTCTGGCATCCCCATCCAGAACGCTGGTCTCTGCACGTAGGCTTAACAAACGGATACCCGTTGTCTTGCCAGAAGGGGTTATGAACACAGTTACGCAGTCCAGAGTTCCCTCTACGAGACGGCTCTACGCGTCTAAATGGTCTGTGTTCTTCAAGTGGTGTGCCGACAGAAATCTGGACCCACGAACATGTGGTGTATCGTGGTTGCTTAGCTTTCTTCAAGAGCTGTTGGACAGGGGCAGGTCCCCCTCCACGCTTAAAGTATATGTGGCGGCCGTTGCAGCGTTCGCTGAGTCGACGCATGGCCAGTCAATAGGAAGAAACGAGCTGGTCATCCACTTCCTTAGAGGAGCCAGGAGGATGAATCCCCCGCGACCCCCGTCGGTTCCCATGTGGGATCTTTCCTTGGTCCTAGAGGCCCTGAAAGCATACCCCTTCGAACCGCTAGATTCCGTGGACCTAAAGTATCTCTCGCTCAAAACTGTTTTTCTGACTGTCATCAGTTAAGTGTGTGGGGGATTTACACTCGCTATCCATTAGCGCTGGGTGTCTTGAGTCTAGACCAAATTACTCTAAAGTCATCCTCAAGCCAAGACATGGCTATGTCCCTAAGGTGATGGGCACTCCCTTCAGAGCGCAGGTCATTTCTCTATCGGCTCTGCCAGCATCCGATAGTGAGAGCGATGTTAGTCTCCTCTGCCCTGTCAGGGCGCTGAGGGCTTACATTATGCGCTCCGCCCCCTTTAAGCGCTCGGAGCAGCTCTTTCTTTCGTTTGATGGGCACACCAAGGGTCTCGCTGCCTCGAAACAGAGTCTATCCAGATGGATAGTGGAGGCTATACCAAATGCTTACGTGTCTAAAGGTCTGCAATGCCCCTTTGGGCATCAGGGCCCATTCCACTAGGGGCGTGGCCTCGTCGTGGGCTTGGTCCAGCGGGATTTCCATTCATGACATTTGTGAGGTGGCGGGCTGGGCCTCCCCGTCCACATTTTTATAACCTGGAAGTTCCCGCCTTGCAGGCTAGACTTCTGTCAGTATGAGTGGGATGTATATTCTGCCCAGATCTGACCGTGCGCGGACTACTCTCACGTAACTTAGCTCTCTTGGTTGAGCTGCACTATATGGGTTGCTATGCTTTTTATAGACCGGCAATGCCGCTCTGTATTCCCAATGGGTGCTTATGTGCATGTGCTTTTCCGCGTTGCTGGCCGCCTGATTCCCACTTATCTACGTTCCCCGGGTTTCCCTGGGACTCATGAAGTGGATGCTTGGCGCGCAGGGCGTTGACAAGGGGTTCCCGTAGCGTAAGCAACTTACGCAATACGAGAGAACCTCTCGTAAGACAATGTACTCGGTTACGTACGTAACCTCGGTTCTCTCTAGAAGAGGGAACGAGTATTGCGTAACCTGCTGTGCTTGCGTCACAAGCGACTTTCGCTTTAGTCGATGCAAACCAGAGAAGCAGCCATACTAAAAGCCATACTTTTATACGCTAAGCCACACCCATTCTGGCGGGCTGTGACGCGTAGAGGGCGCGACGCCACGCTGGGCTCAGGGGTAGGCTGCTGCAGTAGCCGCAGAGCAGCCAATGAGCACGCTAGACAGCCTGCTCTAGGTCTGCTAGCTGCTGCACTGCGTTGACAACAAATACAAAATTAAGGATAATTCTTTGGTGTCATATCTCGAGAAAAGATGACTTTACCCGTAGCGTAAGCTACTTACGCAATACTAGTTCCCTCTTCTAGAGAGAACCGAGGTTACGTATGTAACCGAGTATGTTTTTGTTCAGTGCTGAATTATGCATGCTGACAAATCCTCTGATTATAACAAACAAAGTGTAGACATTATGAAAGATTCATTGTGCAGTCAGCTGTATTGATAATAATAGAGCTTTGTGAGATCAGGGTGAACTAGGTTGTCTTATAATCAGGGTCGTCTTATATTCGGAACAATACGGTAGTTCACACAATTCAGTCATAATTTACTCACCCTTGTCAGTAATAAATTCTGTTGAATCAACAAAAATTGTTTCTCAAGATACTTTTTGTAATGTGTATTTGATGCTTTTCTAATTTAACACAATAATGACTTTAAATTATGTTTTGGGCGTAATTTCTCAAATTTGATTTGCGATTAATTATATTAAAAAATGTAGATGCTTGACAGCCCTACATTTGACTTTTGTTTCAGATGTAATGCTGAAGAATGATGAGAGTGAAGAGGAGAAACATCATCATGTCAGAACTGGAGTAAAAACTCACTCCCAGGCTGAAAATATTTCTTTATTGAAAAGAAAAGACAAGAAATATTTCACCTGCCATCAATGTGGAAAGAGTTTCACACACACAAAGACTTTATTGGTTCACATGAGGATTCACACGGGAGAGAAACCGTTTACATGTGATCAGTGTGGAAAGAGTTTTAGACAACAGCCTCACCTTAAAGAACACATTAAAATCCACACTGGAGAGAAACTGCACAAATGTGATCAATGTGGGAAGAGTTTCACATACAAAAAGAATCTTAAGGATCACATGAAGATCCACACCGGAGAGAAACCGTTCACTTGTGATCAGTGTGGGAATAGTTTCACATGCAAAAGGAGTCTCGAGGTTCACATGAGGATCCACACTGGAGAGAAACCGTTCACATGTGATCAGTGTGGCAATAGTTTTAGACAACAGGTTCACCTTAAGGAACACATGAACATCCACACTGGAGAGAGACCATTCACATGTGATCAGTGTGGGAAAAGTTTCACATACAAAAAGACGCTCAAGGTTCACATGAGGATCCACACTGGAGACAAACCATTCACTTGTGATCAGTGTGGGAATAGTTTCACATACAAAGAGAGTCTCAAGGTTCACATGAGGATCCACACTGGAGAGAAAATGTTCACATGTGATCAGTGTGGGAAGAGTTTTGGACAACAGATTCACCTTCAGGAACACATGAACATCCACACTGGAGAGAAACTGCACAAATGTGATAAATGTGGCAAAACATTTCTGAGGGCTTTAGGTCTGAAGAGCCACCTCACAGTTCATTCACAGGAGAAACCACATACATGTTCTTTGTGTGGAAAGAGTTTTTCCCATCTGCAGTATTTAAAAGTTCATCAGAAAATACATACTGGTGAAAAAGCTTATGTGTGCTTTGAGTGTGGGAAGTCTTTTATTACAACTGTAGATTTGAAACGGCACCAGAGGATCCACACTGGAGAGAAACCTTACAAGTGTTCACACTGCGACAAGAGATTCCGTTGGTCAGGAATCCTGAAAACACACAAGAGGATCCACACCGGAGAGAAACCGTATCACTGCACTGCATGTGGGAAGAGTTTCACTCAATTATCTTCTCTACGCAGTCATATAAAGTAAAATCACAGCAAGTAGCTTATCTTCAGATCCAGAACTTTCAAGTCATTTTGTGAAGAAATACTGAATACGGAATATGCATGCGCATGATTTCACAGTTTTCTCAGATTCACATTTTTGTAGTTTGCATTAAGTAGGGAGGGTCCTTGAGAGGCGCTATGTTGCCTCTGGATTGACTGTCCATAAAATTGCTTACAGAGGGCACCAAAGATCATATTCAAAATTACTCAGTCAGGCACGGTCACAATACTATTCCAATATCATTAACAATAAATTATCTTCTCAGTCCGACTGCCCTGAGGCAAAAAAACAATACTGATGACCAGTGCAATAAATTTCTTCATTCATTCACCACAAAAATAACTACCATCCGTTCTAATCTTACACCCTGCAATGTCATTCCATCCATCCCCCAAACCTCAGCACCAATTTTCTCTCATTTCATTCTCCCTACACTTGGACAGGTTGAGACTCTCATACACAGTATGAGACCCTCAATGTGCTTTCTGGACCCTTTTCCCACTAACCTGATCAAATCAAATACGATCTTCTTAAGCCCTCTCATTTCCACCATCGTAAACTCTTCCCTGCATTCTGGCCATTTTCCAATCTCTCTGAAAACTGCACTTATCAACCCTCGGCTTAAGAAACCCTCCCTCGATCCCGATATTTTATCAAATTAGCGGCCAATTTCTAACCTCCCATTTCAAACTAAAGTCATTGAAAAAGTCATTGTCACCCAAATTCACAATCACCTTCATTCACACAGTATTTATGAAAAATTTCAGTCTGGCTTTCGCTCCGGCCATAGTGCAGAGACAGCCCTGGTCAGGGTAACAAACGATCTGCTTGTGGCTGCTGACCAGGGCTCTCCATCTCTCCTCATGCTATTGGATCTCTCAGCCACTTTCGACACTGTTGATCACGCCATCCTACTTCATCGTCTGCAACACTTCACCGGTATCTCACACACAGCACTCGAGTGGTTCCGGTCCTACCTGACTGATAGAGTTGAGTATGTGGCCCTGGGGGGAGCCAGGTCGAGGCCACATACAGTTACATGTGGAGTGCCTCAGGGTTCGGTTCTCGGCCCTACTCTTTTCTCCATTTATATGCTTCCCTTGGGCTACATGATCAGCGGGCATGGAGTTGCTTTCCACTGCTATGCTGATGATACTCAGCTCTATGTCAGGTTGGACCCCACATCATATTCATCATCACTCTCCACTATAAATGTCTGCCTGGAGGAGACGAGGGCATGGATGACTGATAACTTCCTTCAGCTAAACAGCTCCAAAACCGAAGGTCTCCTCATTGGGACCCCACACCAACTTCGATCCCTCCCCTTGACCGTTTACTCATTTGCTGGCCATGACATTTGTCTGACATCCTCTATAAAAAACCTGAGGGTTCGATTCGACCCCCACCTATCATTTAACACCCATATCCAAATTATCTGTAAGACTGCATTCTTTCATCTCCGAAATATTTCCAAACTCCGTTCTTCCCTCTCTTTTCCTGATGCAGAGAAGCTGGTTCATGCCTTCGTCTCCTCCAGGCTCGATTACTGCAATTCACTCCTCATCGGGATCCCGGGCAGGAGCCTGCAGAGACTGCAGTACATTCAGAACTGCGCTGCCAGGGTCCTGATGAGGGTGCGCAAATCTGAGCACATCACACCCATCCTTCGTAAACTTCACTGGCTTCCTGTTAGATTCAGGATTGACTATAAGATCTGTCTCCTGACCTATCAGTGTGTTTACGGTAGCGCACCATTGTACCTCAAAGAGCTTATTAATAGGCATACCCCAACCCGTCACCTCCGTTCCTCTGATAGCCATAAACTCCAGGTCCCCAAGTCCAAACTTTGCACCATGGGAGATAGTGCCTTCCAGGTGGTTGCACCTCGATTGTGGAATTCCCTCCCTAACCACCTGAGGGCGCCACAGCCTATAGAGGTTTTTAAAAATAAATTGAAGACCTATTTATTTGTTACTGCATTTTCTTAACATAATTTTTATCTTCCTATGTCTTTGATTGTTTTTTATGTGTTCTTACCTGTGCACCTGTAGCACTTTGAGATGTGTTCTTCACGTGTAAAGTGCATTACAAATAAAACTTATTATTATTATTATTAAGTACATTAAGTTTCAGTCAAGCATTTTGCCTACACATTCATACGAAAAGAAATCACAGTAAGTAGTTAATCTTCAGATCCAGCACTTTCAAGTGTGAAACTGCATCCTCATCAAACGTGACACAATACCACAGCAGAGCAATAAAATATATTCAATTTGAGGGTACACTTCTCAATTTCTCAGTTTCTCAGTTCACTCGGATCTGTGAAAGCGATTAAAAGCGCTGTATTCTGCTGCCAGGCCAGTAGTTGGCGATGTCACTTTGTAAAGAAACACTACGCGCCTGTAGATTAAACACGTAATACACATGACATCACCGTTTTCACAAATTCACGTTTTTGTAGTTTACACAGAGACATTAACATTATTATTTTCAAAAACATGCATTTTGAAACCCGTTTTAAAAAATGCACGCTTTCAGGCTAATCGTACATTTGGCAACACTGAACTGAACTCAGACCAGCTCCTCCAGGTAGTCTCGGGCTCGTACCCCAGTGTGCACCCTCTAGCCTCTGTATCTATTAAACTGGCCGCCTTCAGTTTTATTGTCTTGAGGTGCTTTGATATCGTGTTAGTCAATAAAGAGACAGACCTGTTGTATTCGTTTCCACTTTTTTTTTGCTTCAACCAAGTATTAAACTTTTATTGTCTGTTGATTCTTCTTGCATAAAGAATAAATAAATGCATAGATTTAGTTCCATCTAAAAGCAATGAAATATCCTTGTTTTGTTTGATCTGTTGACTTATTGATATTTTGCCATTGTAAACAAAATTTGGTGCGTTTTTGACTTCGCATTGCGGTGATGATGTCATCACTAGCGCGTTCCTTCAGTCAATGTTGAGTCTTCTGAGGTTCACGGTATTTAGCACAGTTTTAAAACATGGGAGAGTGGGGTATGATGAGCCATTTTTAACTTATGTGGTCCTCAAGATAAGATAATATTAGGCAGAAGTACAATGAAAGTATCTAAAGTAATTTCAGGATGTTTCGTCCGAAATCACTTCCCTAGTATTCATACTATATAGAAAATATTTCTAGTGGTCATGAAGTAAATACTTATTCAGAATAAATACCTACTCTAGAGTATGTGATTTTGGACACAGCCAGAGTCAATGAGAAAAACATGTTGCATTCCTTTGCAATATCTATTACTGATCAATGAATATTAAAATTTCCACTACAGTAACTTTCCCCAACACTGGTTATGAGCAATAAGAGTTTCAAATTATGTTCAATATTCATTATTTATGTGGCTGTGTTTGTTTGTTTATGTGGAACGAATCACGCTGAGAGCAGGTGTACGGTCACTGAAGATTTCTCTTTTCTGGGACAGACAAAACTGGGACAAACACGACCAAAGGCTGGTTTGAATACAGTTCATCAACGTTGCACAGAAGTCAGCAGCGAGAGATGTGAGACTCTGCTGCGCATTACATTTTCTCAAAGTGATCATGAACATATAGTGGACAAAACTCTTAATAAAGAATACATTCAAAAATAAAATAGAAAACACTATCTCTGTTCTTATTTCTCATCAATTCACATTAAAGCAGAGAAACTATAAACTTAAAGGGATAGTTCACCCAAAAATGTAAATTCTGTCAGTATTTACTCTCCCTCATGTTGTTCAACCCCGTAAGATCTTCGTTCATCTTTGAACACGAATTAAGATATTTGTGATTAAATCTGAGAGCTGGATCACTCCTCCATAGGCTTCTAAGGGATTGACACTTGTTCCCCGAAAAGTTATTAAAGACATCGTTAAAATAGTCCAAGTGACTACAGTGGCTCAATCTTAAGTTTATCAAGCGACGAGAATCATAGCTGTCAACCCTCCCGTTTTTTCCGGGTTTCTCACGTATTTTAGCTCTTTTCCCGCTGTCTTCCCGTTTTAGTATTTTCCCGTAAAATATCCCGTATTTTTACGCTCTGACTGTGTGAGACGTACAAGCTCGGGCAGATTCGGCTTGAAGTCGTTCATCCTCGGATGCGGCGCCGTGCGCGCTGTTACAAAGAAAAGCCGTGCACACAGCAAAGCGAAATGGGGTCTTGCGGGTCTTGCGCACCCAACACATCATTTTTGCCGCGCTCGTACAGACGCGTCGAGTATAAACCATGCTATAAACAAAGCTTGACCCTAACTCCGTGTCAGCGTGCGCTGATTGGTACAGACCTCTCCCGAATCATCTCCTGCAGCAGCCTCCGAACTTCCGAAGCACCACTAACTCCGCCTCCGTTTCCCTCGTAAGCTGATATTAGTAGTTAAACATTCTCTATGATAAAACATTTTTTGTAAAAAATATTTTAATAAAACGGTTTTGGCGGTTATAGAGTTCTAATTACGGTGTTCAGCTATAACCGTCGGTCTCACGGTTACGGTCACACCCCTAACACACACACAGACACACTCCTTCTCTCTCTACCTCTCTCTCTCTCTCTCTCTCTCTCTCTCTCTCTCTACCTCTCTCTCTCTCTACCTCTCTCTCTCTCTCTCTCTCTCTCTCTCTCACACACACACACACACACACACACACACTCTCTTTCTCTCTCTCTCATATATACACACACACGTCTCTCTCTCACACTATATGTAGGCCTATGTAGTTATAAACTCTTTAGACTGTTAATGATTAGTGCTTTTTTTAAAAAAGTTTGTGGGTAAGAATCGTGTAAAAAAATCCCTTATTTTGGGGATGGATTCCGGGAAATCTCCCTTATTTTCAATGTTCAATGTTGACAGCTATGACGAGAATACTTTTTGTGCGCAAGAAACAACAAAAATAACAACTTTATTTCAACTATTCATTTCCTTCTCTGTGGGCCTCGAGTCAAAATATGGTTTTAACTTTAAAATAATGGTCCAGATCACTAGTAGTTCCTGCATAGTGACTAGGTAACACTTGAGTAATTAGTTATGCATTTTATGAGTATATTCAGAATAAAAATGATGACTAATTTCCTCATAGACACACAATAATGTTCTTTATAATTTGTCAGTTAGTATATATTAATGAGGCTAATCTCATTAAGTAATTATTGATTACCTAATAAGGCACTATCTCCTCAATTCGATAATACTGATTGATTAGTTGAGCTTTCTTCAAGATTAGTTAATAGTAGTAGCTAATGACGGACCATTATTATAAAGTGTTACCAAAGTTTCTTTTGTATATAAAAATTTCAATTGTCTTACTGTACACGATCCCTTAGCCTTGGCTCACGTTTGGGAACCACTAGTCTATGGCTCATCACTGTTGACATATAAAAAAAATGCTCTGAATGATTGTATTTCCCATTAATTTCCTATGTGGCCACTTTTGTCCATGAAAGACAAATTAAGTTTTTTCAACCACTTAACATTTTTTAATCGAGTTAAAAAAAATTGCGTGTGTGTTCAGGTGTCAAACTTGTGAAAAGTAGCCAAGTCTTGTGTCTCTCAGATAGAGGAAACTATTTTGCCCACATTTGTCTGTAAGGCCCCTTGAGGGTTAAATAAATTATTTAACTGTCTAACAAATTATTTTTCAACCTACACATGACTGAGATCTAATTTTTGTTTACATGAACTTTTCGCGTTATTTTTGTGAATGTTATAAATGTAATTTTGTATAAGTAGTTTGGCGCGTTTATTTGTCATCACCGCGCTGACGTCATCAGTAGTTTCCTTCTTTGTTCAGCGCGTTTGTTGTGTCTTCTGAGGTGAGTTCTGCAGTTCAGATATTGCGCGTATTTACACATCCATAAAATACACTTTACACAGTTTGTTTCTGCGACATTTACAGGGTTATTTCTGAATTGTTTTCATCGGATAAAGCGCCAAATGTCCGTCTTTTTTGGCGTCTGTAGACTAATTTAATTTACTGATTTACGAAACGAACATCTGAGGAAAATGTTGAAATCATTCAAACATGGACGATTTTGTCATGTTTCATTTTGAGAGTGATAATGTAGTGTTATTGAATGTATAATCTCAAACTTGTAAGTTTTGATCTGTGAGGAAATTTTATAGGGGTAGAAACATTTATCGCTGTCTTGGTCTTTACAGCTGCTGTTGGTAACTTTTGAAAAAAATGTATTTTTTACATATTTGTTAAAACTGTCATTATGTACTGACAGTAGAATATGAGACAGATAATCTGTGAAAAAAATCAAGCTCCTCTGGCTCCTCCCTGTGGTCCTATTGCCATTTGCAGAAATACACCGCTCCCGGTCAGAAACAACCAATCAGAGCCAGGAGGAATGTCTTAGCAGTAGGGCTGCACAATGTATCGTTTTAGCATCGATATCGCGATGTGCGCATCCACGATAGTCACATCGCAGGATGTGCGATGTCAAGTGGGGATCGTAGTTGATCCGTGATTCATGATCAGTAGGCCACGGGCCAGCTGCTCCGCGGCCCTTAACGCTTGTGATTCACGGATTAATTGCAAAGTTTAACCATCATAGAGTGAGAGTTTATCAATTTGCAAGTCCTGTCAGTTTAAACATCAAGCGCAAGACTGCTGCGCTTGTTTAACTGAGTGAACGAGCAGAGGGAGTGAAAGCCCCGGTCGCGGGAGTATGCGCGCGCACTCTCACCGTATTCAAACTGTCTTGCTCTCTCTCCCTCCCTCGCGCATATTAATGAATTGAGTTGACTGAATATCTTTGAGAATACACAATGGTAAAAGGTCGGAAGACCTAAGTTGTTGTTTGTCTGAACTACCGCTGGTTGTGAATTACAATAATTTTGCCTTATCTTCTCTGAAAAGTGTTCCACACATTCAGATGACATAAACCACACTTTCAATAAACAACAAAAAAATCTATCCAGTGATGAAATATTTTCTGTGTTGACACAAATCTTGTGCGATGTCCTAATCTGCCGGGATAATCACACAACGTGTGCCGTGGTCCGTTAAGGACACGTCCGATTCGCGAACTAATGACTCCTTTGAACCGATTCACTTCAATGAATGGTTAAAACAACTGATCTGTCCAACACCGAACTCAAGAGACACAACAAATCGGAAACACTTTACAATAAGGTTCCATTTATTAAGCTCTAGTTAACTACATTAGTTAATATTCTATTAATATTAGTTTCTATGCGGATTTACTCCATGACAAAACCACCCCAGTCATTCTAGAATGATTCATTCTTTCCAAATAGAGTTTTTCAAGTCATCTGGTGAAATTGTTTTTATATCGCAATATATATCGCAGAAGAAAAAAATATCGCAATGTCATTTTTTACCAGTATCGTGCAGCCCTACTTAGCAGTGTCAATCAAGCTCATGTACGCGCTGACCACATCCCTCTCTTGCACAGCGCGAGCGCATACTGTCGTTCAAACTCAAGTGTGCTGCAGCTGTGCTAATGGCGGAAAAACCACAAAAATTTTAAATTTTTCGAGTGGCTCCTGCTCATCCAACAAAGATATGTAAACGGAAACAAAACGATGACGTTAAACAAGCGAAAAAGAAAGAATTAGACCGAGCACGAAATAAAACGAGGATAAACATCGGAACGGCTTTTCCTAAGTGGAGGGAGCTACGTGTTTTTAAAAAACTAAAAACCGATGTAGAGTTAGCCACATTTCTGGTTGACAAGTAAGTATCCCTGCTTTATTTGTTTCATTTTATATGAACTACACAACTTAGATCATTTGAAAACAGGCCTGACAAATTATGTATGGCATGGTTTCTTGTAGATATCAGGGTGATGCTTTGCATATAACATCAACACCAATCAAACATCAGATGACCACACAGCCTATCCCCGCCCTTTCAAGTAATGTTGGCGACTCATCCTCAGATAGGTAAGAAAATTATTGTGAAAGCCTATATTACTAAGTTCACTGTGTTGGTTCAGCCTCAGCAGTTTTCATGGTGTGGTCTGACGGATTATGATGTATGATTCATTGTACAAACATAAGGACAATTGAAATTTAGAGTCAAATTGGTAGAGACATAGCATATAAAGTAAACTTCGATGTGTGATAAATGTGTGAACAATCTGATTATGTTTTGACCTCCATTATTTGATTTTCTACAGAGATGATGACTTTGAGTATCAGCCAACATTTTGTCTTAGAATTTTTTATTCATACATTCTTGTTAGTATGTCATCGCTGGACTTTCATGATGAAATCGATGAAAGTGACTTTAATCACATTCAAAACTCTGTGTAAGATGGCCGTACACACCGGGATGAATATCGGCGTGCGTTATTTGCCAGCGTTTTTCAACGTGTTTTTTGTATTCACACCCAAGCGATTTTCGCTGACGATGAGCCGAGTGAACATGCAAATTCATTCCCTGACATTAGATGGCGCTTAATGTAAAACAGAAATAAAAGTTACAAGCCTATGTACATGAAAGACAATTAAAGGCCGTGTTGCAGGGTTAATTTTTCGACGAATCTGTGCAATTTGTTTGTTGGTAATAAACATTTAAACTGTTATCCACTGTATTTCATGTTGTTGGGTATCACAAAACGGAATATAATACGAAAAAGTAGGTACTATCTTACATCGCTTTGCAACGATTCTCCTTTCCCCCACAATGCATTGCATTACGTCACCTTGGGGAGAGAATTTACCAAAGCCCGCCTTGAGAGCATTGAGAGTGACTAGAGAGTGACGAGTAGTAGACGAGATATTCAGATAGCAGATTGACAGACAGACAGACAGACAGATAAATATATATATAGATAGATATACTATATATATAGATAGACAGACAGACAGACAGATATATATATATATATATATATATAGATAGATATGCTAGTATATGCGGCAACTGCACATCAAATGGCGCGGGCGCCTCTGACGTGCGACCAACTCTACGTTGTCAATCTACCTACTATATATTTCTATCTATTTATCTATCTAGCTGCTAGCTATCTACGCTAATGTTATGCTATCTGGCTGTCTGCCTATCTCTCTCTATACCGCCCGCACAAACACAGCGACAGACACGCGGCGGCTACGTTTGCAACAACATTTTCAGCGGAGGAAGAGATAAACGCTTATGGGATGTTCACACCGACCGCAAATAGAGCGTCAAATACGCGTCTAGTTAGACGCTTGAACATTCGCTCGAGTTCAAATTTTTCAACTTGCACGGAAGAAGTTCGCGGCAAACGCGTCGCCCAATTCGCGTCATTCGCAACGCCCGGCGTATCATTCGCGTCTTTGCATTGACTTTGTATGTAATCTACTCGCGCAAATAATTAAATTTGCGTTCGGTGTGAACACACCACGCCCATATAGCTAGCCTGTTGCCTTCTATATCTAGATGAAAAAGACAAAGTTTACCAGTACTACACTATGACTAAGGTTACCGGTACTTATCTGAACTAACGTCATAATCACTGCCACTAGATAAAAAGACAGATTTTTCACTCGGTGCTCTTCAATGACAGTAAAAAAAAAAAGTGTCATTATTGTGCACTGCTGCTCACGGACTAGCTCCAGTGCTCATTGCTGCGCTGCTAAATGATAGAAACTCACCAGGACACTTCACCAACTCTCCACTCATTCTCCTCGGACCATGCATTTAATGGCCATCAGTTCTTGGCAATTCCTCATTTGCTCTCTCACGTCTGGCAGGTTCGAAATTATACGGCTGCGGGCCATCATACATGTTGGCTCTTCCTCATCCCAGTCAGTCGCCATAGTTCTAATACTAGGCTGAGGCTACCTTTCCTCCACTTCTCCCCAACGTGACGTCATCACCGAATTGCGTCAAAAAAAAACGTTACTACCAAAAACTCAAAAAACTGTTCTTTAAGGCCATTTTTGAGACATTTTAAAAATTATATACATTTCTTGAGTGATTTATGTACCCATTAATCGACAGTGGTGGTTAACCTGCAACATGGCCTTTAAGTGAAATGAAACTCACCATCAAGGCCCATTTGCTCTGCAATACCACTCCATAACAGTTCTCTTTTATCAATATTTTTGTAGTCGCATTTGTCATACAGTTCCTTATGTTCCGAGACCAGCAGCTCTACGTTTATCTTGGCTTGCATCTTCCTCGTCTTCTTCCCGGCAGTGTGTAGACGCTACTTGGCGTATATCTCCTTCGCCGTTACGTGTGTGTGCTCGGCAAGACCGTTTTGTGTTTGAGCGCCCCCAAGTTGTGTTTTACTGTAGCTCCAGAAGCTCCAGACACGTGAGCAAAAGCGCCAATCTCATTGGTCGGATAGTTTTTGACGTGGTGCGTCAAACCAAAAAAACGAACCCGAGGCGTTTTTTAAAAACTTACGCTTTTACGCGTGGCGTTCTTCGTGTCGGTGTGCACACTCACATTGGCGCCCTTTGTTTAATCACGAGGCGTTAAACGTCGGCGAATATCGCGCGCGAAATTCGTCCCGGTGTGAACAGGCCTTAAGTAGTACTATTTTTTTTACATATTTAATCTGATATTTGACGTGTTGAGTGTCATTGACTAATATTATAAGCCATCTACATAGTATTGACTGGACTGAGGACAGGACATGCGCTCCACATGAGGACACAAGAGATGTTTCAACATCAGAGGAAGAGGAAACCATAGAGGAGGGCAGTGACTATGATGACAGTGATGAGGATTACATCCCACCTTTATGTGTGGGCAGTGACTATGATGATAGTGATGATGAGGATTACATCCCACCTTTACGTGTTCGGTAAGTTCCTAACTAATGTTTGTCTTTAATGAAAATTATTTTCTTTTGCCATTGTTTTTTTTGTATTCCATCAGGACTTGTGGTGCCATTCAACAAACATTACGTCTGGATGCTCTTCAAGTCATCAGCATGGAGGACACTGTGCATGACACTCTGGACCCAGAGCCAATAGAATCCCAATCAGTGCCAGAAATAATTAAAGTCCAGAGTGAGTTTGACATCATTGATCATCCTGCAGCCATCAATTATCATGTCTGTTTGTGGCAATACATAAAAAAAATGGACATAATCAGTTATGCACGGTTAATGACAGGAATCAGAAAAAACAAACTCTAAAAATGGGTCTCATATTGTTGTAGTGTGTAATGTTTGTGTCAGATGTGATCTGTAATCCTATAATCTTTTATAATAGATGATTTATGATATTTAAGGGTATATTCTGACGGTCTGAACTCAAACTTTTTCTTTTTACTACAATTACTACAGAATAACTATAGGCTAATGCCCAAAGTTTACAGTGCAAATATGCACAATAATGTAAACATATGAATGAAACGCGCTGCCGCTTCCCACGTTTTTAACTGAATTATTCTTTTCCTAATGCTTACATCAGTTCACAATAAATGATAGAATATTCCCATCAGCCTTTAATATACCTCATTTGTGGAAATCAATTCATAAAAATGCATTAAAATTATGATTTTTTTTTTTCATTTCAGACCCGATGGAGGAAAATGAGGAGATTGGAGAGGAGAAACATCATGTCAAAACTGAAGAGAAAACTCCCTCACAGACTGAAAGTATGTCTTTGAAAATAAGAGACAAGAAATATTTCATCTGCCATCCGTGTCAGAGTAGTTTCACACGACAAGAAGCACTTCAGGAACACATGAACATCCACACTGGTGAGAAACTGCATGAATGTGATCAATGTGATAAAACATTTTTATGTGCTTCAGCCCTAAAGAGCCACCTCAGAGTTCATTCACAGGAGAAACTACATTTATGTTCTTTTTGTGGAAAGAGTTTTAAATGCAAACAAAGTCTTAAGGTTCACACGAGGATCCACACTGGAGAGAAACCGTTCACATGTGATCAGTGTGGGAAGAGTTTTACACAATCATCAAACCTTCATGAACACATGAACATTCACACTAGAGAGAAATCATACAAATGTGATCAATGTGGCAGAATATTTTCGAGGTCTACAGGACTGAAGAGCCACATGTTAGTTCATTCACAAGAGAAACCACATTCATGTTCTTTGTGTGGAAAAAGATTTTCACATCTGCAAAATTTAAAACTTCATCAAAAAATACATACTGGTGAAAAAGTTCATAAGTGCTTTGAGTGTGGGAAGAGTTTTATTACCGCTGTACATTTGAAACAACACTGGAGGAGTCACACTGGAGAGAAACCTTACAAGTGTTCACACTGCGACAAGAGATTCCGTCGGTCTGAACATGTGAAAACACACGAGAGGATCCACACTGGAGAGAAACCGTATCACTGCACTCCATGTGGGAAGAGTTTCACTCAAATATCTTCTCTACGCAGTCATATAAAATACAATCACAGCAAGTAGCTTATCATTAGATCCAGCACTTTCAACTCACTTTGTAAATAAATACTGAATACGTAATACGCATGTGCATGATTTCACAGTTTTTTCAGATTCACATTTTTGTAATTTACATTATAAATGTTTCTTTTTAAAACTTTTGAAAACTGCATTTTAAAGGGATAGTTCACCCAAAAATGTAAATTCTGTCAGTAATTACTCTCCCTCATGTTGTTCAACCCCGTAAGACCTTCGTTCATCTTCGGAACACGAATTAAGATATTGTTGATTAAATCTGAGAGTTGGATCACTCCTCCATAGGCTTCTTCAGGGATTGAACTTGCCGGCCCAGAAAAGTTATTAAAGACATCGTTAAAATAGTCCAAGTGACTACAGTGGCTCAATTTTAAGTTTATCAAGCGACGAGAATACTTTTTGTGTGCAAAAAAACTAAAATAATGACTTTATTTCAACTATTCATTTCCTTCTCTGTGGGCCTCGAGTCAGTTAACGTAGTGTGATTTTCTCACTATTGGCCGACGCTGGTCATGTGTGTGATGATGCGTGTGACGTACAACAACAGAAGCTTACGCTATATCACTAGTGAACTCACTCGAGGCCCACAGAGAAGGAAATGAATAGTTGAAATAAAGTCGTTTTTTTGCGCACAAAAAGTATTCTCGTCACTTGATAAACTTAAGATTGAGCCACTGTAGTCACTTGGACTATTTTAACGATGTCTTTAATAACTTTTCTGGGCCGGCAAGTTTCAATCCCTTAGAAGCCTATGGAGGAGTGATCCAACTCTCAGATTTCATCAAAAATATCTTAATTTGTGTTCTGAAGATGAACGAAGGTCTTACGGGGTTGAACAACATGAGGGAGAGTAATTTCATTTTTGGGTGAACTATCCCTTTAAGGCACCCAAAACGCAGGTGGCATGCAAATGAATGGCCAAAATGCACACGTTTTCAATTTTTGTTTAAAACTGTTGTTTAAACGGCCCCAAAATCTGTCCTAATCACCCTGTTGAAAAAAAACAATACAAACCCTTTGAAAGAATTTGTAATGGTTATAATGGGAATTGTATTGGTTTGAATGGAAACTAAAAAGGTCTGTGTAACAAAACCAGCTCAACAGCCAATCAAAAATAGCTAAAAACAAGCCCAGTGATCATATAATATCAAAACTCAACATGTGCCAATACCATACTTAAAATACATATTTTACAGTCAATGTTATAAACAATTTCATCTTGAAAATGACTAGTAGGAATCATAAGCAGTCTGTTTTCATAAGGGAGCTCAAAGGCCCCTTTCTCTCAAATTTCACTAAATGCATGTCAGTGAATTACAGTAATACGTTAAACCGTCTAAATCGCTGGTGGAAAAATCAGCACGCGCAGTTTACAAGTAGCCCAATTCTGAGGGAAAACCGCAAACTTGGCAACATTGCTGCTGAAACCATCAGGTAATGGTTTTAATGGTTAATGCTAGTTTGTAATGTTATTTTAGTAGGGGTGTAACGATATATCAAGATATTGTGATATAAAAATGTGACAATATGTATCGTCGATGTAAACGATATGATTGGCGATATAGTATTTTTTTTCCAAGGCTCAGCTTACTGTATGTGACCATCACACACTGTTGTATTGCAAAGGCAAGTTAACTTTGACCTCACTACCAAAACTACGTCTGGGAAATAATTGGGCACAAAATGTTGTTTTGAGTTGAAATATTTTATCTTACTTACTTGACATAAACGTACTTCCGCGAAGAAAAGTTCGCAGCAAGTGGCTTTGAGCCAAAGATGAACGAACAAGTTCAAACAAGACTATTAAGAGTGACATTTAAGAGATAATAATGTATATTCATTATACACTTATTCAGGGCTGGACTGGCCATCGGGCATACCGGGCACTTTCCCGGTGGGCCGACGTGCTTTTTGGGCCGATACAGATCATTCTTTGAAGAAGAAAAAAAGTTTTTGTCTGAACGGCCCATAATACTCGTACATCGGCGGCCCATTCGTTTAGTTTTGCTTAATTGGCGGCGCTGGGATCTTTGTGCCGGTGTAATGCATTGAACAAAAAAAGTCAGCGTAGGTTTTTTTTGTTTTTCACAGACCGGCCCATGAAACACATAGATCAGCGGCCCATTGGTTCTTTTCTTGATTGACACTGGGCTGGTCCAATCACATCTTTAAACTCCTCCCCCTTTGGGCTCTGAACGAGCGTGTAGTGTCAGTGTGTGTATCTGTCAAAATAGTAAGAGATGGAGAAGAAATGCAAGGAATGTGCAGAGAAATAGCGTGAAAAAAAGAAACGGGCCCTTCAAGTGTCTGATGATGATAGTGAGGAGGATCAGGAGAGAGTGAGTGTAGAGAACTGTGGTAAGCAGAACTAGGCAACTTTCAGAACACTGAGGCGATGAGTGTAGGAACCCATCACCCAGTTATGCATTATTTACACATCTGCATTGTTGACGATTACGCATTTTAGAATTGTAATGAGACGCGTTTGTAAACCATGTTTCCCGCCAAAATAAAAGATCATGTGTTTATCTCTTTCAGGCATAGAAATTAGTACAAAACTAACCCCCGAACCTCCCTAAAGGGACAGAGGTCTACCCACCACAGATTTACCAAAAATCCTGTGTCAAACACTGGTATTGCTATGCCAATGCAGCTTATAGCTTGTTTTTGGATTCATCATTGTGGAGTAGTTCGATTGTATTTTAGTTATTTCATCTATTAACTCTTACTCATTCCTACTTACTCATTACATGGCATTAGTGGTTTTAATAGTTAGTATACATATTCAGGGGCGTGAAAAGATCGGTTGTGTTTACGATTAGCCTATATGTAGTGGGCCAGTCTGGGCCAAAATGCCTTGGCTGATTTTTAGTCCCAGTCCAGCCCTGCACTTATTACACTGATTTTTATTTTATTTTTACCACATAATTACGGGGACATATTGAATTGAGATTAATGTTTTAAATTTTACCCGTTAAATACATTTTGTACAGCGGAAGAAAACTCATCCAGACAAGATGATCGCAACAATATTCTCAAACTCTGTAAACAAATCAACTCTGATTTCATTTTCAAAACAATCAAAAATGGTGAGGCAAGACGGCAAGTTGTATTTGAATGAAATGAGAGCGCGCGTCCGTTGTGATGCATGGATGTGTGCTGGGTTATGTGCGTTGCTATGGACGATGGTCATTATAAGGAAGGAAATGCCACAGAATCTTGCTTTAAAAAGTGCATAGAGCTGCTTGTTTTATTTGTTGTTTGTTGATTTTCAAATATAAAACTTGTTGAAATATTTTCAGTGTGAGCATCAGTTCTTTTTGAACACTTTCATCTCGTTTTAACAAAACCGTGATAATATTGATAATCACTATAATCATATGACATTTTCATACCGTCCCATCCCTATTTGAATACTATAATAACGAATCCCTATTCGTTAATTTATTTTTGTTTTGATGATAAATGGAGCCAGCCTAGGCTACTACAAAAGTGATTAAACTGTCCTGTGATATTTTTTCCCTCACACAACACTGTCCAGACACGAACCATGTTCTTGCACTAAAGTATATTGGTTCTCTTTACATTAGAATAATAATAATGTTTCATAAAATCTAGATTAGATATGGAATAAATAGCATACAAAATTAATGTCTCATATATTAAAATCAAGTTTTTACGTAATAAAATATTTACTTCACCACGTGACAGCAGCAAGCTGGCTCCTGATTGGTTAACGCGACGCGAATTGACGCAGAAGTTCAGATTTTTCAACTGACGGTGCTGATCCACTTGTCCGTGCGACACTTCTGTTGTGCCGCGCTCTTCACTCCACTTTATTCCTGTGGGTGACGTCACGCGACTTTAACGCGCCCGCAAAGCATCCCGGGAAGGCGGCGCTTCATTTGGAAAAATGCTGCGCGTCAAAAAGCTGGCCGATGCCTCTCCATATTGTCCGGAATC
Organism: Siphateles boraxobius; assembly: GCF_051911475.1. NCBI lineage: Eukaryota > Metazoa > Chordata > Actinopteri > Cypriniformes > Leuciscidae > Siphateles > Siphateles boraxobius. The sequence goes on from NW_027508733.1 coordinate 1,240,083, forward strand.
CCCCAAGGCGGCCATCGAGGAGGAAGAGAGGTAGGAGGGGAGGTATCATACGCAGAGTAAAAAAGCTCTGTCTGGATGACCGACGGCGGCTGCCTCCTCTGCCCTCGGTCTTTTTATCTAATGCGCAGTCCTTGAGGCGCAACATCGACGAGCTGGAGAGCTTGGTAAAAGTAAGACCAGAGATCAAAGAGTGCTGCCTGATAGGGATCACTGAGACTTGGCTAAATGAGAGCGACCTGGATTCCGAGTTGGCGCTCACTGGTTTTGGCTGTCCCATCAGACTGGACCGCTCCAGGGAGACGACAGGAAAGAGCCGGGGAGGTGGTGTCAGCTTCTATGTAAATCAGAGGTACTGTAAAATTATTCATGTGAGGGAAAAAATCTGTACTCCTGATATTGAGTTACTCACCATCTCCTTACGACCGTTTTATTTACCACGTGAGTTCCCTCAGTTGTTTTTTACGCTGATATATTGTCATCCCCGTGCTAATGCTACTGCAGCCATACAAGTGATCATGGACTTATCTCAGCGGTTGGATACTATTTGCAGTGACGCTCCCAAATTTTTCATGGGGGATATGAATCATGTTCGTTTGGATAAGGTCTTGCGGACATATGACCAATATGGGACTTGTACAACCACGCAAAGAAATACCACACTTGACCTGTGTTTTGGTAATGTAAAGGAAGGCTATAAGTCTCTTCCCATGCCAGGGTTGGGGGCTTCATACCACAACAGCATCTTCCTGGTGCCAACGTATGAACCTTGTATCAGACGTCGGGAGGGGGAAATAAAAACTGTTAAACTCTGGACAGAGGACAGTATATCCTCCCTCCAGGCATGTTTTGAGTGTACGGACTGGGAATGTTTTTTTGATGGTTGTGGGGATAATATTGATGAACTTTCGGACACTGTTTCGTCCTATGTCTCCTTTTGTGTGGATACTGTTATTCCAGTCAAAACAGTTATCACCTTCTCTAATAATAAACCATGGGTCACCAAAGATTTAAAAACAGTGATTAATAGGAAAAAAAAAATCTTTTTTACTGGTGATGCATTGGAGAGAAAGTTTGTATCTAGGGAGGTTAGGACTGAAATAGTAAAAGCCAAAAGTAAATACAGGGAAAATATAGAAAAACAATTTGTAAATGGTGACCTTAGGTCAGCATGGCGGGGGATTAAAACTATGGCTACAATTAACCAGGGTGGTAATGAACCCAAGCAGCATATTAGCCTTAACAATGTTCAGGATGACTGCTTGCCGGATGCTTTCAATCATTTTTTTTTACGATTTGAAACATCTGATTGTACGCATGATGTCTCTAGGCTGAAAAACTCCCTGACACCATGTAATGATATTAAAATATCTCAAGAACAAGTTGAGGTTCTTTTTAAAAAAACAAAAAAGAGGAAAGCCTCGGGCCCGGACCTTATTTGCGCTAATACATTACATCACTGTGCTGGACAACTCAGTGGTGTCTTTTCCCATCTTTTTCAAATGTGTGTCGATAACTGTAAGCTCCCAAATATCAGGAAATCTTCTATTGTCATTCCTATCCCCAAAATCAATAAAGCTAGGGAATTACAAGATTTCAGACCTGTAGCGCTTACTTCTCTTGTAGTAAAAAACCTAGAGAAAATTCTAAAAGAAGATGTTCTTAAAGTGGTTGAGGGCAAACTTGATTCTTTTCAATTTGCCTATCAAAAGAATAAAGGCGTGGATGATGGTAAGCTTTTTATTTTGGATACACTTTATATCTGGAGAAACCCCAAGCTCATGCCAGGCTCTTATTTGCTGACTTTTCATCAGCTTTTAATAAAATGCAGCCTCCCATTTTGATTGAGAGGCATGCTTCTTATTTTAATTTGTCCGACCAGCTTTTAGCCTTAGTTTTAAATTTTTTGACTGATAGGACACAGAGGGTTCTAGTAAATGGGGTCACATCAAAAACGCAAGTCTCCAATACGGGTTCCCCACAGGGCTGTGTACTTTCCCCGCTACTGTTCATTTTATATACGGATAGTTGTAGGTCTTTTAAAGAGGATAGTTTTCTTGTCAAATTTTCGGATGATACTGCTCTGTTGTCACTTCTTCATGGCACAGAGTCAGATCATGGTCGTGCACTTCCTGATTTTGTTAAGTGGTGCGACGATAGCTTTTTAGACCTTAATGTTTTTAAAACTAAGGAACTCATCATTGATTTTAGGAAGAAAGGGACAAACACTTCAGTATGCACGATTCACGGTGAGGACGTAGAGATCTTAAGTCAGTATAAGTATTTGGGTACGATTTTTGATTCTCAACTGAAGTTTGAAAGGAACTCTGAATCAGTGGTCAAACGGGCCCAGCAGAGAGTACATGTATTGCGAAGGATAAATTCGTTCGGGGTTTCTAAACCTATATTGTGCACTGTGTATTTGTCGTATATTGAGAGCCTTCTTACTTTTTCTTTCATTTGTTGGTTTGGTAACATTTCAGTGAAGGATCGAAACTGTTTAAATAACATTGTGAAAGTCTGCTCCAAAATTATTGGAATTCAAATGCGCGACCTTAACTCTCTTTGGGAGAAACGTGTTCTTCAAAAAGTAAAAAGCCTGATGAATCAACTTCATATTCTGGGGGATGAATTTGTCCTTATGTCATCAGGTCGGCGTTACTTGCAGCCCCCTAGAAAAACCAACCGCTATGGTGGATCATTTATTCCCTCAGGAATCAGTCTGTTAAATATTGAGCTGAGGAAATAATTATGGACTGATCTGGTTTTTGGCACTATGCACTTTAGGAGTTACGGATTCGGAACTTGATGTTTCTTTTATTTATTTATTTATTTATTCATTTATATATATATAATCTGTATTGGACCCAGACCATATCATGTTACTCTGGTTATGCATTACAGGCTATGGCTGTGGGAATGGTTGTATGTATAGACGGTGTACTGTAGGAACTGAATTGCCCCTTGGGGATTAATAAAGCTATCTGTATCTGTATCTTTATGCAAATGAATTCCGTTAAACGCGACGCGACTATCCAATAGAAGCAGAGCATATGTAGACGGGGGGAAGTCTCTTGCAGGTCCTCTGTTCTAGACTGGCCGCTGGCTCAAAACCATACCCATAGCGGTAAACTTGAGGAACGCCCATCAAAGTACAAATGTGGGGAGGCGTCGCGACACCACGCTACAGTCGCGTCGCAAAAGTGGATCTCTACCGTCAGGCGGCAGACGCGAATTCGCGTCAAATGCGTGAATGCACAAAAAGCACTAAATAAATCATTCGCGTCTGCCGCGCTCTAGGCCTCATTCGCGCCGCAGGAATTTTTTACGCGCGAAACGCGTCTTTGCATTGACTTAACATTGAAATCACTCGCGATAGACGCGCTAGATGCTCTATTCGCGTCCGGTGTGAACGCACCATTACACAATCAACTAGATACTTTTATATGGCCCCCTTGAATTTGCATACACTTGAATTTAATATAACGTTTACTTCAGGCAGAGGTATGGCCACTAACATGTAAGTTAACCAACTTTACTTATCTTATAATAGCTTTGGATTGGCCATCCCGTGGTTTCCCACGTACACTTATCTAAAGTAACATTCAAATAAAACAGAGGTAAAACAGACACACCCAGATTTAGGTTGGTCAAGCAGCGCTTTTGCTGCCTTAAACGGAAATAAAGTTGTCTCTGCAAATCAAGTACACTTGAATTAGTGCCAAATATTAAGCCTTGTTTATAGTCGACGCGTTTCCAAGAGCGCGAAGGTGCGCGCGGCTAAAGTGACGTCAGTGCGGTGTGGGCGGTCGTGCGCGTTGGGTACCCCATTTCGCCTGGCGGTGTGCACGGCACTTTTTGTAACTCCGCGCGCGGCGCCGCATCCGATGAACGACTTCGAGCCGAATCTGGCCGAACTGGTACATCTGTACCAGCATGTTTATGATCCTTCTATACACAGAGAGATTTGCATTGTTGGGCGACCATAAAAGCCTCTCATTTTGTGAATAGGAACACATTTGCATTAAGCACACAATTTCCACTTGTCTAACGTAACTGCTTACATTTACAAAATAAGCCTACAATAGCAGAAGTAAGCCCTGCTGATGAAATTAAGGTTTAAACACTCTTCAATAAGGCTTCAGTTGTTTAACTAGTTTACATGCAGTGAAAACAAATAAACCTAGGCTACTGCATTTATTACTCTTTTTATATGAATTAGCAAGTAATAAACTACTAATAAACGGAAAACTACTTCTTCACTGCTGATTCCTGGTGGTTTAGAGGAGAATTCTCCCAGTCGCCCCCTGCCATTTCACAGAATAGCACAACGGCGAGCGCGTCCATTATAAACTCCTCGTTCGTTTGGGGAGGTGCGCGCGCAGTCAGCGGAGATCGTGTGATCGTGACAGCGATCGTGTGGGAAGTCTACCCACAGACTCCCTGAACCTTTTTGCTCATTTTCCTTATAAACCCAGATAATTCAATTTTCTTACCAAATGGTGGTGTCTGTCATTATAATAAGATTTTGGTCCCCTAGTGAGGGCGGGGCTCACAACTGTGAGATCAGAGGATCTGGGGGAGGGAACACCTTTAAGGGACACTTCACTTTTCTCATATTTTGTAACTACTTTTAGCTGTTCATTATGGTTGGGAGAATGAGACCATTTTACCAGGCGCACTGAGACACTTTAAATGATACCAAACATGTATATACTTTTCTGTACACACTTAACATTTCATGGGTTTTCAGTGAGTTTCAGGTGAGGAGGAGAAGAGGGAGATTGTCAAAGCGAGGTGTGAGTTGCACTGTGTGCTGCGTCTCATTATTATGCATGAGAGGGTTCGAATGTTAATTCTCAGGAAAGCCTTTTGTTCTCTCAGTGGTATCCCAGACTTTCTGGCCAGCTAACAGGGAACGTTCCCAGAACATTTAAGATAACGTTCTCTGAAGGTTTTCTCAAAGTTATCAAAAAAACGTCCTTGCAGTAATGTTATTATAACGTTGTGCCAACGTTATATGTCATTGATAAACGTTCTAAAAGCGTTAGCAATAAAACGTTATTCTACCGTTATTAGTGGAACGTTTTAAAAACGTTATTACATTTAAAAAATATATTATTCATTACAAATTTGTCATATTTTTCTTATGCAAATCAACTTGAGAAACATTATTTGTCTATCCAGGGACACAATGCACTGAAAAACAGTTTTTTGCTAAAATATTTTTTATGGTCAGAAAAAAAAACAGATTTTAAAATAATTATGTATTCAACAGGAAATAATTCAACAACTACCCTACAGTCAATTATGAATGTGGTTTTACCTTTAAAAAAAAACAAGATGTCAAAAAACAAAACAAAATCACCATTATTTATTATTTATTTTACTTAAAGGAGGGGTATGTGATTTGGAAAATGACCGGCAGAATTTTGAAAATACACAATTCATAAGGTCCTACCTTCTTCCCTCCAACGCTGGCTCTGACTCCACCCATTCGAAGAACATGGACGCGCAATCATGCACGAGCGAAAACTCAGATGCGCGAGAGATTTTAATGACGATTTACTACTAATCATGGAACCGGCTTTACTGACGAGGTGCGCATGCGTCACGAGCTTTGAGTATGCGCACGAAGGGGGTCACGCGCGCTGGGGGGAGGGGGGTGTGGGGCGGCCGTTTGATTGACGAACTTACTGTCCAATGAAATGATTGGCTGGGGTTTTTCGAGTCCTGCCCGTTCCACAGATGATTAAATTGCTTAATTTTCATTTCAGTGCTTCTAACTCAGTGGCTGTAAGTGGGTCAGGAATAGGATTTCAAGTTATTTTGAAAAAATGGACAAAAAAGAGAATCACATACCCCACCTTTAATTGTGCAATATTTAAAATGTAGAAAATGCTATAGGAAAATAAACTTAGAGGCTTTGAAAATATATTTAAAACAGCGTTTTTAATATCTTTTGCAATTACAGTAAAGGAGAAAACACGGAATGTGTTATATCTGTTCATTCCAAACATCCGTACGTTTAGCGGAGAGCCGTTGAAAAACATATTTAATGGCTCTGGTTTAGCGGGATAGGATGGGCGTGGTTTTGCAGCGCAAGGCCCGTCAATCAATCACAGCTGGACAGGAAAGAAATTGGACAACTCTCTCTCAGAGATATAGGACGGAGACGGCACACGGCAGCTTTTAGGTAAGTTGGATGAATTTCGCTGGTTGTATGAATAAAAAACTTTTATTAGTGCTAATCAACTTAGTTTTGCAGCAATTGCTACTGTGTTAATAAAGTTAACTAGATCAATATTAAAAATTACATTTGATGTATTTATTTAGATTCACTCTTTCTCAGTGTCCTTTAGTTCGCTTTTTCAATAACGTTACAACGTTAACAAAACTGATTTTCATTACAACGCCTTCTTGAGATTCAAAAGTAAATCAGCTAATGTTAAGGTTAGCTCAATTAGCTTAGCTATGGGAGCATTTTCCCCTCCAGTTTTCGTTTTCATGTCAAGTTCGTCATATTGAAGTCTGTATTTGTAATTTAAATTTTTTTGTGTAAATTGGCCATGTATATATGTGACCTATTAAAAACGGAAGGATATCTCCAAGCTTGGTCTTTGGATCAAGCACTTGACAACAGTAACTTAATGCACAATCGTCAGTATCGTAAATCCTGCAAATTTTTAATATACAGTGTAATGTTAAGGCCATATTTTCGATTCCTCCAGGCAGATATTTTTGGTACTATCTATTTGAATTGGGAAATACTCAAAAACTGCTTAACAAACTCAGTTAAATAGCATATTTCAAACAACACTGTTGTCTCACTTGCTCAAATTGCGTTAAAATTTGTATTTTGGCTTTGTGCAGTTTTAGGCGCGAGTTTCTATGGTAACCGGAGCCTCTGCAGCTGCAGTGATGCAGAGCCGTTGAAAGCGAGATTTGCCACAACCTTTGGTCACGTGGTTCATAGCTCTCAATATTTTCGAAACAACTCTGCGCTCAATCTTTTTAATTAAATGGGTTTCAGCAGGATAGACTGCAGTTTCATTTTTATTCGCAGCAATTTCTGCTAAATGTTAACGCATAATGTGCATTACTACAAAGACGACATTCACTGGAGCATTTTATTCTGGTGAGTGATGTAGAGACAACATTAATCTTTTTCTTGAGTTTAACCCTGTTTCCCTTTACGATAATTGGGTCACACACTCATACAGTTGGTGGTCAAGTGACCAAACACCTTAAGTGTACCTTATCATCAATTCAATAAATGTAAGTTATTGTATTTTAGTTCAATATTTATTTAATATTTTTTTACCTTTACGTTACTTAATAATAATATGTGCGATAATTCTGATCCATTAATGAACATTTAAAATATTTTTTCTAATGTTTATTAATTATATTACAATTAGTGTAGTATATGATGGCTAAATGGATATATTTACTGACTTTGTGTTGTCTTTTGGCGTTTTATGAGCATTTTTATAAATAAATAAAAAAGTCCACTTCAGAGGTGTTATAAATCACCTAAAATTTAATAGCCCTGACTTTTTAAACAGCTCTCAAAGGGAGAATTAGGGGGAAATTTTAATTTAATTAAATTAACCAATTTAGATGGTTCAATCAATATATTACTTTTCTAAAATAACTGTCCGTACATTTATCTTAATAAAACCTACTGTGGTGATATACAATATGTTGAAACCTTTTTACCTTTAGTAAATTTGTAAAAATGTATTGTAATGTGATTCATTCTTAATAGATTCAGTTGAAACTTAAAGGGTTAGTTCACCCAAAAATGAAAATGATGTCATTAATGACTCACCCTCATGTCGCTCCAAGCCCGTAAGACCTCTGTTCATCTTCAGAACACAGTTTAAGATATTTTAGATTCAGTCCGAGAGCTTTCTGTCCCTACATTGAAAATGTATGAACGGTATACTGTCCTGTCCAGAAAGGAAATCCATAATTCAGTTTTCATATAAGAGCCACACGGAATTCGTGTGCATTATGTGTAAGAGCACTAACTGATTGTAATAATTAAGTCATAATTCTAATAAAATTACCTTTACACCGCTATGAGGCCTTTTTACCATTACAGTGTATGATTCCATGGTATATTTGATTTACTGTTTGAGTATGGTGGCAATTTTATTGTTACCACCAAATATTTTACATATTCTTGAAGATATCTTTAGGTCTGGTTTCAGACCCAACCTAGGTTATCCAACCTCTCTGGTCTCGGTCTCGACTCGGACTCGAGTTAGCTGGTCTCGACTACAACACTGAATCAGCGTATAGGCTGCTTGCCTCACAGACACGAGAAATATAGCTTTAGAAATCTTGAAATGTCTACTTTTAAATGAACCAATTTGAATTGAAAACAAATACTCTCTGATTATGTGATCTGTATGAAGGGTACATTTCTCTCTAAAGGTGCATCCACTATACTGCGGAGATCGGCTTCATCTTTACAGCCAAAACTCAGAAAACAGTTGTTTATATGAAGAGTTCATTTGCAAAAATTACAAACGCCACATAAAAAAAAAAAAGAAAGAACTGAACCGTCCATTATTCTCCACATATTGCACGATCTGAACCCTAAACACGTTTGAGTGCATTACAATAGAAACAAAAAGTAATTGAGCATGGAAAGCAATAGAAATTTAGTAGCATAAAATCAGTGGCTCTGAGCTTTGAGAGGGCTTTGGGACAAGAGCGGAGAGCTTGTCTCATATCTTCATGTTTTCTCCCAATATTCCAAAGCAAATTAAACTGTTTTGTAAATGGTCAGAAAATCAAATGAGATCTTCTGCATGAGCACGTACAGCGTCCCAGTGCTTTTATACTAATCTCGCCACACTACTGTTTTCTTTTCTCTCTCTCCAGAGATCCTCTCAGGGTTCAGTCCAGTCCGATGCACCGGAAGTGGAGCTGACGTGGATAATGCCATTTAAATAGTTATTTTATTTTTTTATTGTCATGTCTAGATTTAGTTTTGTTTCATGTTTCATTATTTTGAAGTTTAATCACAGTTTGTTCTATGTTTAGTCCAGGTTTATTTTCATGTTAATTTCATATTTCAATTCAACCCAAGTCTCTTTCATTTGTGTCTGTATCTTGGAATAAACTACACTTTGGTTCACTTCATCTCGCCTTCATATTATAGACATGATTCATAGGTCTTTTTGTTTTTAATTATCTTTCTAGATCTTTTTGTCTTAATTTTAAAATCTGAACGGTTCTTACGTTTAAGGTGCTTTCATAAAATGATTGACATGTATTATAAACATTATATGCAAAAACATTGAGAATGTTTAAATAAGGGAATGGAAAGTTTTAAAGTTTTTCATAATGTTAGAAAAACATTAAGAGAACGTTTACATAACGGGATAATTGATCATTATAACGTTTGAATAACGTTGTTATAACCAAGCAAGAACGTTAACACAACGTTTATATATAACAAGATAATTTAACGTTTTGAATAACGTTCTTATAACGTTAATACAACGTTTATATAACGAGATAATTGAACATTCTAATAACGTTTTGAATAAAGTTCTTATAACGTTAATACAACGTTTATATAACGAGATAATTGAACGTTCTAATAACGTTTTGAATAACGTTCTTATAACCAAGCAATAACGTTAACACAACATTTATATAACGAGATAATTGAACATTCTAATAACGTTTTGAATAAAGTTCTTATAACGTTAATACAACGTTTATATAACGAGATAATTGAACGTTCTAATAACGTTTTGAATAACGTTCTTATAACCAAGCAATAACGTTAACACAATGTTTATATAACCAAAAATTTAACGTTTTGAAAAACGTTCTTATAACGTTAATACAACGTTTTTATAACGAGATAATTGAACGTTCTAATAACGTTTTGAATAACGTTCTAATAACGTTAATGCGTTTATATAACGAGATAATTGAACGTTCTAATAACGTTTTGAATAACGTTCTTATAACCAAGCAATAACGTTAACACAACGTTTATATAACAAAATAATTGAACGTTTTTAATAACGTTCTTATAACCAAGAAATAACGTTAATACAAAGTCTAAAAAACTGACGCTTTTAACGTTCCTAGAACATTCAGAAATAAAGTTTTATAACTTAAAGGGAAAGTTATGGAAACGTTCTTATAACCTAAAATTGTTAGCTGGTCTTACACTACATATATATTGTATTTATATAAAGCGTTCACATGCAAATTTGCTTTATTTCCCTGGAGTCGAAATTAGGCTCATATAAATGTCAGGAAACATGATTCCTGCTGCATATCAATATCCATGATCACTGGATCTTTGGTAAGTTGTAAGAAACACTATATCGAGTCCAACCTTTAGTTTAAACTGATAATTGTTTGTTTTTCTCTCGTTTTCACAGTTTCCTCTGTTACCTCCAGTCACGCAGAAGCTCTTCTGCCACTCAGAAGAGTGTGTTCCCGCGGGAAAATGTGCTGATTCTTCTTTGATCAAGAATAAATCATTTAATAATTTTCATCACATCTTAAACCCATGAAATATTATCATTGTTTGGGGATTTCCATGGTTTAAATTTCTCTATAAAAGCCTAATATATTTCACCTCACAGATGACAGAGGGAATGAGACGACCGTCTGTCTGCATCAGCTGTTTAATAATCATTCATTAATAATCAACTCTTTTACCCTTGTTTTGGATGGGTGGTTTTATAGTTATTTTTGTGGTTTTAAACCGTACTTGGCTCGTTTTTGATAATCTGTCAATGATCTTGTGAAATCCTTCATTCAAAATAGCCACTCTTTTTGTTTTATTGTCCCCAGTGCAATCTTTAACAAACTGGGGGAATAAACTTTTTGCTGTTGTGACTTTGAGTACCTCGTTACCAGTGAAACTTTCAGCCTTCCGTCAGCAAGTGCTGCTCTATTGGAAACTATTGTTCAGACATAACTTCACAACACTCCAGTCTGGAATAATAGATATATAAAGTTTGGCAGAAAGTTTGTTTATTTCGAGGAATGGAAATCTAAAGGGATTTGGGATATTGCCCATTTCTTGGATGATAATGGAAATGTGTTACTGTGTAGAGTTTTGTGAGGAATTCCTGCAGTGTAATGTTATTATTTTTAATAGAATGATCAGAGCCATTTCAATTCCTTTTTAGATTAATGGTTAAAGAAGACATTTTGTGCTCCAAAGTCTCCCCAGAACTGATGCAGCTCTCCTCAGAAGATGGTGATTTTTGTGATAAAAATTGTACAAACTGAGTCATTAGAAATCTTATTACACAAACCCTATTAGGGTTTTAATTTCAACCGTATTAAAATCTTTATGTGTCTATACATGCTTAAAGATTTGAATATGGTTGAAATTTAAAAAATGATTTGTCTTTTCCCTTCCCTTCTAAAGCTTATGAGGTGAACTTCAAAATTTTAAATGACATTTATCCTACCAATTAATTTTTAAGATTGAAATTTAAATTTGATGTGAACAATTGTGTTTTTTGTTAAACAAATGTTGAAACCCCTCACTGTGAAGTTCATTAGGTCCGGTATTTGTCTGGAAAACAAAGAGTTTGATTCTGTTTTTTTTTTTTTTTTTTTTTTGTTATGTCTTGGAAAGTTTTTTATTCATAAGTGCAGATGGTTTAAACTTTAATCAGTAGGTTAAACTCTTGTGCAAATCTTTAAAATTGGTTAAAAACCAGAAAGCCCTTAAATTGATTTTTCTTTTTGGATATATAGGCTATAATATATTTTTTTATTTTGTATTTTATTTGTTTGTTTTATTGTGATTTTTCTGTTTTGTTACTAGCTATGCTCAACCTAAGGCTAAACAATTACTGTTATATTCAGAGATTTGATTATGTACCTTGTTTGTTTGTGTTGTGGAAGCATAAAAATAAAATAATTTATCTCGTCTCGCGGTGATGACGTCAACACTATCGCGCGCTCCCCGTTCAGCCACTGTGGACTGGAGTCTTCTGAGGTAAACAAAGCACGATATGTCGTGGTAAGACAGTTAAAGCATCGTTTAAATTGTAATTTCTAAAATGTTTTCTTTAGTTTCGGCGCTTTTTGTGTGTCCGCTAACTAAATCGATTATTTTTTTAAAGAATAAGATTTTATGATTTGCCTATATAGTTTCTCATCACAAATCGGGAACTATACTAGCCTAAAAGGACTTTGACTATACTTTGTTGTTATGAATGCAGTTATTAGGCAATCGAACTATATTTAGATTAATATAACCAAATTACAATGGTTGATAACGATGTGGTTATAGCAGCAAGTATTTATGTATTGTACTTATTATAAGTGAGATGATCCTGAATGGCTTGTTTGTTGAGTATTCATAGTCTATGGATCATCATCTATTATCATAGCAGCTGAAAAGCCTCTATTTCATGTCAATAGATCTCAACTGTTGGGTTGTTCTTTTCTTGCACTTAATTTACGTAAAAGTTATATTATTATAGATAGATTAACATTAAATACTTAAAATGTGTGAATTAGAATAAAAAGAAGCTCAGTAAGTGATTTCTTCTTGATTTTGTTGGATCTGCTCCTCCTCCTTCAGTGAAGCTCCTCCTCCTTCAGTGAAGCTCCTCCTCCTTCAGTGAAGCTCCTCCTCCTTCAGTGAAGCTCCTCCCACTGGAATTCACCAATAAATGCTGGAATATTCCCATCAGCTACAACACATCTGCAAACACAGAGTTTATTGAAGGACAGTGGGAACATGAGAGAAGAACAAAGAGGTTGGTGTTTATTCTTGACTCTTCATTAATGAGGCTGAAGAACAGTGAGGTTATAAAGCAGTTCACCAGATTTAGTATTTGTAGTGGGAAATACCAATAAATAATTATAAATAAACCAATAAATAATATAGTCACTTTCTACAGCCGTGTGAAAAAGAAAGTACACCCATTTGTATTCCATGGTTTTACGTATCCGAACATAATAAAAATAAAAATCATTAGGTCAAATTAGGCAAGTACAACTTCAGATTGACAACAACAACATGATATATCTCACTGCCATTATTTATGTAACAAAAAATAGGCCAACATGAAGCCATGGATGACAGATTTGATAATAGAAGATTTGATAATAGAAACAAATTTTATGAAGAGACTCGATCGCTTTATATGATGAACAGATTAAATTTAGGCTTTTAATCACATATAAACATTAATTAGCAAACATAAACATTAGCTCAACCGAACCTGCTTGACGCGCATGAACAAACATCTTGATGCGTAACACGAGAATGAACCTCATTGGATCTCGCACATCAAGAAAACAAGTTGATCTTCCATTTACCACAACTGATGTGAATAAAACACTAAATTCAATCTGTTCATCATATAAAGTGATCGTATCTCTTCAGAAATTTTTGGACTAAACCACTTTTTTCATATGGATTAGTTTTATTATTGTTCTCAGATTTCAGACAAAAATATCTTCATTTGTGTTCCAAAGATGAACAAAGTCTTGTTGGGTTTTGAAACGAATTGAGGGTGAGTAATTAATGACAGTATTCTCATTTTTGGGTGAACTATCCCTTTAATTAGGCCTATAATATTTGCATCCTTTGCTGTGGTAAAGTAGTAGTTGTGGGACAGATACTTGTACATCAAAATCTATTCATGTACTGATCAAGTTTATTAATAGAAACATTGAATCCTCTTGGTGAGAGTTTCATTGTGTTGACTGTCGTAATCGAATGCTACACAGTTTCTGAAAGCTGAATGGAGAATGACTGTCAGCCGCATAATTTAAATACTTAAATATTATCTGTGCGTAGTGCTTTATAATGTTTTTGTGCCTTTTGTGGGGCTTAACAAATACACCGAATTGGATATACACAATATTGAATTTGGATCGGGCTCGTCTTACCAATACTTGATCCGGCAAAAACAGAATATTGGATTGGCACTAGCATGTTGACTTGTGCTTATTTCTTTGTTATTGTATAACTGAGCAGAGTAAGTACTTTAAGTGGTAAAGAATGTCTGCAGTGACATTTTTATGTTGGCAAAAAAGGACACTGAAGGTTTAAATCTATCTAGGCCTGTCGCGATAATTATATAACCGACTGATCGCTGTTATTTGATCTAACCGTGGTAATAGACAAATAGACAAACACCAATTAAGTTTTCGTGCACTATATTCAAAGTCGACTGAAGTAGAGAGCTGTCCGCGGGACTCAACGCAACAGAGTGCAATGATTCGCGAAATAGAAAAATCTAAAAAAAAAAAAATTTGTTATTAATCTGTTTCACAAGAGCAACTAAAACAAAATAAAAATGATTTACATGCAGAGTTTCTATTTATAACGTTTTTGCAGCATTGTGCAATGTAGCCAATCACAGACATAAGAGAATTGAGAATTGATTCTATAGTTATGTGCGTTTGAATATATGTGCGCAGGTTTGTAATTCCTTACAAACCATGCCTAAACAAACTACTTGTCTTGTCTATAAATTTTGATGCAGTATTTTATTTTATCTTATCACTTTGGGTAGGTACGCGAACCGAAAAATTCCACAACGCTTTATCTGTAGAGTGGTATAGGGATCCTCCATAGGGAGAGGCTAGTTGGCACTTCAGCACTGCAATGTCATCGGGTCCAGGACCTGACAACAAACAAAGTGTAGACATTATGAAAGATTCATTGTGCAGTCAGCTTTATTGATAATAACAGCTTTGTGAGATCAGGGTGAACTAGGTTGTCTTATAATCAGGGTCGTCTTATATTCGGAACAATACGGTAGTTCACACAATTCAGTCATAATTTACTCACCCTCGTGGCTGTTGAAGCCTGAAAGTTTGTGTAATAAATTCCGTTAAATCAAAAAAAAATTAGTTTCTAAAGCTACTGTTGTAGATTTTTCCCTAAACCTAACTGCGTACCTGGAACCTAATTACTTTCGTAAATAAATGTATCTGGGGCGCCCAGTCATCGCCCAAGCGTCTTAACCTTTTCTACTCTAGCTCCTTGCGTCTTCCGTCGACAACTTGCCGAGTTCCCTAACTCTAACTTACTTGGTTCCCTAATTTGACCTGCTGCGCAGCAGTAATATCAGACAGACTTCAGCAAATGTCCTTTAAATGCTTTTAATTACGGCCGGGAGTTCTTGAGCAATACTCATGGTGCGTTCACACCGGACGCGAATAGAGCGTCTAGCGCGAGTGTTTTCAATGTTAAGTCAATGCAAAGACGCGTTACGCACGTAAAAAATTCCTGCGGCGCGAATGAGGCATAGAGCACGGCGCGGTAGACGCGAATTCGCCTTATTCGCACGTAGTGCTTTTTGTGCATTCATGCGTTTGATGCGAACTCGCGTCTGCCGCCCGGGTTGAAAAATCTGAACTTCTGTGTCAATTCGCGCCGCGTTACCCAATCAGGAGCCAGCTTGCTGCTGTCACGTGGTGAAGTAAATATTTTATCACATAAAAACTTGATTTTAATGTACGAGACTTTAATTTTGTATGCTATTTATTCCATATCTAATCTAGATTATATGAAACATTATTATTATTGTAATGTAAAGCGAACCAATATACTTTAGTGCAAGAACATAGTTCGTGTCCGGACAGTGATGTGTGAGGGAAAAAATATCACAGGACAGTTTAATCACTTTTGTAGTAGCCTAGGCTGGCTCCATTTATCATCAAAACAAAAATAAATTACAGATTAGGTGGGTGAGGGCGAGGGTGATCCTCGCTCCGATGCGTGACAACAGTCATCAAACTGGGCGCGGGACAGGCGGAAGTACCGCTGAAAGCCGCCGTCATCCAATAATTTTTTTTTCAATGGTGAAACTCGCCAAACTGGGTTCGCCTCCGAAGGGTCTGGTGGACACAAATACGGCGACGATGAGCCCTACGCCACTGTTCTGCTCTCCAGAGCAAATACAGAGTGGTGACTCTCTCGATGAATGCTCGATCAACATTAGCCGTCTTGTAAAAAGATGGCCGCCAACAGATTTCGCCACCGACGTGCGTCAATTTCACTTCAAACTTTTGTTTTTTACGAGCGTCAATTTCGCTCTTGACGCACGAATGGATTCAAAGTGTACACGCGTATAACTAGACGCGACAAGCGCGAATTTGATGCTCAATTCGCGTCTGGTGTGAACGCACAGTCAGAGAATCTCCCAAGAAGAAGCAAGGCCGGTGGATATCAGACAAATCCCATCGAGAATCCCACCAGTGAACACGAATACAACAGTTTTTATAGTATGACATGATACATTACCACGAGTTTTCAAACCCAGACATCTGTCTAGTTCCATTTCACATATATGTTATTTATGCACACACTCACAAGTCACAAGTTTTCAACTGAAGTGGAAACATACATTTAAAATTAAAATGTTAGATGTCAAATAATAGAAATATGGTTAGTTTAATATTCAGTCTAAAATTTCCACCACACTACTTTTTGTAATGTGTATTTGATGCTTTTCTAATTTAACACAATAATGACTTTAAATTATCTTTTGGGTGTGATTTCTCAGCCAAATTTGATTTGCGATTAATTATATTAAAAAATGTAACTGCTTGACAGCCCTACATTTGACTTTTGTTTCAGATGTAATGCTGAAGAATGAGGAGAGTGAAGAGGAGAAACATCATATCAAAACTGAAGAAAAAACTCACTCACAGACTGAAAATATTTCTTTACTGAAAAGAAGAGACAAGAAATGTTTCACTTGCGGTCAGTGTGGAAAGAGTTTCACACACACACACACTTTATTGGTTCACATGAGGATCCACACTGGAGAGAAACCGTTCACATGTGATCAGTGTGGGAAGAGTTTTGCACATAATGTTCACCTTCAGGAACACATGAACATCCACACTGGAGAGAAACTGCATGAATGTGATCAATGTGGCAAAACATTTTTGTTGGCTTCAGACCTGAAGATGCACCTCACAGTTCATTCACAGGAGAAACCACATTCATGTTCTTTGTGTGGAAAGAGTTTTTCACGTCTGCAGGATTTAAAAGCACATCAGAAAATACATACTGGTGTAAGAGATCATATGTGCTCTGAATGTGGGAAGAGATTTATTAGAACTGCATGTTTGAAACGGCACCAGAGGATCCACACTGGAGAGAAACCTTACAAGTGTTCACACTGCAACAAGAGATTCAATGATTCAGGATCCCTGAACAAACACGAGAGGATCCACACTGGAGAGAAACCGTATCACTGCACTGCATGTGGGAAGAGTTTCAGCCAATCATCTGCTCTACGCAGTCATACAAAAAACAATCACAGTAAGTAGTACTTCTTCAGATCCAGCACATTCAAGTGTGAAGCCGCATCCTCACTTAACTTGATACAATAATACTGCAGAGGAATAAAATCTCTTCAATATTAGGGTACGTTTATGACAATGTATTAAAATTTAAACGCTTTTGCGTGTACAGATGACAATGTTCTAAAAACGATCCTGTTGTCAAAATTTTTGTGTAGCTCTTCTCTACTTTCCCTTTACATTTCTCTCTGATTTATGATTTATTTAAAATGCAACTTTTTAACTTTTAATTTCAGGCCTGATGCTGAAGAATGAGGAGAGTGAAGAGGAGGAACATCATCATGTCAAAACTGGAGAAAAAACTCACTCACAGACTGAAAGTATTTCTTTACAGAAAAGAAGAGACAAGAAATTTTTCTCTTGCCGTCAGTGTGGAAAGAGTTTCACATACAAAAAGAATCTTAAGGTTCACATGAGGATCCACACTGGAGAGAAACTGTTCACATGTGATCAGTGTGGAAAGAGTTTTCGACAACTGGTTCACCTTAAGTCTCACATGAGGATCCACACTGGAGAGAAACAATTCACGTGTGATCAGTGTGGGAATAGTTTCACATACAAAAAGAGTCTCAAGGTTCACATGAGGATCCACACTGGAGAGAAACCGTTCACATGTGATCAGTGTGGGAAGAGTTTTCGACAACAGGTTCACCTTAAGGAACACATGATCATCCACACTGGAGAGAAACTGCACAAATGTGATCAATGTGGCAAAACATTTTTGAGGGCTTCAGGCCTGAAGATCCACCTGACAGTTCATTCACAGGAGAAACCACATTCATGTTCTTTGTGTGGAAAGAGTTTTTCACAACTGCACAGTTTAAAAGTTCATCAGAAAATACATACTGGTGTAAAAGCTTATGTTTGCTTTGAGTGTGGGAAGTCTTTTATTACAACTGTAGATTTGAAACGGCACCAGAGGATCCACACTGGAGAGAAACCTTACAAGTGTTCACACTGCGACAAGAGATTCAGTCAGTCAGGAATCCTGAAAACACACGAGAGGATCCACACTGGAGATAAACCATTTTCTCTACACATTCATACGAAAAGAAATCACAGTAAGTAGTTAATCTTCAGACCCAGCACTTTCAAGTGTGAAACTGCATCCTCATCAAACGTGACACAATAACACAGCAGAGCAATAAAATATATTCAATTTGAGGGTACACTTAAAAGACAACAATGTACTAAAATAAGAAAGAAAGAATTTTTTTTGCAAATTTAGTTCCATTTCAGTCGCTCACGTCGGCGTTACGTCTCCCGTTCCCTCCTTCAGGGAACGAGAGTTACATTAGTAACCGAGACGTTTTTGTTCATTCAGATGACAATGTTGTCAAAATGATCCCAGTTCACTCGGATCTGTGAAAGCGATTAAAAGCGCTGTATTCTGCTGCCAGGCCAGTAGTTGGCGATGTCACTTTGTAAAGAAACACTACGCGCCTGTAGATTAAACACGTAATACACATGACATCACAGTTTTCACAAATTCACGTTTTTGTAGTTTACACAGAGACATTAACGGTATTATTTTCAAAAACTTGCATTTTGAAACCCGTTTTAAGAAATGCACTCTTTCAGGCTAGTAAGTTCCGTTTTTAGTTGAAACAGTGTCGCGTTAACGACCCCTAAATCTGTCCTAACCAGCCACAACGATCGACAGGACAAAGAAATCTCATCTAACTTTGTCACAGTGAATAAAGTTCATCTTTGTGGGTGCTGGTCTCGTTTGCTGTGATCTGAGCCCGGGCGCGATTGATTCTATTAAACCCTGGTGCGTTTGCATGCATCTTACGTCATCGCAAATGTGCACAGCGCATGATAAAAAATAGAATGCGGGTCAACATACTGTGTTTTTTATTAATTCGGTGCTATTATGCGCAGCTGATTGAACAACACAGGTCTACTGTGTGTGTGTGTGTGTTTGTCGCATAAGGTGGCTTTCAACTGCTAGCAAACGGACTCTTTTGAAGAGACAGTGGATTTCCATTAATTTGTTGCCCTGATTCTATGCGCAATGCACGAATACACTGCAGGCTCACTCTCGCTCATATCCAAGGTAAATCATCAACACTATCATCCCTTACATGTGTTAACTAAATACATCATAATCAGCTAAAACACATGCACAGGTTACTTTACTTCCTGAACAAGTGCGCACCCGAGTCTGTGTTGCTTTCACATTCACGCAACCGCGGCACGGTTCAGGAGCAACTGAACTCAGACCAACTCCTTCAGGTAGTCTCGGGCTCGTACCCCAGTGTGCACCCCGCTCCGCATGACAGCGTTCACATTAGCGATTTTTCATGCGAACCGCGCCCCGTTCCGAACTAAACTGTCCGTTCTGAACTGCAAAACTAAAGAGAGGTTTTCAAGTAAAAAAAAAAAGATTTTGTCTTATTTACAACATGACAATGTGTATCAGAATCGTAGGAGGTCTGAGCGGCTTTATTCCCCATCTGTCGTCTCAGCCGGTTCCAAAACATGTCTCTGTTATATTGTCATTTTCCACTCCTCCGGCACTTTGCAACAACACAACCTTGTTTCCTATAACAACGTCTGACGTTTTCATTTTACACGGTGTGAGACAGTCACATAAGCCACGCAAAATCAGACCAAAGCAGTCAGACTGAGAAAGATTTCCAAAAATGCGATTTGAATAGAATTTCAAAGCCCACATTTAAAGTAGCTCAAAATGGATTTGTAAACATTTAATTTCATGTGATTTTTTTCTTTTCTTTTTTTTCAGTTTAAAAAAAAAACTGCATCGGAAATGCACAAAAATCGGATTTGGACTGACAGTCTGAAAGCAGATGAAATGTTTTATTGTATATAATTTTGCTTCATGATATATATTAAATCATTATTGTCTGTTACGAGCTTCATTTTGTGTCCAATATAATACATATGTATCACATGTAATGTGTGACTAAATTTATGACCGAGACAGAGGATCTCGACTCAAGGGTAGTATGATAAACAAGTCTTAATGTGTTAGTTATGGCTAAGACATATCTTCATTTAGCCTTGAGAAATAACCTTGGGGGGGGATAGAAACTATAAAGAAGTCTCTGCAGGGACTCTGTATGACTGTATGATTGTTGACCTTTCCTCCTTGCAAGGGAATAAATAATCTTTAAAGACAATTGGTACATGTTTGTCTCTTATTCAGTAATAGAAATTTTTTTGCCACCACAAGGTTAAAGACCTTGGGTATATGGGGATGAAAATTATGTATGACCATTGAATAATTGGAATGTATGACCTTGTGAGTATAATATGTCCATTGATTAAAATTTGAACGTTGAGATGTTATAATGGAAGTCATGAGGGTTATTTTTGAGCTCTGACATCAGGTTGGGTCTTTGGGGTTGGGATTGCTGGGGACACTGAGAAAAAGAGGTTCTCTTACGAGAGGTTCTCTCGTATTGCGTAAGCTAGCTTACGCTATGGGTAAAGTCATCTTTGCTCGAGATATTGAAGCCAAAAATTATCCTTAATTTTGCATTTATTGTCAACGCAGTGCAGCAGCCAGCAGACCTAGAGCAGGCCATCTTGCGTACTCATTGGCTGCCGTGCGGCAACTGCTGCAGCCTAGCACTGAGCCTCGCGCGTGACGTCGCGCCCTCTACACGTCACAGCCCGCCAAGACAGGGATGAGTAGCGTATAAAAGCCAGGCTCGGAGGCTGCGTCACTGATTTCATCATCTTCAGTGAAGCTCTCCGCATCGCTGGACTGTGAGAGAAGCCGCCGCCGTTGAAACCAGCGACCAGCACGCAGAGGAAAGAGCCAGAGGAAGCCGGCTGCCTTCGCCGCCTTCAGCCTTCCGTCCCTGCTACGCCATCCGGCGAAGAATATCCTTTTAATGCTTTTGCTTTCTGTGAGGGTTCGCCGCTGCGACACTCAGTTTCTAAAAGAGCGCAAGGCGTTTTTCTAAAAATGCCTCGCATTTCCTGTGGCTCGTGCGAGCCCCGCCCAGCGCCAGAGACCACCATGTGATCTGCGCTCTCTGCCTGGGCCCGGAACATGTGAAGCGCTTCCACAGTTGACCCTGCGGGCTCGACTTGAGGCCTTCGTGGGGATACTGTCACCCCGCCCTCTGGACCGCGCAAGAAGAAGCGCCGTTCACAGAAGCGAGCGGAGCCTGAGGTCACACTGTAGTGCTTGCCGGATTATGCTACATCCCGCCAGCTTATCTCTCTCCTTCTCCGCCCCTCCCAGACGCGCAGCTGCCGGCGTCGGCCCTCACTGCCGCTGTCAGGGGATGAAGCTGAAGGAACGGAACCCAGCTGACAGCTGTTCCATCCTGACATCGGACAGCGAGGAGTGGTCGAGTTTTCATCACTCCGCCTCCTCGATCCAGGAAGGCTACAAAAGCTACTGCAGCGGCTTATTTGGCAGCCAACGAGCCGGTAATGCAACCCGCTCGCCTGCACACAACTGCCGTTGCTACGGCGACCCAGACAAATATATCAAAAGATGGTTGAGTTCCGCCGCGGCCGGACCACCATTGAAACATCTCGTCCTGTCAGTCCCCTTAGAAAGGCTACTGCAGCGATGTATTCGGCACTCAACGAGCCGGTAATGCAAAATCTCAAATGTATAACGTCTGGTTTATCCGGCTCATGCCGTGGTTCTCTAAGTGTAGCAATGTGCCCACATCTCAGTGTTCACTCCTACACGCAAGCACGTTACCCCCGTGTCTCTCACACTCACAGAGCCCACTCCCATAAAGCTGGAAAATGCTGCTTGAGTGATAGATGTAGAGAATGTGCCCACAAATCTGTGCTCACACTTACTCGCTGCCCGCTCTGTTACACGGCAGCAGCCTCACAGCGGCCATGTTATGAATGTAAGTCATGTGCCCGCTCACGAGCGCTCGCGCTTACTGACAAACTCTTTGCCCCAGGCTCCGCTTGCATTAAATATCGTCACAAAATGTTCCCCATTCCCAGTAATCGGGTCATCTCAAGTGATATAGGCAGTCACAGCTGTCAGCGAGCCGCCGTTCCCGAGATCAGAAGGCGCGCCGCGCCGCGCCCATACCTCTGGTTCAGTTTTCCGAGCCCACGAAGTGTGACGATCGGAACCCGGAGGCTATTCTGCCCGTGGCTATGAATGTAAGTTACGTGCCCGTAGGGATGGGCGAAATATTATCGTTTGCGATATACCGGTAAAATTTTTCCTCAGGATAAGAATTACTCTTCCCGCGATAATAACGATAAAGCCTAGTTGATGACGGACCCATTCGCAGCTCACGCCCATGGCGGAAGGTGGACGTGAAGCTGACTGGAAGTTTATCGCTAAACAAGTAATGGTGTGTTCACACCGAATGCGAATTTAATTATTTGCGTGAGTAGATTACGTACAAAGTCAATGCAAAGACGCGAATAGACGCATCATTCGCGCCGGGCGTCGCGAATGACGCGAATTGGGCGACGCGTTTGCAGCGAACGTCTTCCACGCAAGTGAAAAAAATTTGAACTCGAGCGAATGTTCAAGCATCTAACTAGACGCGATATTTGACGCTCTATTCACGTTCGGTGTGAACACACCATTACTAGCTTACCTCTACAATCTGGAACTGGTAGGCTACACACAGATAGATTTTCACCCGCCCATCTCGCGGAACACTGACTGAGTGCTTGAGAGTTTCGCTCTCCGTCAAGTTATCCGTAAAGCCCACTATATCAGTTCATCTCAATGAACAGTGTATTTGACGCGCAGTAAACACTAGTGTGAGGCGCATGACTTGCTGTCACTTTGCTGAGAGCGCTCCGTGTTTGTCACACACTCAATGAGAGAGAGAGTCTTACATACCACGCAGAATTGAAGTGTACATGACGTCTACATGTAAATTATATTATTTGGTGCACTTTCCTGTAAAAATAATGGAGTTCATTTGGAATTATTCAACCTTTATGAGCAAGCAGAAACAATATTCATGAACCCAGCAGCTCATCAATCCTTAGTGCGGTTTATATTGTTATTAGTATCAGAATTCGTAGCAGTATTAGTAGCTATAACTATTCGTTGTTAGTTTTTTTACATTTCAAACTTGTAAATGATTTGAACTGTGTGATGTTTTTCAGTATAGTTGCACTATTTAAACATTATCTGCACTTTTACAGAAGAAACGTATATATGCAACTTTTCCATTTCTGCAAGGGATTGTGTTTGGATTTTTACCGTTTTTTAAATTATTTTATGTACGGTAATTGGTATTTTATAGGAGCCTATTTGATGAAGGGTACATTTTACTTTGCATGCAGCAATTACTTGTAGCCAAAAACAGTGGTGAATATGGTATTATATTTATATCGTCATTGATATCGTAATCGCAATAAATGCCAGAAAATATTGTGATACATTTTTAAGTCCATATCGCCCATCCCTACGTGCCCGCTTACGAGCGCTCACTCTTACTAATAAACGCCCCAGGCTCCAAACACTTCGCCCCAGGCTTCGCTCGCATTAAATATCGTCACAAAATGTTCCCCATTCCCAGTCGGGTCATCTCAAGTGATACAGGCAGTTACAGCTGTCGGAGAGCCGCCGTTCCCGAGATCAGAGGGCGCGCACGCCCCCCGCACACTCCTCCGGTTCAGTTTCCCGAGCCCGCGAAGTGCGGCGATCGGAACCCGGAGTCCATTCTGCCCCTAGGTATACATGTAGAAGCATGGAAGGCTATTCCCGGTGTGTCAGAATGGGGTGTGAGCACAATAAGACAGTTTTTTCACGTACGCAAGAAGGACGGAGCTCTAAGACTTAACTTAGATCTGAGATATTTGAACAAAGCTCTTATGACACGGCCGTTCAAAATGCTCACGACCAGACTAATCCTCGCGCAAATTCGCCCGAGGAACTGGTTTATCTCTCTCGATCTGAAAGATGCATACTTTCAGATTCAGATAATACCCCGTCACAGGCCATTCTTGAGATTCGCCTTCGACGGTCAGGTATATCAATACACCGTCCTCACGTTCGGCCTGTCTTTGGCACCCTGTACATTTTCGAAGTGCATGGATGCGGCTCTCGCCCCCTTGAGACTGAAAGGGCTGCGAATTCTGAACTATTTGGACGATTGGCTGATCTTAGCACAGTCAGAGATAGAACTGTTATCTCACAGAACAGTGCTTCTCAGCCACCTAGAAAGCTTGGACCTCACAGTCAATTGGACCAAGAGCTCATTACCACCCAGTCAGTCAGTTTCCTTTCTAGGAATAGAACTGGACTCTGTGGCTATGACGGCCCGCCTATCGACACAGCGCGCGTGCCGTGTTCGACACCTGGCCGCGTCTTCCCGGGAAGGCAGCATCACATCTCTGAAGACATTCCAGAGGATGTTAGGCTGTATGGCATCAGCTGCGGCTGTGCTTCAGCTGGGGTTGCTGTGCATGCACCCGCTACAACGCTGGCTGAACGCCCAAGTGCCTCACCAGGCTCGGGTTTCAGGCTACAAACGAATCAGAGTGACTCAGAGCTGCGTTTTGACTCTGCAGCCCTGGTTAGCGGCCGACTGGTACCAGGGGGGAGTGACAATGGGGGCTGTTTCACGCCGAAAGGTCATCTCGACGGACGCCTCCAACTTAGGTTGGGGCGCCGTCTTCGAGGGCAGACCAGTCTTTGGCCTGTGGTCAGACCAATTAGAGACGCTTCCACATAAACTGTCTGGAACTGGAACGCGCTCAAACGCTTCCTCCCGTTCATACAGGACCACCATGTGCTAGTCCCCATCGGACAACATGTCTGTGGTGTCCTACATAAACCGTCAGGGCGGTGTCAGATCCAAAAGCCTCTGCCATCTGACAGAACGCCTTCTTGTATGGTCTCAGTACCCTCTGCGCTCGCTGAGAGCTGCGCATGTGCCAGGCTACTTGAACGACGGTCCAGACAAGCGGTCCAGGAACTACGTTCCCCCAGGGGTATGGTCCCCGCACCCCCAGACAGTTACTGTGGCGACCTGTTTGCGTCAAAAGACAATGCTCATTGCCCACTGTTCTTTTCAAAGAGCGAGGATGCGCTGGCCCAATCTGGCCCAGCTTCCCACTTTATGCTTTCCCTCCGGTCTCTCTGTTACCACAGGTAATCAAGAGGATCAGGGAAACGCGCCACTCGGTGCACCTTATAGCCCCGCGATAGGAGAATCAAACCTGGTTCCCGGACCTGATGCGGCTGTCTCACACAGCCCCTTGGCCGATTCCGGTCAGGAGAGATCTCCTCTCTCAAGCACGTGGCTCAATCTGGCATCCCAATCCAGAGCGCTGGTCTCTGCACGTATGGTTAAACAACGGATAACCATTGTCCTGCCAGAAGGAGTGATGAACACGATTATACAATCCAGAGCTCCCTCTACGAGGAGGCTTCACGCGTCTAAATGGTCGGTGTACTCCAAATGGTGTGCTGATAGAGATCTAGACCCACGAACGTGTGGGGTCCCGGGGTTGCTTAGCTTCCTTCAAGAGCTGTTGGCTAAGGGCAGGTCCCCATCCATGCTTAAAATTTATGTGGCGGCCGTTGCAGCGTTCGCTGAGTCGATGCGCGGTCCGTAGGAAGAAACAAGCTCGACATCTGCTTCCTTAGAGGAGCCAGACGGATGAATCCCCCACGAACCCCGTCGGTTCCCATCTGAGATCTTTCATTGGTCCTGGAGGCCCTGAAATCTTTCCTCTTTGAACCGATAGACTCCGTGGACCTAAAGTACCTCTCGCGCAAAACCGTTTTCCTGACAGCTCTGTCGTCAGTTAAACGTGTGGGGGATTTACACGCGCTATTTGTTAGCGCTGCGTGTCTTGAGTTCGGGCCAAATGACTCTAATTCATCCTTAAGCCAAGACATTAAGGCTAACATTACGCGCTCCGCCTCTTTCAGGCGCTTGGAACAGCTCTTTGTCTCGTTTGGTGGACACACCAAGGGTCTCGGCGCCTCGAAACAGAGCCTGTCCAGATGGATAGTGGAAGCTATCTCATCCGCTTATAAGTCTTATAAGTCTAAAGTCTATAATTTTTATTAAACAACGTCTGTTGAAAACTTTTAGATTGTTGAAATGTTTAAATAAAAAAACTGTACTTAGTCGTCTTAAATCTCATTTATACAAAAATATTCAATCAGCATTTTTGTCCATGCACTTGAAACATGTTGACAAAGTTTGTAACATTGTTTCTTTTTAAAGAACAACTAGAAATATGTTTTAAAGATTCCAATTGTGAAGACGTCTGTGTGTTTGAAGCAGCACAGATGCAACTCTCACACCAGGACACAACAATGCTCTTATTTAGTTTAAGGTGGATCTTTAAGATAATCACACACACACATACACACACACACACACACACACACAGTTGGTTTCATAAAATTAACTAATCTCTATTTTTAAATTAAATTATTATAAATAAAGTATATAACTCAATGAATAATAACAAATTTGTTACTAAAATGAATGTTTCAGAGGAAACATCCTCACGGAGTCGGAGGAGTTACAGAGCAGATAAGCCTCGGGGCACAATGTCACAGTAACAGAGTTTTATTCATACTAAATTCATTTAAAAGCATAATCTTAAAAGTTTAAATTAGATATTTTAAAATTAAAAGATTGTTTAACTCAAATCTTTAAAGTTGCATTAAAATCGTATCTTCTATTTAACTTCTTAGATGCCTTCTGTTTGATATTAGTGATTTTGCTTTTGAATTTAACCTAAGGTATTATTTTTACTTTTCAAAAACTTTTTTTGTTTCATTTTTAAAGCGAAAAAAATGTGCTTGAATCTTATTTATACAAAATATTTCAAACAGTATTTTTGTCCATGCAACATGAAACATCTGGTCAAAGTTTGTCTCAATGTTTTTGTTTTGTGGTTTTTTTTTAAGAAATATGATGACTCTACATTGCTCTTATTTAGATTAAGTTGTAACATTTAAAAAATCACCACCCCTTTTCAGAGACAAGGGGCCTCATGTATCAATCTTGCGTACGCACAAAAACTTTGCTTACGCCAGCTTTCACGCTCACAGTCGGATGTACTAACAGTGAAATTAACGTGAGAATGTGCGTTCCTCCGCGCCAATTTCATGTCTGGCGTACGTACATTTCTCATAGTTTTTGTCCGTTGGCGACTCTTACAGGCAATGAAGTTAAGTCGCAAACATTACACAACGAATTGTTCTACAAGTCTATCGCACTACCACCTGTGGGAAGCATTGCTATTAATTTGCAATTTATAAAATAATTTACATATATTGTCACACGAGCCTTATGGGAATATTCTATCAATTATGCAATTAAGTAAGAACATATAAAAGCACATGCAAATTGATACAACCCTTAGTCTATGGCAATGGCAGCTTTGGCCTTATTAGAGGACATTGCTAATGGCAGAATCCGAAGAGAATGAGTTTTTAGGGACCACAATGATTTTCTGGCCCAGGATGAGGACTGGCTTATCAGCCGTTTCAGATTTCCAAGGGCTATCCTCTTGGAGCTCTGCACTGAGTTGGGTCCGAATCTAGAGAGAGAGAGACAGCGAGGAGCCACGCAATACCCGTTCCCTTGCAGGTGCTGACAACACTTGCTTTCCTGGCAACTGGTTCTTTCCAAAGGGAACTGACAGACCGCTCAGGAATAAGCCAGACGTCTTTGAGCCGCGCAATGCCAGCGCTACCTATGGGTCGGGATCATCCGCATGTCTACCAGGTATATAAGGTTCCCACATGATGCAGTTGACCAGCCAAACATTAAAACGCAATTTGCAGCAATAGCCGGTTTTCCTAATGTAATCGGAGCGATCGACTGCACACACATTGCTATAAAGGCGCCATCTGAAGAAGAATTTGCATATGTGAATCGGAAACATTTCCATTCAATAAATGTGCAGATAATATCGGTTACCTTCGTGGCAGTCCTGTAGTAAATCCGACTCTCCCACAGCAGCAGATACTACTCCAGAGAGTAAAGTGTCACCCATAATTGAGGCAACTCTCTGCGCAAAGGGTGTACGTTCATCGACCCCTTTACCATTGCCTGTTCTGCCCACACTTTGTCGGTGCGCAGCAGTTCTCCATTTAACGTCCACCTTTATATCAGACCATTTCTTTTTAAGGTCATTTACAGTGCGACTTTCAGATCCCACCGCATTGACGGCATCAGCCAAACTCTCCCACTCATATTTTTTACTTTTGTTATTAATTCCGGAGGACAAAGTTCCAAATATTTTTTTCTCGTTTCTACCTCCAATAGTAGCACCTCCGATTCACTTTCTGTAAAGTTTCGCTTCTTGTCGCTTGCTTTAGCCATTTTCTTACTCCTTACTTTTGCCAAAGTTGACTCATTACCATACCATATTTAAATGTATTTAATTAAGGGAGGAGACTGGGTGGGGCGTTGTGCTCGTGCATGTGCGCTCATTGTTACGTTAATTGGGATGTACAAAGAGAATATGCGCAGAGATTCATACATCTGTTTTTTTTTGTGCGTACGCACATTTACAGCTTTGTCCGAATGCAATGTTTTAGTATGAATTCAACGCAAGTCTTTGTACATGAGGCCCCAGGTTTTGCTTCAAATTCTTCAATGATGCTCTTAATACCTAAACAATACCTAATCGTGTTAAAGAACAATAATATGATTATTAAAACCATAAACATTAACCAAGATAAATAAAAAATCTCCTAGAAGAATGACAGCAATAATCCATCTACCCTCGGCAGAAGAAAAGGACTTAAGAATCGAGCCACTAAAATTACGGTCAAATACAATCAAAACTCCAGTTCGAGTGATTAGTGCCACGTCAAAACAAAACCTTACTTCCCCACTGATTGTGCTAAAAGCTTTCATCATCATAACAAGAGTGTGTTTCTTGAAAAAAAATAAACATCCCTTTTCTGTGACGTACAAAATAAAAATAAAGCCTTGCGTTTAGATGAATCACGAATCCCCCGTACATTAAGAAAAAAACAAGACAGTTTAACCGGCATATGAACAGTAACAAAAGAAAAAGATAAAGTACTATACAACTACAATCGTAACAAAGTTATGAAATGTAATACAGAATACAATTAAAGTGCAAAACTTGAAACATATCCATACCCCTCAATAACAGTCTAGGTTATCTGTTATATCCCCTCCTTTGCTCACCTTAAACATATTAATGCTCTTACATATTTGTCAGTTTTTGCGAATGTCATTAATTATTTCGCCAATCAAAAGTACTTCAGTCAAGACGGCATTGAACATCCCTGGCATTTGCTTTCGACCTTTGTTTGTTTTCTGCAGCCAGCGAAGACAGCTAGGAGTCCATTTTACCAGATTTAACAGCTGTATTCTCTGATTTTATATCAACGGCGTCAACATGTGTTGTGAGATCGGAGATGAGGGTAGAATTGCATGCAACCGATTTCTCGATCTCCAGAAGTCTCTCCATAAAGTAATCCTGCTTCTTACCCAGTCTCTCTATTGTTTCCAGCAAAACGGCATTCGAATGATCTGAGGCCGGGTGTCGCATTTTCGGTAAAGGGCTTGCCGCTGGAGACTCGGGAAGACACCCATCCAATGAATCCAGATCATGGGCAGTTTTGGAATAATTATGCATACGTTTAACACTTTCAGATTTCAGGATATCGTCCACCTCCATCATGACGCCACACAGGAGAGCTCAAATCCACATGTTGTGCAGCCTATCGTTAATAGTCGTTGAGTGGAAAAAACACAGTATCTTTGCTGTATGGGGAGCGTGAACAAAATTAAAATCAGCGCATTGAGGAGTCTTTAAAGGGGTAGAAAAATCAAGTTTTGCACAAAATTCAAGAAAGAGACAAGAAAATGTGACCTACACCCATCTTGATGACGCCCCACTCAAATTGATGCTTCCTCGTTTCCCTACTCCTCCATCCTCCAGAATGTGACCCGGAAACCAATCGAATTCATCCATCTTGACGGACCTCTCAATTTTGGAATTGCGCCGCGGGGAATGAGGAGTTATGAGCGAGGATTATGGAAGTGAAATAATGCCAAATAATTTTGATACAAAAGAGCCTGTTGAATTGCACTACTTGAAAAAAATAGGCATTGCATTAACCATGCTTGCATTTGAATGCATTGTATTTTTATGGCTTTCATTTTTATGGGCTGAAATTCAATGTTGCATTTGCATTTGCAATGTTGCATTTGCTCTGATAGTGGCCTTCAGCTCTCCTGCATTTTTTGGGTCTAGCGTATCGCATCTTCCTCTTCACAATACCCCATAGATCTTCTATAGGGTTAAGGTCAGGCAATTTTGCTGGCCAATTAAGAACAGGGATACCATGGTCCTTAAACCAAGTACTGGTAGCTTTGGCACTGTGTGCAGATGCCAAGTCCTGTTGGAAAATGAAATCTGCATCTCCATAAAGTTAGGCAGCAGCAGGAAGCATGAAGTGCTCTAAAACTTCCTGGTAGACTGCTGTGTTGACCTTGGACCTCAGAAAACACAGTGGACCAACACCAGCAGATGACATGGCAGCCCAAACCATCACTGACTGTGGAAACTTTACACTGGACTTCAAGCTACGTGGATTCTGTGCCTCTCCTATCTTCCTCCAGACTCTGGGACCTTGATTTCCAAAGGAAATGCAAAATTTACTTTCATCAGAGAACATAACTTTGGACCACTCAGCAGCAGTCCAGTCCTTTTTGTCTTTAGCCCAGGTGAGGCACTTCTAACGCTGTGTCTTGTTCAAGAGTGGCTTGACACAAGGAATGCGACAGCTGAAACCCATGTCTTGCATACGTCTGTGCGTGGTGGTTCTTGAAGCACTGACTCCAGCTGCAGTCCACTCTTTGTGAATCTCCCCCACATTTTTGAATGGGTTTTGTTTCACAATCCTCTCCAGGGTGCGGTTATCCCTATTGCTTGTACACTTTTTTTCTACCACATATTTTCCTTCCCTTCGCCTCTCTATTAATGTGCTTGGACACAGAGCTCTGTGAACAGCCAGCCTCTTTAGCAATGACCTTTTGTGTCTTGCCCTCCTTGTCCAAGATGTCAATAGTCGTCTTTTGGACAGCTGTCAAGTCAGCAGTCTTCGCCATGATTGTGTAGCCTACAGAACTAGACTGAGAGACCATTTAAAGACCTTTGCAGGTGTTTTGAGTTAATTAGCTGATTAGAGTGTGGCACCAGGTGTTTTCAATATTGAACCTTTTCCACAATATTCTAATTTTCTGAGATACTGATTTGGGGGTTTTCATTAGTTGTCAGTTATAATCATCAAAATTAAAAGGAATGAACACATTTACTTCTATCTGACGCTTTTATCCAAAGCGACTTACAATTGCAATTGAATATAATATCCAAGTTTCACTTTTTGAATGGAATTACTCAAATCAACTTTTTGATGATATTCTAATTATATGCAGCACCTGTACAGTATATGTCAGAAATGGAACAGGGCATCAGTTTACTGTCGTGTCACGCATCCAGTAGACAGCCTCTACTTTTAGACATGCTGGTTTTATATTTGTGAATATTTTACCTTTCACATACTTGAATGCTTAGCGCATTCATTTCTATTTTTACACCGCTCCCTGCAATACTCAATTTCATTGTGCCTTATGAACACACTGGCGCTGATTCTTCAATCGTGCCATAGCGCTCTGTTATTGCAGGACAACAACCGATAACAGCGAGTCATCTTGAGGTAAAACAATCCTGTTAAAATAATATTCTGTATTCAATTATTTACTTACGTGGCAAGTTTCGCAGTGGGGTCTTGTATCACCCTGACGTTTCGGTAATACTTTATAATAATGGTCCGTCATTAATAAGTAACTTTGCAGGAAGAAATGCAGGAAATTTGTAGCACTACATTAACACTTCAATTATGACAAATTATAAATAATTACTAATCACAGCATTAAAGTGTCTGAGACGTTAGCAATTTTTTTAGCAATCTTTTTTAATCTCAACTTGGTCTTAAAATACATAACTAGTTACTCAAATGTTACCTAGTCACTATGCAGGAACTACTAGTGACCTGGATCATTACTTTTAAGTGGAAAAATATGTTTTTAACTTTAAAATAATGGTCCAGATCACTAGTAGTTCCTGCATAGTGACTAGGTAACACTTGAGTAATTAGAGATGCATTTTATGAGTATATTCAGAGTAAAAATGATGACTAATTTCCTCATAGACACACAATAATGTTCTTTATAATTTGTCAGTAAGTTAATATTTATTAATGAGGCTAATTTCATTAAGTAATTATTGATTACCTAATAAGGCACTATCTCCTAAATTCGATATTACTTATTGATTAGTTGAGCTTTCTTCTAGATTAGTTAATAGTAGTAGCTAATGCCGGACCATTATTATAAAGTGTTACAGAAGTTTCATTTGTATATCAAAATTTCAATTGTTTTACTGTCTTGTCTTGTCTCACATGTTTGGGAACCACTGGTCTATGGCTCATCACTGTTGACATATAAAAAAATTTGCTCTGAATGATTGTATTTCCCATTAATTTCCTATGTGCCCACTTTTGTCCATGAAAGGCAAATTACGTTTTTTCAACCACTTAACATTTTTTAATCGAGTTAAAAAAAATGTACGTGTGTGTTCAGGTGTTAAACTTGTGAAAAGTAGCCAATTAAGTCTTGTACCTCTCAGATAAAGGAAACTATTTTTTTTAATGATTTTGCCCACATTTGTCTGTAAGGCCCCTTTGAGGGTTAAATAAATTCTTTAACTGTTTAATAAATTATTTTTCAAAATACATAAAACTGAGATTTAATTTTTGATTACATTAACTTTTCGCGCTATTTTTTTTTTGTGTGTGTTATAAATGTTATTTTAAATCGTTAGCAATATTTGGCGCGTTTATCTGGCATCACCGCGCTGACGTCATCATTAGTTTCCTCTCTGTCAGCGCGTTTGTTGTGTCTTCTGAGGTGAGTTCTGCAGTTCAGATATTTCGCGTATTTACACATCCATAAAATACAATTTACACAGTTTGTTTAAGCGACATTTACAGGGTTATTTCTGAATTGTTTTCATCGGATAAAGCGCCAAATGTGCGTCTTTTCTGGCGTCTGTAGACTGATTTATGCCGCGTTCCAGGCAACCTGTAACCCGCGTTTTTCCAACCTTATACCCGTGAAAGTGCACTGGAACGGCAGTCAAACCCATGACTTCCCAACCGTGAACTCGTACTTGATGGATGTACTCCCAGTTACGAGCACTGAGGTCACATAGCCCGCGAAACCATACAAAACAACAATGGCAGCCCCTTCGGATGCAGTGTTTCTGCATGCGGTAACGTTACACGGTGAGAATACAATTTAGGACAATTTAACGTCTCAGTCAAATTATTAATAATATAATAATAAACACACGATTATGTATTACAATGTTATGTGTCTCTGAAACAATAAGTATGTATATTGCGCTTAGGTAGTTTGGCGTGACTGGCCTGGAACGCTACAAAGTTGTGGTTTGAAGTCGTGATTTACGTGCTCAAAAACCTGCCTGGAACATGCCATTAGTTCAGCACGAAACGAAAAAAAAACTCTAAAAATGGGTGTCATATTGTTGTAGTTTGTATGTTTGTAAATTGTGATATGTAACACTATAATTTTTTATTATAGATGAATTATAATATTTAAGGTTATATTCTGATGGTCTGAACTCAAATGTTTTCTTTTTACCACAGAGACCAAGAATTACTGTAGAATAACTATAATGCCCAAAGTTTACAGTGCAAATATGCACAATAATGTCAACATATGAATGAAACGCACTGCCGCTAACCACAATATACCTCATTTGTGGAAATCAATTCATAAAAATGCATTAAAATTATGATTTTTATTTTCATTTCAGGCCCGATGGAGGAGAATCAGGAGATTGTAGAGGAGAAACATCATGTCAAAACTGAAGAGAAAACTCCCTCACAGACTGAAAGTATTTCTTTGAAAATAAGAGACAAGAAATATTTCATCTGCCATAAGTGTCTGAGTAGTTTCACACGACAAGAAGCCCTTCAGGAACACATGAACATCCACACTGGTGAGAAACTGCATGAATGTGATCAATGTGGCAAAACATTTTTGTGTGCTTCAGCCCTAAAGAGCCACCTCAGAGTTCATTCACAGGAGAGACCATATTCATGTTCTTTGTGTGGAAAGAGTTTTAAATACAAACAAAGTCTCGAGATTCACACAAGGGTCCACACTGGAGAGAAACCGTTCACATGTGATCAGTGTGGGAAGAGTTTTACACAATCATCAAACCTTCAGGAACACATGAACATTCACACTGGAGAGAAACCATACGAATGTGATCAATGTGCCAAAACATTTTCGAGGGCTACAGGCCTATCGACCCACATGTTAGTTCATTCACAGGAGAAACCACATTCATGTTCTTTGTGTGGAAAGAGATTTTCACGTCTGCAGAGTTTAAAATTTCATCAGAAAATACATACTGGTGAAAAAGATCATAAGTGCTTTGAGTGTGGGAAGAGTTTTATCACCGCTATAAGTTTGAAACTACACTGGAGGAGTCACACTGGAGAGAAACCATACAAGTGTTCACACTGCGACAAGAGATTCCGTCGGTCTGAACATGTGAAAACACACGAGAGGATCCACACTGGAGAGAAACCGTATCACTGCACTCCATGTGGGAAGAGTTTCACTCAAATATCTTCTCTACGCAGTCATATAAAATACAATCACAGCAAGTAATTCATATTCAGATCCAGCACTTTCAGGTCTAATGCTGTCATCACCGAACGTGACACAATAATGGTGCGTTCACACCGGACGCGAATAGCGCGTCAGGCGCGAGTGATTTCAATGTTAAGTCAATGCAAAGACGCGTTACGGCGTAAAAAGTTCCTGCGGCGCGAATGAGGCGTAGAGCGCGGCGCGGTAGACGCGAATTCGCCTCATTCGTGCGTCAAGTTCGCGCGTTACGCGCAAATGATTTAGTTAGTGCTATTTGTGCATTCACGCGTTTGACGAGAATTCGCGTCTGCCGCCCGAGTTGAAAAATCTGAACTTCTGCGTCAATTCGCGCCGCGTTAACCAATCAGGAGCCTAGCTGCATGCTGCTGTCACGTGGTGAAGTATCTGGATGCTTCAATAAATTTTGTAACATGACTGGTTCTAATGCACAACAAAGCAAATATTTTATCACATAAAACTTGGTTTCAATATATGAGACATTCATCTTGTATTGAATGCTATTTATTCCATATCTAGGTATATGAAATATTATTATAATGTAAAGACAACCAACATACTGCATAAGTTCGTGTCTGGACAGTGTTGTGTGTGAGAGAGAGAAAAATCACAGGACAGATTAATCACTTTTGGAGGCTGGCTCCATTTATCATCAAAACAAAAATAAATGACAGATTAGGTGGATGAGGGCGAGGGTGATCCTCGCTCCGATGCGGGACAACAGGTCATCAAGCTGACCGCGGGACAGGCGGAAGTACCGCTGAAAGCCGCCGTCATCCAGGCGCAGCTCCTGGAGCGAGCCAATGGTAAAACTCGCCACACTGGGTTCGCCTTCGAAGGGTCTGATGGACACAAATACGGCGACGATGATCCCTACGCCGCCGTTCTGCTCTCCAGAGCAAATACAGAGCGGTGACTCCCCGATGAATGCTCGATCAACATAAAAAAGATGGCCGCCAACGGGTTTCGATCAGGGTTTCGTCAGTTTCACTCTTGACATTCGAATTAACACAAAGTGATCAAGCGTCAAACTAGACGCGAATCTGACGCGCTATTCGCGTCCGGTGTGAACGCACAGTTATACCGTCAAGCAATAAAATCTCTATTCACAATCTGTTCTAACCAGCCACAACGAGCGACAGGACAAAGAAACATCTTCTAAATTTGAGAGATGTGAGATGATTATTCTTGTATATAATTTTGCTTCATGGTATAAATAAATATCATTATACTTTATTATGAGTTAAATGTTATGTATTATTTTTATGATACATTTTTATCATAGTTTGTTTGTACTTTTAAGAAGGAAAATATACAGGGTTTTTTTACAGGTTCAGACTGTTATTTTTCTTTCTTTTGTAGAGATATGTCATATTTTTTATACTTTGTATTTTCATTTTCAACTTTCATTGTTAATTTTTCTGTCTACTTATTATTCTTGCAGATGATAGACTGAGATTAAATGAACTGCTGACTCTCTACGTCTTTAACCGTTTTTTTTTTAAATATGTTTTATTGATGTTTTTTATACAGTATTTGGCGCGGGTTTTTGATAATCGACCGTTAATTTTGACCCGCGGTGATGACGACATTACCAGCGCGCGCTCCTTCAGTCAGTTGTGTCGAGTCTTCTGAGGTGAACGGTTAACGCGGTTTCGTGTTACTGTAAAATACTCTTTACGCTGTTTAAAGAACATTTTACGCGGTCATTTCGGAATTGTTTCCATCGTGTCCATTCCAGAAGATATCAGTTTCACCTACAAAACGGTATGTTAGTGAACTGCTTTGCTCCCTTGAATGGAGTTATTAGGAAATAGAACATAATGTTTGATAAGGATGGGTGTCATTAGTTGTATGACTTTATATAACTGCTATGTTTCTGTATCATTTAAGAAATGATAGTAGGTAAGTGACAAACACGTTTTAGAAGTTCGTTTTTAATATTTAATAATACATTATAAACTGATATAGACAAAGGTTTAACAATCCAGTTCCTAAATGACTTAAAATCTCTTCCCTGCTTTTTATTTTTAAAGATATAACCAATGTTCTGAGGTAGATCAGACATATCACGGTTCAGTTGGTGTTTTAATATTGAAACACATTAAATAAATACAATAATATATATATATCTTTCTTTATAAATAAATATATTTCTTTCAAAATGATTAGAAACCCTCATCTGACGGTGTTTAATACCGACAGAGTTGACACAAACTGATGGAGGTGGACAAATGTCCAACTGAAGTTTACGATAACTGTGACAAAACAACAAATTAAGACAACTAGCCTAACTCATTTTTTAACTAATATGTAATTTAAACAATCCTTCCAGTGGTTTGTTTTGATCCTTTTAGCAATACAGTACGTCCCATATTTCCTTTAGATGTAACTTTTAAGTAGTTTTATTTTGATGAATTTCTTTATATTTTTTTTACATGTTTTGTGCCCTATCGCAAGAATCATTGTAATATTAGACCACTTGCTTTCAGCATATTCTGAAACAATCTGTTTCTAGCAGCAAATACTTATATATAATAATAAAGTGAGATGATCTACTGCTGATCCTGAATGGCTTATTTAATGAGTATTGATAGTCTATGGATCATCGCTATTACCAGAACAGCTGAAAAGCCTCTTTATTTAATGTCAATAGATCCTGTTTTCACCTCATTCATTATGCTGATGTCTTCAGATCTGTATTTTGTCAACAGACTTGAGCAAACCACACGATCAGCTGTTGTGACATCCGTGATTAACTGTTTCAAATAAAAAACAAGTAGTTACGTCTAACTCAATTGGTAGGTTATTTGTTTCTTGTAAATTTGTATATTTATTTGTATAATACTTTTTATATATATATATATATTCTTATATAGTTTATGTTTTGGTATCTGGTAACTTTGTTAACAGTTTTTCTACAATTCTTTGCCAATATGTTAATGAGAGGTAAGATAAATGTATGAAAAAAGTATGTAGATGAAATAGAGGTAGAAATAAAAAGGTAGATTTTGTCAATTCCAACAATTTGAGATTCATTTACTTAAACGTTACTTTACTTGACAGATAGGTGAATATAAATACTTAAAATGTGTGTATATTTTTTTTTAAACTCAGTAAGTGATTTCTTATTTAGTCAGATCTGCTCCTCCTCCTTCAGTGAAGCTCCTCCCACTGCAATTCGCCAATAATGCTGGAATATTATACACAAGCGCAACAACTTAAAAGATATGAGCGTCAGGTTTAAATAATCTCTGTTAATATCTTGATATTGATGAAACTTGCTTATTTTGTGGTCTTGTTGAAGAAACAGCCCATTTATTTTGTGATTGTAGTATAACCAGTACATTTAGGGTCGAATTAAGTTCTTATATTTTTAACCCCTCTAATGTGACCCACAGTTTCATCCTTAAAGATATATTTTTTTTATTACAAAAACCCAAATCGTCATCTCTTGAATATGTTGTTAATTTCTTTATTTTATATCCAAAATGTTCACCCACATGCAAAAAGCCCTTTTGGGCCCACAAGGGCTGCCCTTTATGTTTTCCTCTTTTTCTTGTAGAATGCTTCATCCCTCGGGCTTATAAATAACGACAAAATCGAGTTTTATGTATTATTCAAAGATGTCTTTTTTCTGTGTATTTAATATATTATGATGGATGCAAACCCATATTTATGTTTTCTGTCATTATGATTGTTCATTGTTAAATATGCAATGAATCTTTCCCTGATCTTGTATGTAACTAAGTTCTGCAATAAAAAGATTATGAGCAACAGGTGCACCTCATAACACCTCATAACATCAGTAACTCGACAGCCGTACCTAGAACGGTTTTTCTCAGCAGTCTGCACATTGCTCGCAGCACACAGCTGTGCCTTTGGTCAAAACTGTTGATTTTTATACTAGAAAAATGTATCACTCCTTAAAAAACATTATCCCAGAATGAATTGCATCGCTAGCCCACCTCAAAACTTAAACACAATAATAATGATAAATGCTGACCAAAACTTTTTTTATTGAAAATTATACATTTTAGTAAAACAAGCAAAATGTAATTTGTTTTGTCATATGACATAAATATGCATGAGTACACATTAGATAAAATGCAGTAAATACAGTTATAGCCAAGCAATGAATTAAAGCATAAATATATTAAATAATTGTATTTTATTTACTGACAACAATAAGAAACATGAATAAATAAGTAAAATAATGAATAAAAGTAACCATCACAATAAACAAATGCATATACATGTCAACAACACAAGAAACAAGGCTTTATTCAAACTAGAATCTGCCATCTCAACACAGCGGTTCCCATTCTGTGGCTGTATTCTGATGAATCAGCTGACCACCAGAGGTGAGCGTGCCGGAGGTTGTTCTGAGGTAATAAGGGCAGGTGGAGTGATGGAGGGACTCATAAGGGCAGGTATAGTGATGGAGGGTCTCATAAGGGCAGGTGGAGTGATGGAGGGACTCTTAAGGGCGGCTGGAGTGATGGAGGGACTCATAAGGGCAGGTGGAGTGATGGAGGGACTCTTAAGGGCGGGTGGAGTGATGGAGGGACTCTTAAGGGCGGGTGGAGTGATGGAGGGTCTCATAAGTGCAGGTGGAGTGATGGAGGGACTCTTAAGGGCGGGTGGAGTGATGGAGGGACTCATAAGTGCAGGTGGAGTGATGGAGGGTCTCATAAGGGCAGGTGGAGTGATGGAGGGACTCTTAAGGGCGGGTGGAGTGATGGAGGGTCTCATAAGGGCAGGTGGAGTGATGGAGGGTCTCATAAGGGCAGGTGGAGTGATGGAGGGTCTCATAAGGTCAGGTGGAGTGATGGAGGGTCTCATAAGGGCAGGTGGAGTGATGGAGGGACTCTTAAGGGCGGGTGGAGTGATGGAGGGTCTCATAAGGGCAGGTGGAGTGATGGAGGGTCTCATAAGGGCAGGTGGAGTGATGGAGGGACTCTTAAGGGCGGGT
This sequence comes from Siphateles boraxobius, assembly GCF_051911475.1. NCBI lineage: Eukaryota > Metazoa > Chordata > Actinopteri > Cypriniformes > Leuciscidae > Siphateles > Siphateles boraxobius. The sequence continues at coordinate 1,280,127 of NW_027508733.1, forward strand.
GGAGTGATGGAGGGACTCTTAAGGGCGGGTGGAGTGATGGAGGGACTCTTAAGGGCGGGTGGAGTGATGGAGGGTCTCATAAGGGCAGGTGGAGTGATGGAGGGACTCTTAAGGGCGGGTGGAGTGATGGAGGGTCTCTTAAGGGCAGGTGGAGTGATGGAGGGACTCTTAAGGGCAGGTGGAGTGATGGAGGGTCTCATAAGGGCGGGTGGAGTGATGGAGGGACTCTTAAGGGCAGGTGGAGTGATGGAGGGACTCTTAAGGGCGGGTGGAGTGATGGAGGGTCTCATAAGGGCAGGTGGAGTGATGGAGGGACTCTTAAGGGCGGGTGGAGTGATGGAGGGTCTCTTAAGGGCAGGTGGAGTGATGGAGGGACTCTTAAGGGCGGGTGGAGTGATGGAGGGACTCTTAAGGGCAGGTGGAGTGATGGAGGGTCTCATAAGGGCAGGTGGAGTGATGGAGGGACTCTTAAGGGCGGGTGGAGTGATGGAGGGACTCTTAAGGGCAGGTGGAGTGATGGAGGGTCTCATAAGGGCAGGTGGAGTGATGGAGGGTCTCATAAGGGCAGGTGGAGTGATGGAGGGACTCTTAAGGGCAGGTGGAGTGATGGAGGGTCTCATAAGGGCAGGTGGAGTGATGGAGGGTCTCATAAGGGCAGGTGGAGTGATGGAGGGTCTCATAAGGGCAGGTGGAGTGATGGAGGGACTCTTAAGGGCGGGTGGATTGATGGAGGGACTCTTAAGGGCGGGTGGAGTGATGGAGGGTCTCATAAGGGCAGGTGGAGTGATGGAGGGACTCTTAAGGGCGGGTGGAGTGATGGAGGGTCTCATAAGGTCAGGTGGAGTGATGGAGGGTCTCATAAGGGCAGGTGGAGTGATGGAGGGACTCTTAAGGGCGGGTGGAGTGATGGAGGGTCTCATAAGGGCAGGTGGAGTGATGGAGGGTCTCATAAGGGCAGGTGGAGTGATGGAGGGTCTCATAAGGGCAGGTGGAGTGATGGAGGGACTCTTAAGGGCGGGTGGAGTGATGGAGGGACTCTTAAGGGCGGGTGGAGTGATGGAGGGTCTCATAAGGGCAGGTGGAGTGATGGAGGGACTCTTAAGGGCGGGTGGAGTGATGGAGGGTCTCTTAAGGGCAGGTGGAGTGATGGAGGGACTCTTAAGGGCAGGTGGAGTGATGGAGGGTCTCATAAGGGCGGGTGGAGTGATGGAGGGACTCTTAAGGGCAGGTGGAGTGATGGAGGGACTCTTAAGGGCGGGTGGAGTGATGGAGGGTCTCATAAGGGCAGGTGGAGTGATGGAGGGACTCTTAAGGGCGGGTGGAGTGATGGAGGGTCTCTTAAGGGCAGGTGGAGTGATGGAGGGACTCTTAAGGGCGGGTGGAGTGATGGAGGGACTCTTAAGGGCAGGTGGAGTGATGGAGGGTCTCATAAGGGCAGGTGGAGTGATGGAGGGACTCTTAAGGGCGGGTGGAGTGATGGAGGGACTCTTAAGGGCAGGTGGAGTGATGGAGGGTCTCATAAGGGCAGGTGGAGTGATGGAGGGTCTCATAAGGGCAGGTGGAGTGATGGAGGGACTCTTAAGGGCAGGTGGAGTGATGGAGGGTCTCATAAGGGCAGGTGGAGTGATGGAGGGTCTCATAAGGGCAGGTGGAGTGATGGAGGGTCTCATAAGGGCAGGTGGAGTGATGGAGGGACTCTTAAGGGCGGGTGGATTGATGGAGGGACTCTTAAGGGCGGGTGGAGTGATGGAGGGTCTCATAAGGGCAGGTGGAGTGATGGAGGGACTCTTAAGGGCGGGTGGAGTGATGGAGGGACTCTTAAGGGCGGGTGGAGTGATGGAGGGACTCTTAAGGGCGGGTGGATTGATGGAGGGACTCTTAAGGGCGGGTGGAGTGATGGAGGGTCTCATAAGGGCAGGTGGAGTGATGGAGGGACTCTTAAGGGCGGGTGGAGTGATGGAGGGACTCTTAAGGGCGGGTGGAGTGATGGAGGGTCTCATAAGGGCAGGTGGATTGATGGAGGGTCTCATAAGGGCAGGTGGAGTGATGGAGGGTCTCATAAGGGCAGGTGGAGTGATGGAGGGTCTCATAAGGGCAGGTGGAGTGATGGAGGGACTCTTAAGGGCGGGTGGAGTGATGGAGGGTCTCATAAGGGCAGGTGGAGTGATTGAGGGACTCTTAAGGGCGGGTGGAGTGATGGAGGGACTCTTAAGGGCGGGTGGAGTGATGGAGGGACTCTTAAGGGCGGGTGGAGGGATGGAGGGTCTCATAAGGGCAGGTGGAGTGATGGAGGGACTCTTAAGGGCAGGTGGAGTGATGGAGGGACTCTTAAGGGCAGGTGGAGTGATGGAGGGTCTCATAAGGGCAGGTGGAGTGATGGAGGGACTCTTAAGGGCAGGTGGAGTGATGGAGGGTCTCATAAGGGCAGGTGGAGTGATGGAGGGACTCTTAAGGGCGGGTGGAGTGATGGAGGGACTCACAAGGGCAGGTGGAGTGATGGAGGGACTCTTAAGGGCGGGTGGAGTGATTGAGGGACTCATCCAGGGCACCATTTCCAGGATATAGCTCCGGGCTCTCCATCCTCAGTGCTCACACCAGTCTGCAGACATTTCAGATCCGAATCAGAAAAGCGCTGGAATAACTTTGAAATTACAATAATTAAAATAAAGTAAGATTTAAATAGATTTTGTTATGCATTTCTGTAGTATACTCATTCAAAGCCTTTGATGCAGCATTCAGCGTCATGAGCCACTCTCCCCTCTCTCCCAAATGTTCCTCAATTGATAAACATTACTTATGGACAAATAAAATAGATAACTTATGTTTAGTTACTTTATAGATCTGTTTATTTGCCTTACTTACGGCACATTTATGTAATGTAAACAGTGTTGACACAACAGTAAATTCTAAAATAGCACACAAACATCAGATGTCTATATCATGTTGTGATGTGCGCATCTGCAATACTTATAGAAGATTTTCCTTTCAGATTTAAATAGACATTTAAAATAAGCATCTTTAAGATGTATATGGTTTATGTACATCCACTTTGGAGATGTGTGCTTACTGGAGCTACCCTGATAGCAATACCTAATGGAACGTGTTTTTACAGCAGAATCACAACTATACAATACTGTCTAACGTCTTTACACCTTCAACAGTGTACTCTAGTCTACAGTATTTTAACACAAGGAACCGCATTTACTCACATTTGAAAACACCCGCGTCCCTGTTCTCCGCGATGTTGATAGTGACGTATCCTCTCACGTGGCCTCCTGGGATAGAAAACTATCCGTCGATGGGTGCTTCAGAATCTGTGCAGAAGCTGTAAGTCATCTGGGAACTTCTCGCCTACTCTTTTATAAATACTGAGGTTTCGAACGTACTACTTCTTTCACATACTGTTTTCTCCTACTATATAGTAGTGATGTTACGTAGGACACTGAAGCTTCGATGTGCGTATCGCATATGCGAAGCAATTTCTATTGAAGCCCCGTATCGGGGTGTGTATTGGTTTCCCAGAGTCACGTGATCGATGACAAATGAAGCCTCACTTTCTGTCCAATCACGTGCGCGTTTCGCTTTGGGTGTCAGAAGGCTCGAACCCCAGATCTTACTTAACGAGTCCTTGTTGGCTCAGTCTGATTGATGGGTTTGTGAGTGCTGTACTTTGAAAGTTACATTTAAATAACCAAAACTTCTTTATTCCTTTTTTGTTGTTGTTGTGTCTTTTTGTTTTTGTAAAATCTTTGCACTTTTTAGGTTTTTTAGGTATTATTATTGTTATTTGGGCTTAGGGGAGAGGGTGTTGGTGTTTGGTTAAGGGTTTGTAGAAGACTAAAAATAGAAGACTTCCTCTATCTGGGAATATTTATAGCTTCCGTATGCATTTCTAAAAAAGAAGAAGATTTTTTATTTATTTATTTATTATTTAAAATGTTAGCCTACTTATTTTATTGTTGTATTTTATAATTGTTGACCGTTGATGTGTCTTACATTATGTCAATGTACAGTCACTCCTAATCATTTTTTCCCCTCCTCACACTTCTGAGGTGGAAACCTTTGTCTTCTGTCGGACAGTGCAGTAGACCAGCACAAACAAGCTCAAATGCCACTTCTGATCCGATAGAAGTGGATAAATACCTTACAGAGACAAACATAAAGAGCTGAAGAACTAACATGTCTACCCCCATCTATATACATTGGCATTACAATTTCTGTGTACCCCGGCCTCCTCTGTGCCATGTGAAAGAGTGTCTCTAAGGCTGTGGTGTAGAGGAGAAGTAGACTCAGCCACAACATTGGGAAACAGCTTTTGTTTCTTAATAAAAATAATTCAAAACTTTATCACCTTTCTGTCATTCCTACAGTTACATAATCACTATCACTGCCAAGTGTCATAAGTGTGTGTGTGTGTGTGTGTGTGTGTGTGTGTGTGTGTGTGTGTGTGTGTGTGTGTGTGTGTGTTTGTGTGTGTGTGTGTGTGTGTGTGTGTGTGTGGAAAGAGAGAGATAGTAGGCCTACATTAGGCCTCTTATTGAATCATATAAGCTAATTGTATATTTTGTCACATTTTAATGGGTAAAGGAATTTATTTAATGGACAAATAAAACACAAACGTGTAAGGCTTTTATTTGTAGACATAACATTGAAATTATGGAGTGTCTTGTGGTTGCTTCATCTGGCAGAGCTTCTTACGAAGGCTTCTGGCTGCTTTATTTTAAATAAGCACTAGATGGCGCTGTTCTCGACACTCTCGAAGCTTTGAGTCTTTTCCCGGAACTGTTAGGGGAAAGCCTCATTGCTTCATGAGGCTTCATTTCCCCATCCCTACTATATAGTAGGTAAGTAGGCATATTCGAACGCACTATGAGTATACGCACGTCCGAATCTCACGAGAATTAGTACGTCACCCAGGTAATTCTCGCCTACTCTTTTATGAATACTAAGGATTTGTACATACTTTTTCGCTCGCCTACTGCTTTCCCCCTACTATATAGTAGGGAAGTATGCGGTTTCGAACGCAGCCGGTGAGTGCTTTTATGCTGACTGCGATGATCGGATGACGTGCAGGTGATAGTGATCTCTGTGATTGGGAAGTGCATGCAGGTGAGGGCCATGGAGGATGATGGGAAATTTAGTGAGGAGGTGGTGACTTAGCTGGTGACTGTGACAAATAGTCCTTGCTCACAGAAAAATGGGACTTTTAACATATAATTTCAGACGTGATGCTGGAGAATGAGGAGAGTGAAGAGAAAACTGGAGAAAAAAACTCACTCACAGACTGAAAGTATTTCTTTACTGAAAAGAAGAGAAAAGAAATGTTTCACTTGCCGTCAGTGTGGAAATAGTTTCACACACACACACAGAATCTCAAGGTTCACATGAGGATTCACACTGGAGAGAAACCGTTCACATGTGATCAGTGTGGGAAGAGTTTTACACAACAAGGGAATCTTAAGTCTCACATGAACATCCACACTAGAGAGAAACTGCACAAATGTGATCAATTTGGTAAGGCTGATTTATTTTTAACTTGTTCTTCATTGTTGTTTTTAATTACCTAGTTCTTCCACTTGTCGTGTATTTAGAAAAGAGAGGCGAGATATTCTGTCTTGTAGGTTTGCAACTGGCCTTCACTTTTATTATCTGGATATGCTTTGCTATCTTGTTAGTCAATAAAAATAAGTTTGTTAGTTTTTACATTTTTGTTTTTGATTCACAATGTATTATATATGTAAATACATGTATAAATGCATGAAATACCCATATTTTTGGTTTTATTGATGTTTTGCACTTTTTTTATAATCTGCCTTTGATTTCGTTTCACGGCGATGACGTCATCACTAGCGCACACTTCCTTCAGTCAGGGTGAGTCTCAATCAAGAGGGTAATCCATCAGCCGGAAACTGAAGCCTCGCGGGCGCCGCCATTGTAGCAGAACTTCACCTGCTGTTAGCATTCCATTGACTCCCATTCATTTTGGCATCACTTTGACACCAAATAACTTTACATCTGAGGCGTCCAAATACTTCATTTGTCCATCATTTATTTCTAAAGAAACACAACAATGTATAAAAGCCTCCATTACTTTGTATCTTACGTTATGGCCACGTAGAAGCCGTTTTTGTTAAAAACAGGCTAATGATTGCGTCATAACCACGCGACTTTATGTTGCACAATAGAGAAATTACCGTATAGACAGGACGAGAAGCTCGCAGGCAATCTTTTACTGTCTATGAGGTAATTGGGGGGACATAGAGGCATAAAGTCAAGGGAGAAGCCCATAGATAGAGAGTCCATAAAAGCAACAGGTCAAAATATTTCAACAACGTTTTTGAGGAATTATGTGATTCAGATTTGTCTTGGCACAGCGACTAGAAGATTTACAACGTTGAGACTGTCGTCAAGCTCAGTTTGAGCCTGCGCTGTCGCTCAGCCATCAGGAAGGAAGTGCAATAATCGGGCTTCAGTCTTCTCCGTTGAAATCAATGGGGTCGCTGTGTCCATTTCTTTTACTGTCTATGGTCTCAATACTCAAACTGATGCTTCCTCGTTTCCTCACTCCTCCATCTTGAAGGACATCTCAATTCTGAAATCGGAGTGAGGAGTTATGAGCGAGCATGTGCAGTGTGAGTGTCATTACTCTAGCTTGTGTCTGGTTGGAGAAAAACGACGTCCCCGGTCTCCCCTACCACAAATTTTATTTCTAGCGCCATTTATACGCCAAAAATAGTTTTTGCGTGCATGATAAGCACTGTAAATCCCTTAAGTAGGATTAGGGGTGTGGAGTGCATGCATATTACATTTTCAATTTTTCAATTTTCAACACGCATCAAGTGCATATTATTGAAATTATCACTGATTATTGAAAGTGCTATAGGCTATAAATGCCTCATTCATTCATATCATATGCACGCAAAAACTATTTTTGGCGTAAATGGCACGAGAAATAAAATTTATGCTATAGATGTAAACACATATAAACTCGTGGAGATTCAGGACAAGGCCAGGACAGCGGTCAAGTCTGTGGAGTCGACAAGAGCGCGCAAGTAGATTTTTTCTTAATATCCAGTTCTCCTGTTGTTTCAGTTTAGTATTTATCTCAAGCTAGTGCTATTTTCGATTCTGTGGTTATTTTAATTTTTTACCTTCTCACAAATCTGTATTTTAATTAGACACGTTGCTACTTTTTATAAGAGCCGCGTCTGGATATTATTGCAATTTAAATTGCATAGCACTTAAGTGAGTCACTGGCCAACAGCTAGTTTCGATCTCTGACATTTTCGGATTATTCGAGGGTGCTGTGTTAATTGGTGCGCCGAGACAGCTGTCCTCACTCAGTAATTTGAGCGCATTATATCTATGTAGTGTGCGCGCTGTCGGGGAAGCGGCAGCGGAAGCGTATCAGCCTTCTCGTGTGAAGACCGACTCGGGTAAAGACCATCGACTCTACCTTTGCGACTCCACCGAGCAACGACACCAGCTAAGCACTTAAGTATCTTCCTCTCCCTCTCCTTTCCTACTTGCACTCTATTTCCCTTAATCAACATGTGCTTTCAGTACATTCCTATTGTCTCTCGACAATGCTCTCTCATCACGCACAGAAGGCAGCGCAATACTGCTAATTTGCGTCCCCTTCTCTCATCCACACACACACACACCTCTCTCTTTCTATGGGTCTATGGAATTGTCAGTCAGCAGTCAATAAAGCTGACTTCATTCCTGCCTTTGCATCTCTATCAACTCAGCTTTGTTGAGGACCTGGATGTGCTGCTGTCCTCTTTCCCTGAGGATGGCACTCCACTTGTAGTCTTTGGCGATTTCAACATTCATCTAGAGAAGCCGTATGCTACAGATTTCATCTCTCTCCTAGCCTCATTCGATCTCAAACAGCTCATCACCACAGGTACTCACAAGTCAGGCAACCAACTGGACCTGGTCTACACACGCAACTGCATCACAGTCAACATTTTGGTGAAACCTCTCTATGTTTCAGATCATTTCCTCATTACTTTCGATCTACAACTAACTATCCACACTCCACCAACTCCCCTACCAGTTACTTTCAGACGAAACCTGCGCTCACTTTCTCCCTCCCGTCTTTCCTCTGCTGTGTCATCTTCTCTTCCCTCACCCTCACAATTCTCATCTCTAGATGTGAATACCGCAACGGATACTTTATGCTCCACTTTAACTTCTTCCTTGGACACTATCTGCCCTCTCTCCTCCAGGCCAGCACGCGCTATTCCCTCTAACCCCTGGTTATCTGAGGTTCTTCGTGAACATCGGACCAAACTCAGGGCAATGGAGAGGAAATGGCGCAAATCAAAAGATACATCTGACCTGAGTATGTATCAATCTCTGCTCTCTTCCTTTTCTGCTGATGTTCACGCCGCAAAATCTTCATATTTCCACAACAAGATCAACACCGCCTCTAACACACGAACATTTTTCAAGACATTCAACTCTCTGCTCTGTCCACCTCCACCACCACCCACCTCCTCGCTAACTGCTGATGATTTTGCTAACTTCTTCACTAACAAAACAACAACCATTAGCAGTCAGTTCTCTCCTCCACACACACAGGAACCTAGTCCAACCTCTCCCACAGCCAATAACCTTCTCTCCTCCTTCTCTCCACTAACCGAGGAAGAAGTATCTAAACTTCTCCTCTCCAGTCATCCTATCACCTGCCCTCTAGACCCCATCCCCTTACACCTTCTACAAGCCATCTCTCCCACACTTCTACCAGCACTCACACACATCACCAACTCATCCCTCCATACTGGCATTTTTCCAACAGCATTTAAGCAGGCTCGGGTAACCCCACTGCTTAAAAAATCAACATTAAACACATCACTTCTAGAGAATTACAGACCTGTCTCTCTCCTACCATTCATTGCAAAAACACTTGAACGAGTTGCTTTCAACCAAGTATCATCTTTCCTGTCTCTGAACAACCAGCTGGATGTTAACCAATCTGGCTTCAAGAAAGGCCATTCAACCGAGACTGCACTACTGTCGGTCACAGAAGCCCTGCAGATCGGTAAAGCTGCTTCCAAATCATCAGTTCTCATTCTGCTGGATCTTTCTGCTGCCTTCGACACTGTGAATCATCAGATCCTTCTGTCCACCCTCTCATCACTGGGCATCACTGGAACTTCCCTCCACTGGTTTGAGTCCTATCTCACAGGTAGGTCATTCAGGGTCGCATGGAGAGGCGAGGTATCCAAAGCACATCGACTGACCACAGGGGTTCCCCAGGGTTCAGTCTTGGACCCCTCCTCTTCTCCATTTACACCACATCATTGGGACCCATCATACAGGCACATGGTTTCTCTTACCATTGCTATGCTGATGACACCCAGCTCTACCTCTCATTTCAACCAGACGATCCCCCAGTAGCTGCACGTATCTCTAGCCCTCTGGCGGACATCTCTGCATGGATGAAGGAACATCACCTGCAGCTCAATCTGGCAAAGACTGAGCTTCTCGTTCTCCCTTCCAATCCGTGTCTACAGCACGACTTCACTATCCAGCTAGATTCTTTCTCAATCACCCCATCAAGGTCGGTCAGAAATCTTGGAGTAATCTTTGATGACCAGCTAAACTTCACAGACCACATTTCAAAGACAACTCGATCATGCAGGTTTGCAATGAGCATGCAACACAACGTCTTTTCCAGGCCCTGGTTATTTCTAGGCTTGATTACTGCAATGCTCTTCTAGCTGGTCTTCCATCATGTGCAACTAAACCCTTACAAATGATCCAGAATGCTGCTGCTCGTCTTGTCTTCAACGAGCCCAAAAGGGCCCACGTCACTCCGCTGTTCATCTCCCTGCATTGGCTACCACTCGCTGCTCGAATCAAGTTCAAGGCGCTGACACTTGCTTACAGATTGACCACTGGCTCAACTCCCTCCTACTTTCACTCGCTCCTACTGGTCTACATCCCTACCAGAAGCCTACGATCGATCAATGAGCGACGGCTCGTGGTACCATCACAGAGAGGCACAAAATCACTGTCCAGAACATTCTCATTCACGGTTCCATGCTGGTGGAATGACCTACCCACCCTCGTCCGGAATGCAGAATCCCTGACAGCATTCAAAAGACAACTGAAAACTCATCTCTTCCGTGAGCACTTAACATAGAGAAAAAAGAAGAAAAAAAGAAAAAAAAACTTTTTCTTGAAATCTTCGCTTGTCTGGTTTATGCTACTCTGAGCAATGTTTGAACTTTGTATTCTGAGCACTTCTTGCGTTGTTTTTGCCTCTCCACGATGACTCGCTTGGTTTAATCCTCAAATGTAAGTCGCTTTGGATAAAAGCGTCTGCTAAATGACTAAATGTAAATGTAAATACGCACTTTCATAAGATCGTAGCGGGCTTTAACGAGAAGCAGTGGGTCCGAAATTGTAGGATGAGCAAGCCAACCTTTGAAATGTTTTCGACGTGTGTAAACACTCCTCTCCTACGACGACACAACATTTCGCAGATGCGCGTCAGGGTTTTTCTTGTCATTAAACCGTGGAGACGGAGCATAGTGCCTCAGAAAATCCAATCTGCCTGTTTACATGACAGTCGCATTGGCACATATCTGATTTATATCTGATTTATTTCCACATATGAACGAGGGCTGAAACCGATCATGAAATATCCGAATGCATGCGTTTTTTTCCTTTTTTTTGTCATAGAACACATCCGATCTGTCACATATGAGCAAAAAATCGGAACTGGGTCACATTTCACTGACAGTGTAAACGAGGCCTTAGTCATGCAGTTTTTATATTTGTGAATATTTTACCTTTCACAAACTTGTCCATGCTTAGTGCATTCATTTCTATTTTAACACAGCTCCCTGCAATACTCAATTTCATTGTGACTCATCAACACAGCGCTGATTCTTCAATCGTGCGAGTCTTCTTGAGGTAAAACAATCATGTTAAAATAATATTCTGTATTCAATTATTTACTTATGTGGCAAGTTTCGCAGTGGGGTCTTGTATCACCATTAAGACGTTTCTGTAATAGTTTATACTACTATTAAATAATATGGAAACAAGCTTAACTAATCAGTGAGTAATGTCGAATTTAGGACTAAGGGGGCTTTCACACTGGCAGTTTAGTTCGGAACGGGGCACGGTTTGCATGAAAAATCACTAATGTGAACGCTGTCATGGGACCCGGATGCGCACTGGGGTACCGAACTCGAGACTACCTGGAGGAGGTGGTCTGAGGGCGCTTACATACTTGGTTCGATTGCCTGTTCCGAACCCAAGTTCGATTGCTCCCCCCTCCCCCTGCCCCCGATGGACTGTGTTCACATTATATTATTTGTATCCGAACTGTGGTACGCTTGCGACATCAAGCTGCATCTGGCACGTAATCGTGTTGCTTGGTAACCGGCGCCGCTATGAATGAAAAGGCGTCAAAATGGATAGAATTGCTCGCTTCACATTTGTTCTTCTTTTTTTAACCTTTGGTTTTGTTTTCAAAGAAAACATCCAGAAACACACTTGCGTCTGTCTGCCGCAAAAGTACTAAAATCGTTCCAAAGACAGCTGGCTGTCAGCCGAAGACAATTTTTGCGGAGGCAAGCATTAATCATCTCTCTGCTTGCAGTGCGTCAATCCCGCTTTTCGTCAAGGTAAGTGTATGCACACACACACACACACTGATGACTGTCCTGTCAACCACATACATTATACGTCATCAATAGCGGTTCACTTCCGCGGTTTGGTTCGATTGCGTTCATATCAGCAGCGAATCGTACTGGAGTTCACATGAACCGTACCCCAGACCACCTTTTTAAGCGGACCAGAGTACGGTTCGCGAGTGTGCACCCGAGTTCGGAAGACAGCGTTCACATCATCCAAACGACCCGAACTCTTTCGTCATTCGAACCCGGGTGCGCACCAAAAGTGCTAGTGTGAAAGCCCCCTGAGTTCGGTTGCTTCCGAACCGTGCTGCGGTTCGTGTGTAAGGGTGCTTTCACACCTGCCTCGTTTAGTTTGGTTGAATCGCACTAGAGTTCGTTTTCCCCCTTGGTGCGGTTCGTTTGGGCAGGTGTGAAAGTAGCAATCGTACTCGGGTGCGCACCAAAAGCGGACCAAATAAGCGCACCGAGACCTCCTCGAAGAGGTGGTCTCAGTACGCTTTCAAACGAACTCTGGATCGGTTCGTTTGTGGTGAGTACGTGATCCGACCTCAAACAGACCCAACTGCCAAAAAACTGCGCAGTTTTGGACTAAACCAGCTACAGTAGTCAAACAAAATTATTATTTAGATTGTCAATAGCGCTCCCTTTAAGCCATGACTGACTTACCGCGTTCTGCACTCTCACTAAAATCGCATCATAAACACTGAAGTTGTCCGCACTACACAGTGAATTTCTTATTTATATCGCGTCTAGACTTTGTTGTTTATGGGGGGATTTGCGAAAGGATAAAGCTCTTGCTGATTCTGAACATGCATTGTAAGGGAATTCTCTGCATGTTTGCCGTATTTTCCACTTTGTTTACTTCTGGGAGTTCTGTTGGAATTTTACCGCACGTTAATTCTGACCAATTTAAGTGCAGTTGTGGAAATATGTTTAAGACACATCTGGCCAACGAGTGATGTGGATGTTGTCACGTGACTGCATTTTGGTTCGTTTCATCAACTTATCAACTGATTCGGACCAGAGCAGTCAGTGTGGTGTGAAACACCTGAGAAATTATACAAAGTATAATGTTTCGCCCTTAGTCCGACTCTGGACCAAATGAACCGAACTACAGGTGTGAAAATGTGAAAGCAACTCGGACTCGGGTACGCACTTGTTCAGGAAAAAAAGTATCCCGCACATGCGTTTTAGCTGATTATGATGTATTCAGTTAATTTAAACTCATGTAAGGGATGATAGTGTTGATGATTAACCTTGGATACGAGCAAGAGTGAGTCTGCAGTGTATTCGCGCATATTGCGTGCAATCAGGGCAACAAATTAATGGAAATCAAGGGGTCTCCTCAAAAGAGTCCATTTGCAAGCAGTGGAAAGACACCGTAAACCTGTGTTGTTTACACAGCTATGCATAAAAGCCCCAAATTAATAAAAACACAATATATTGACTCGCGTCATGTTTTCTATCATGCGACTTGCACGTTTGCAATGACGTAAGATGCACGCAAACGGACCAGAGTTCGATAGAATCAAGTCGAGTGTGAAAGCAGACCAACGCTGCGGGGAAGTGTATCCCCGGTCGCAGGAGCGCGCTCGCATTCAGCAGAACGTGTGCCATTGGTTTGACCAAGGTAAATGAAACGATAATACGTGAATTGTTTAAGTTATCATATTACTATTGTTGTTTTATCAACGAGGTTTAGCAAAGACAGCCATCACGTGGCCCATCTATCAAAATTAATTATTTTATTCTTCTGAAGGCTAACGATCGAACTTCATTGCACTGATTTGAGAATGTCTAGTTACTGAAAAACCAAGACGACCATACCGTTTCACTCATAAAGCAAACAGCCTTTGGATATTAAATTGTTCTGAAACCCCCTTACCATGGTGAATTATTATCAAAATGATTTAATAATGCATTGCACTTAAATAGTAGGCTGGTCAATGTCATACACAAAAAGTGATTGTACAGATGATGCCTATCATCAAGTGTTTTATTTTTTGAATACTTTACATCATGTAGAGAGTGGTAATATTTTGTTCATAGAAGAGCTTATATTGTGATATTGTGTTTATGTTTATTGTATATGTGTTCTATTCCTGTATCTCTGTTTTCAGAACCACACGCATAAACCTTTATCTCAATAAAACACCTAACCGGAACATCTTGTATGCATTCTAATCGATGACCCTTGGTGGCCACAACTTTTAAAGACTAATCAAATTATACAGTCCTTTCCAATCAACAAAACAGCTTCCATATTTGCAATGTAACATTTGGATGCTAACTATTAATGTAAAGAAAGCTTTGTACTTCAGCCGAGTCCTAATATACACAAAGGCTAAATCAGCATCTTCAAGGGAAATTATGACTGACCGGCACAGCCTTCTTATTGTACGCATGACGAATTAAACTAAGCAGAATAAATTTTTATATGTTTGGTTGACTGTTTTATTTTAATAATGAACCGGCTGCGATGTCAAGTTAGCAATGCCAGAAGTGAACTGATAATACAGGTGCTGGTCATATAATTAGAATATCATCAAAAAGTTGATTTATTTCAGTAATTCCATTCAAAAAGTGAAATTTGGATATTATATTCATTCATTACACACAGACTGATATATTTCAAATGTTTATTTCATTTAATTGTGATGATTAAAACTGACTAAGGATGAAAATCCCAAATTCAGTATCTCCGAAAATTAGAATATTACTTAAGACCAATACAAAAAAAGGATTTTTAGAAATGTTGGCCAACTGAAAAGTATGAACATGAAAAGTATGAGCATGTACAGCACTCAATACTTAGTTGGGGCTCCTTTTGCCTGAATTACTGCAGCAATGCGGCGTGGCATGGAGTCGGTCAGTCTGTGGCACTGCTCAGGTGTTATGAGAGCCCAGGTTGCTCTGATAGTGGCCTTCAGCTCTTCTGCATTGTTGGGTCTGGCGAGGTCAGGCAAGTTAAGGTCAGGTGAGTTTGCTGGCCAATTAAGAACAAGGATACCATGGTCCTTAAACCAGGTACTGGTAGCTTTGGCATTTTGTGCAGGTGCCAAGTCCCGTTGGAAAATGAAATCTGCATCTCCATAAAGTTGGTCAGTAGGGCTGGGTATTGACACAAATTTCACAATTCAATTCGATTTTGATTCACAAGCTTGCGATTCGATTTCGATTCAATATTGATTATCTTGGATATCAGGTAGGCTACAATACATGGCAAATTTTCTCACGGAAAACAAATTTCTTTACTGATGCTGTAAACTATGGGAGTCAGTTGTAGACTAGGCTTCATTAGCCTACTATAATATTGAAGGTAAAAATTAACTGGTTTGTATACAAATACTTAAATTACATTTTTATTTATTTTTATTATAATAAAGTTATATGAAAAATGAACATTTAAATGGTGGCTGTCATAAAAACTTGCCAGATTTTTTCAAATATGCATTAAATATTGAAGAACATTAAAAATTATAATGAATATGTTATATGGTGCATATATTTAGGAAAATGCTCCTCTCTAGAGTTAAATTTTCTAGCTGACTAAAGAGTTCATGGTCACTGGATATTTTTTTTCTAAAGTAAATGTGATGTTACATGACAAGCTGTTTTACTGACGTCTTTCCACTGGTTGAAACACTGATTGAGCGATTCCATGTAACATGATACGGATTGTTGTACTCTATCTTTTAACACACTTTCAGATGTTCATTCATGTTTATTTCACGCTGTAACTGGTATTATTTAGGCGGATGAGAAGATCATGTGCGCTCCGCCCTGCTGCTTCTCTTGAGCTGCGCCAGAGCGATCTCATGCCACAGCGCCAAAAAGATATTTATGTTTTTTCATTTCGTAAGAAAATGGATGTAATTTGAAATCTGAGACTTTGTTTCATATCAATAGTAACTAAACAAAGATTATTGTGATGGATGGGATGCGCGCTACAATGTTCCATTCATACATCAGCTGAAAACAGGATGACTAGCCTAAGCGATTCTTGGGATTTAAGAATCGATATTAATTCGTAAAAATGGGAATTGATTAAAATCGAGAAATCAATATTTTTTGCCCAGCCCTAGTCAGCAGCAGGAATCATGAAGTGCTCTAAAATTTCCTGGTAGACGGCTGCGTTGACCTTGGACCTCAGTAAACACAGTGGACCAACACCAGCAGATGACGTGGCACCCCAAACCATCACTGACTGTGGAAACTTTACACTGGACTTCAAGCAACGTGGATTCTGTGCCTCTCCTCTCTTCCATGCAAGGGTGAAACCCATGTCTTGCATACGTCTGTGCGTGGTGGTTCTTGAAGCACTGACTCCAACTGCAGTCCACTCTTTGTGAATCTCCCCCACATTTTTGAATGGGTTTTGTTTCACAATCCTCTCCAGGGTTCAATTATCCCTATTGCTTGTACACTTTTTTCTACCACATATTTTCCTTCCCTTCGCCTCTCTATTAATGTGCTTGGACAGCCAGCCTCTTTAGCAATGACCTTTTGTGTCTTGCCCTCCTTGTGCAAGATGTCAATGGTCGTCTTTTGGACAGCTGTCAAGTCAGTAGTCTTACCCATGATTGTGTAGCCTACAGAACTAGACTGAGAGACCATTTAAAGGCCTTTGCAGGTATTTTGAGTTAATTAGCTGATTAGAGTGTGGCACCAGTTGTCTTCAATATTGAACCTTTTCACAATATTTTCTGAGATACTGATTTTGGGGTTTTCATTAGTTGTCAGTTATAATCATCAAAATTAAAAGGAATGAACACTCGAAATATATCAGTCTGTGTGTAATGAATTTATATAATATCCAAATTTCACTTTTTGAATGGAATTACTGAAATAAATCCACTTTTTGATGATATTCTAATTATATGATCAGCACCTGTATATGTTGTGTAACCGCCATCCCTTGGATTTGTTCCTCAGCTGGGGAAATAACTCAATGGGTTAGTTCACCCAAAAATGTAAATTCTGTCAGTATTTACTCTCCCTCATGTTGTTCAACCCCGTAAGTCCTTCGTTCATCTTCGGAACACGAATTAAGATATTTTTAATGAAATCTGAGAGCTGGATCACTCCTCCATAGGCTTCTAAGGGATTGACACTTGTTCCCCGAAAAGTAAATTAAGGACATTGTTAAAATAGTCTAAGTGACTACAGTGGCTCAATCTTAAGTTTATCAAACGACGAGAATACTTTTTGTGCGCAAAAAACAACAAAAATAACGACTTTATTTCAACTATTCATTTCCTTCTCTGTGGGCTTCGATTCAGTTCACTAGTGTAACAGCGCAGCGGTTCTGTGTTGTATGTGACACGCATCACCCACATGACCAGCGTCGGCCAATAGTGAGCCTATGTGTGACGTAGCTCTACGCTATCACACTACATTTGGGAACCACTGGTCTATGGCTCATCACTGTTGACATATAAAAAAAAATTTGCTCTGAATGATTGTATTTCCCATTAATTTCCTATGTGTGTTTGTCCATGAAAGACAAATTACGTTTTTTCAACCACTTAACATTTTTTTAATCGAGTTAAAAAAAATTACGTGTGTGTTCAGGTGTTAAACTTGTGAAAAGTAGCCAAGTCTTGTACCTCTCTGATCGGCTGTGGTTCAATAACTTACTTTTCTGTCAGTTTTCACCTGATAATATCACATTGAAGAAGAATTATACTTGTGTATTGACTAGGAACATGTGGACGTCTTTTTGGCGGGAGCTGTTGCCATGGTGAATCGTAATTTCGGAGCTCCATTGATCATGGCTTTTCATAGTCGTGGGGCACGTGCTTAACTCAGTCAACCTACTCGGAGTTGATTGAACTAGCTCAATTTAGCTGTTCTGAAACCGAAAACTCAGAGTTGCCCATCTCTGGATAAGTCAACTTTTTCAAGTTTTAAATCAGAGTTGGTTGAACCTTCTTATTGAAACAGGCCCCTGGTATGCCAGGGCCAGGCTACTGTAAGGCCCCTTGAGGGTTAAATAAATTATTTAACTGTCTAATAAATTATTTTTCAACCTACACATGACTGAGATTTAATTTTTGTTTACATGAACTTTTCGTGTTATTTTTGTGTATGTTATAAATGTTATTTTGTATAAATAGTTAGCATTATTTGGCGCGTTTATGTGACATCACCGCGCTGACGTCATCATTAGTTTCCTTTCTCGTTCAGCGCGTTTCTTGTGTCTTCTGAGGTGAGTTCTGCAGTTCAGATATTTCGCGTATTTACACATCCATAAAATACACTTTACACAGTTTGTTTCAGCGACATTTACAGGGTTATTTCTGAATTGTTTTCATCGGATAAAGCGCCAAATGTGCGTCTTTTCTGGCGTCTGTAGACTGATTTAGTTCAGCACGAAACGAACATCTTAGGAAAATGTTGAAATCATTCAAACATGGACGATTCTATCATACGTTTCATTTTGAGAGTGATATATAATCTCTAACTTGTAAGTTGTGATCTTTGAGGAAATTTCATGGGGATAGAAACATTTATCGCTGTCTTTAATGTGGCAATAAATTAATAATGGACAATCAGTTATGTATGGGTAATGACAGGAATCAGAAACAACAAAAACTCTAAAAATGGGTGTCATATTGTTGTATTTTGTGTGTTTGTGTGAGATGTGATATGTAACACTATAATCTTTTATAATAGATGATTTATAATATTGAAGGGTAAGTTATAATCTGACTGTCTAAACTCAGACGTTTTCTTTTTATCACAGAGTATACCAACTATAATGCCCAAAGTTTACAGTGCAAATATGCACAATAATGTCAACATTTGAATGAAACGCGCTGCCGCTTCCCATGTTTTTTAACTGAATTATTATTTTCCTAATGCTCACATCAGTTCACAAATAAATGATAGAATATTCCCATCAGCCTTCTCTCATTTGTGTAAATCAATTTAAAAAAAATAATTAAAAATTATGATTTTTATTTTCATTTCAGGCCCGATGGAGGAAAATGAGGAGATTGTAGAGGAGAAACATCATGTCAAAAGTGAAGAAAAAACTCCCTCACAGACTGAAAGTATTTCTTTGAAAATAAGAGACAAGAAATATTTCATCTGCCATCAGTGTCAGAGTAGTTTCACACGACAAGAAGCCCTTCAGGAACACATGAACATCCACACTGGTGAGAAACTGCATTTTATGCATTTCAAATTTTTATTTTTATTTTTTGCATTTAAAAAACATTTTTATGTGCTTCAGCCCTCAAGAGCCACCTCAGAGTTCATTCACAGGAGAAACTACATTCATGTTCTTTGTGTGGAAAGAGTTTTAAATACAAACTAAGTCTCGAGATGCACACGAGAGTCCACACTGGAGAGAAACCGTTCACATGTGATCAGTGTGGGAAGAGTTTTACACAATCATCAAACCTTCATGAACACATGAACATTCACACTGGAGAGAAACCATACGAATGTGATCAATGTGGCAAAACATTTTCGAGGGCTGCAACTAACGATTATTTTGATAATCGATTAATCTATCGATTATTTTTTCGATTAATCGATGATTCGGATAAAAATTAAATAAAAAAAACATTAATTTCCAACCCTTTATTCAAAAACAGAACTGACAGTGCAAATTTTCAGTGCAAAGAAACTTCAGAAAGTGCACAAACAGGTTGCTCCTTGAACATCCCTGAGCTGTTAAAGTAATAATAAAAAAATGAACACAAAAAACATACACATGTAGTCTTTACATCTGCCAAATATATAGGCTTTTTAAAAACAAAGTGCACGCAAATATGTGTATTTTTGTTTAAAGAGACCTGAGCTGTCAGAAAAATAAATCATTTATAAAAAAATAAAGAAAAATACAAATCAGAAAACTTAACAGGATTTGTTTGAACGTCAGAACTTGTTCTCTACACTACACTCGCACACACTCACAAACTCTCACTCACAGATGCACACACTCACAAACCTGTTTTTTTTTGTCAAAGATGTTATCTTTAACAAAAAGTTTGACATTATTTGACAACAAAAAAATGCACAAAAAAATGCAAATGCACAAAAAAGACTTGTCTTTTTGTAGTTTTGCATGGATAATAGGTAACAATAATAATAATTATAACAGAAGATGATATCTCTAGTCTATCCTAATATTAATTATAAATACAATGTATATAAGATATAAATACAATATAAAATAATATAAAAAAACAAATACAATGGATTGACCAGCTCCTATGGTGTGTAAGGTATTTTGCAGCTCATCCTTTCCGAGCATATAGTGAAGTTTCTCTGAGTCATTTAGAGGAAAGATTGAAAAATTCAGTGCTGTAAATTGTGGAAAAAATATTCCCTTTGTAGTGGTATCGGATGGTATCGGATCACCGCGGGCGCGATCTCTGGTTTCATTCTGTGTATGTCTTGCATCTCAGTTTTGGATTGTATTGAAAATGAAATCAGAGTAATTTAGTATTAATACTACTATTGTTGTAGTGATCATATTGTCTGGATGATTTTGTACACTGTAACTTACATAATGAGTTTATAAACCGGTAAGATTTAAAAACATTAACGTTAATCACAATTCAATATTGCATGTCCCTGAAATTATTTCTGTGGTAAAAATAAATAATAAATAATAATACTAAAATCTGTGTAATAAGTTTACTATGAATGAATACAATACATTATCCCTTAAATGTGACCCGTAATAATTTGAACATTTTCGTTCGTCTTGGCTCAAAGCCACTTGCTGTAAAACTTTTCTTCTCGGAAGCTTTGCGTTAATTACAAGTTAGATAATGAAATATTTAATCTCTAATCTATATTTTTTGTCCAATTATTTGCCCAAGTAGTTTTGGTATTGAGGTAAAAGTGAACTTTCCTGGCATTCGCTAGATAACAGTGGGTGGTTGTCACTTAAGATGACTTAGCAGATTTGATGCGTTTCCTTCCCCATTTTGCAAGGACTTTCCTCTTGCAAGATGTGCGTACCCATCCTCGATTAAATTGCCCTCAGCACTCTTGTAACAGCCAAAATACGACCACACCTCAGATTTTGTCCTCTTGGATGGCTGATAAATCCCCCGAGCGCTGTCACTGCCTTCCGCCATGTCTTCTCGTGCAAAAATAACGTTGCATGCTCGCGCTGCGTCGCGCCTGCGTCAGACTGATTCTGGCTGGACAGGATTTACTGCGAGTTTTCAAAATCACGATAATCAAACATGTTTTTAGTGATAATTAAATTTTAAACGATAATACTAACCGTCAGGACATTTTATCGTGGTTTATCCTGAAAATGGTAATCGTCCCACACTCTCGGGCGATCTAGGACACACTCGGTCTCTCACGGGCACTCCTCGGCCTCTCTCGCGCGATCTCGTCGGACGCACTCCTCGGCCTCTCTCGCGCGATCTCGTCGGACGCACTCCTCGGCCTCTCTCGCGCGATCTCGTCGGACGCACTCCTCGGCCTCTCTCGCGCGATCTCGTCGGACGCACTCCTCGGCCTCTCTCGCGCGATCTCGTCGGACGCACTCCTCGGCCTCTCTCGCGCGATCTCGTCGGACGCACTCCTCGGCCTCTCTCGCGCGATCTCGTCGGACGCACTCCTCGGCCTCTCTCGCGCGATCTCGTCGGACGCACTCCTCGGCCTCTCTCGCGCGATCTCGTCGGACGCACTCCTCGGCCTCTCTCGCGCGATCTCGTCGGACGCACTCCTCGGCCTCTCTCGCGCGATCTCGTCGGACGCACTCCTCGGCCTCTCTCGCGCGATCTCGTCGGACGCACTCCTCGGCCTCTCTCGCGCGATCTCGTCGGACGCACTCCTCGGCCTCTCTCGCGCGATCTCGTCGGACGCACTCCTCGGCCTCTCTCGCGCGATCTCGTCGGACGCACTCCTCGGCCTCTCTCGCGCGATCTCGTCGGACGCACTCCTCGGCCTCTCTCGCGCGATCTCGTCGGACGCACTCCTCGGCCTCTCTCGCGCGATCTCGTCGGACGCACTCCTCGGCCTCTCTCGCGCGATCTCGTCGGACGCACTCCTCGGCCTCTCTCGCGCGATCTCGTCGGACGCACTCCTCGGCCTCTCTCGCGCGATCTCGTCGGACGCACTCCTCGGCCTCTCTCGCGCGATCTCGTCGGACGCACTCCTCGGCCTCTCTCGCGCGATCTCGTCGGACGCACTCCTCGGCCTCTCTCGCGCGATCTCGTCGGACGCACTCCTCGGCCTCTCTCGCGCGATCTCGTCGGACGCACTCCTCGGCCTCTCTCGCGCGATCTCGTCGGACGCACTCCTCGGCCTCTCTCGCGCGATCTCGTCGGACGCACTCCTCGGCCTCTCTCGCGCGATCTCGTCGGACGCACTCCTCGGCCTCTCTCGCGCGATCTCGTCGGACGCACTCCTCGGCCTCTCTCGCGCGATCTCGTCGGACGCACTCCTCGGCCTCTCTCGCGCGATCTCGTCGGACGCACTCCTCGGCCTCTCTCGCGCGATCTCGTCGGACGCACTCCTCGGCCTCTCTCGCGCGATCTCGTCGGACGCACTCCTCGGCCTCTCTCGCGCGATCTCGTCGGACGCACTCCTCGGCCTCTCTCGCGCGATCTCGTCGGACGCACTCCTCGGCCTCTCTCGCGCGATCTCGTCGGACGCACTCCTCGGCCTCTCTCGCGCGATCTCGTCGGACGCACTCCTCGGCCTCTCTCGCGCGATCTCGTCGGACGCACTCCTCGGCCTCTCTCGCGCGATCTCGTCGGACGCACTCCTCGGCCTCTCTCGCGCGATCTCGTCGGACGCACTCCTCGGCCTCTCTCGCGCGATCTCGTCGGACGCACTCCTCGGCCTCTCTCGCGCGATCTCGTCGGACGCACTCCTCGGCCTCTCTCGCGCGATCTCGTCGGACGCACTCCTCGGCCTCTCTCGCGCGATCTCGTCGGACGCACTCCTCGGCCTCTCTCGCGCGATCTCGTCGGACGCACTCCTCGGCCTCTCTCGCGCGATCTCGTCGGACGCACTCCTCGGCCTCTCTCGCGCGATCTCGTCGGACGCACTCCTCGGCCTCTCTCGCGCGATCTCGTCGGACGCACTCCTCGGCCTCTCTCGCGCGATCTCGTCGGACGCACTCCTCGGCCTCTCTCGCGCGATCTCGTCGGACGCACTCCTCGGCCTCTCTCGCGCGATCTCGTCGGACGCACTCCTCGGCCTCTCTCGCGCGATCTCGTCGGACGCACTCCTCGGCCTCTCTCGCGCGATCTCGTCGGACGCACTCCTCGGCCTCTCTCGCGCGATCTCGTCGGACGCACTCCTCGGCCTCTCTCGCGCGATCTCGTCGGACGCACTCCTCGGCCTCTCTCGCGCGATCTCGTCGGACGCACTCCTCGGCCTCTCTCGCGCGATCTCGTCGGACGCACTCCTCGGCCTCTCTCGCGCGATCTCGTCGGACGCACTCCTCGGCCTCTCTCGCGCGATCTCGTCGGACGCACTCCTCGGCCTCTCTCGCGCGATCTCGTCGGACGCACTCCTCGGCCTCTCTCGCGCGATCTCGTCGGACGCACTCCTCGGACTCTCTCGCGCGATCTCGTCGGACGCACTCCTCGGACTCTCTCGCGCGATCTCGTCGGACGCACTCCTCGGACTCTCTCGCGCGATCTCGTCGGACGCACTCCTCGGACTCTCTCGCGCGATCTCGTCGGACGCACTCCTCGGACTCTCTCGCGCGATCTCGTCGGACGCACTCCTCGGACTCTCTCGCGCGATCTCCTCGGACGCACTCCTCGGACTCTCTCGCGCGATCTCCTCGGACGCACTCCTCGGACTCTCTCGCGCGCGATCTCCTCGGACGCACTCCTCGGACGCACTCCTCGGACTCTCTCGCGCGCGATCTCCTCGGACGCACTCCTCGGACGCACTCCTCGGACTCTCTCGCGCGCGATCTCCTCGGACGCACTCCTCGGACGCACTCCTCGGACGCACTCCTCGGACGCACTCCTCGGACGCACTCCTCGGACGCACTCCTCGGACTCTCTCGCGCGCGATCTCCTCGGACGCACTCCTCGGACGCACTCCTCGGACGCACTCCTCGGACTCTCTCGCGCGCGATCTCCTCGGACGCACTCCTCGGACTCTCTCGCGCGCGATCTCCTCGGACGCACTCCTCGGACTCTCTCGCGCGCGATCTCCTCGGACGCACTCCTCGGACTCTCTCGCGCGCGATCTCCTCGGACGCACTCCTCGGACTCTCTCGCGCGCGATCTCCTCGGACGCACTCCTCGGACTCTCTCGCGCGCGATCTCCTCGGACGCACTCCTCGGACTCTCTCGCGCTCGATCTCCTCGGACGCACTCCTCGGACTCTCTCGCGCTCGATCTCCTCGGACGCACTCCTCGGACTCTCTCGCGCTCGATCTCCTCGGACGCACTCCTCGGACTCTCTCGCGCGCGATCTCCTCGGACGCACTCCTCGGCCTCTCTCGCGCGATCTCCTCGGACGCACTCCTCGGCCTCTCTCGCGCGATCTCCTCGGACGCACTCCTCGGCCTCTCTCGGACGCACTCCTCGGCCTCTCTCGGACGCACTCCTCGGACTCTCTCGCGCGCGATCTCCTCGGACGCACTCCTCGGCCTCTCTCGCGCGATCTCCTCGGACGCACTCCTCGGCCTCTCTCGCGCGATCTCCTCGGACGCACTCCTCGGCCGCACTCCTCGGCCTCTCTCGGACGCACTCCTCGGCCTCTCTCGGACGCACTCCTCGGCCTCTCTCGGACGCACTCCTCGGCCTCTCTCGGACGCACTCCTCGGCCTCTCTCGGACGCACTCCTCGGCCTCTCTCGGACACTCCTCGGCCTCTCTCGCGCGATCTCGGACGCACTCCTCGGCCTCTCTCGGACGCACTCCTCGGCCTCTCTCGGACGCACTCCTCGGCCTCTCTCGGACGCACTCCTCGGCCTCTCTCGGACGCACTCCTCGGCCTCTCTCGGACACACTCCTCGGCCTCTCTCGGACGCACTCCTCGGCCTCTCTCGGACGCACTCCTCGGCCTCTCTCGCGCGATCTTGGACACACTCGGCCTCTCGCGCGATCTCAGACACACTCCTCGGCCTCTCTCGGGCGCACTCCTCGGCCTCTCTCGGACGCACTCCTCGGCCTCTCTCGGACGCGCACTCCTCGGCCTCTCTCGGACGCACCTCGGCCTCTCTCGCGCGATCTCGGACGCACTCCTCGGCCTCTCTCGGACGCACTCCTCGGCCTCTCTCGGACGCACTCCTCGGCCTCTCTCGGACGCACTCCTCGGCCTCTCTCGAACGCACTCCTCGGCCTCTCTCGGACGCACTCCTCGTCCTCTCTCGGACGCACTCCTCGGCCTCTCTCGGACGCACTCCTCGGCCTCTCTCGCGCGATCTCGGACGCACTCCTCGGTCTCTCTCGGACGCACTCCTCGGTCTCTCTCGGACGCACTCCTCGGTCTCTCTCGGACGCACTCCTCGGTCTCTCTCGGACGCACTCCTCGGTCTCTCTCGGACGCACTCCTCGGTCTCTCTCGGACGCACTCCTCGGTCTCTCTCGGACGCACTCCTCGGTCTCTCTCGGACGCACTCCTCGGTCTCTCTCGGACGCACTCCTCGGTCTCTCTCGGACGCACTCCTCGGTCTCTCTCGGACGCACTCCTCGGTCTCTCTCGGACGCACTCCTCGGCCTCTCTCGGACGCACTCCTCGGCCTCTCTCGGACGCACTCCTCGGCCTCTCTCGGACGCACTCCTCGGCCTCTCTCGGACGCACTCCGCGGCCTCTCTCGGACACTCCTCTGCCTCTCTCGCGCGATCTCGGACGCACTCCTCGGTCTCTCTTGGACGCACGATCTCGGACACACTCGGTCTCTCTCGCGCGATCTCTGACACACTCGGTCTCTCTCGCGCGATCTCTGACACACTCCTCGGCCTCTCTCGGACGCACTCCTCGGCCTCTCTCGGACGCACTCCTCGGCCTCTCTCGGACGCACTCCTCGGCCTCTCTCAGACACTCCTCGGCCTCTCTCAGACACTCCTCGGTCTCTCTCGCGCGATCTCGGACACACTCCTCGGTCTCTCTCGGACACACTCCTCGGCCTCTCTCGGCCACGGACACACTCGGCCTCTCTCGGACGCACCCCTCGGCCTCTCTCGGACGCACTCCTCGGCATCTCTCGGACGCACTCCTCGGTTTCTCTCGGACACTCCTCGGTCTCTCTCGGACACACTCGGTCTCTCTCGCGCGATCTCGGACACACTCCCCGTCTCTCGGACACTCCTCGGTCTCTCTCGGACACATTCCTCGGTCTCTCTCGGACACACTCCTCGGTCTCTCTCGGACACACTCCTCGGTCTCTCTCGGACACACTCCTCGGTCTCTCTCGGACACACTCGGCCTCTCGCGCGATCTCGGACACACTCGGCCTCTCACGCGATCTCGGACACACTCGGCCTCTCGCGCGATCTCAGACACACTCCTCGGCCTCTCTCGGACACACTCCTCGGCCTCTCTCGGACACACTCCTCGGCCTCTCTAGGACACAGTCCTCGGCCTCTCTCGGACACAGTCCTCGGCCTCTCTCGGACGCACTCCTCGGCCTCTCTCGGACGCACTCCTCGGCCTCTCTCGGACGCACTCCTCGGCCTCTCTCTGACGCACTCCTCGGCCTCTCTCGGACGCACTCCTCGGCCTCTCTCAGACACTCCTCGGTCTCTCTCGCGCGATCTCGGACACACTCCTCGGTCTCTCTCGGACACACTCCTCGGCCTCTCTCGGCCACGGACACACTCGGCCTCTCTCGGACGCACCCCTCGGCCTCTCTCGGACGCACTCCTCGGCCTCTCTCGGACGCACTCCTCGGTTTCTCTCGGACACTCCTCGGTCTCTCTCGGACACACTCGGTCTCTCTCGCGCGATCTCGGACACACTCCCCGTCTCTCTCGGACACTCCTCGGTCTCTCTCGGACACATTCCTCGGTCTCTCTCGGACACACTCCTCGGTCTCTCTCGGACACACTCCTCGGTCTCTCTCGGACACACTCCTCGGTCTCTCTCGGACACACTCGGCCTCTCGCGCGATCTCGGACACACTCGGCCTCTCGCGCGATCTCAGACACACTCCTCGGCCTCTCTCGGACACACTCCTCGGCCTCTCTCGGACACACTCCTCGGCCTCTCTAGGACACAGTCCTCGGCCTCTCTCGGACACAGTCCTCGGCCTCTCTCGGACGCACTCCTCGGCCTCTCTCGGACGCACTCCTCGGCCTCTCTCGGACGCACTCCTCGGCCTCTCTCTGACGCACTCCTCGGCCTCTCTCGGACGCACTCCTCGGCCTCTCTCAGACACTCCTCGGTCTCTCTCGCGCGATCTCGGACACACTCCTCGGTCTCTCTCGGACACACTCCTCGGCCTCTCTCGGCCACGGACACACTCGGCCTCTCTCGGACGCACCCCTCGGCCTCTCTCGGACGCACTCCTCGGCCTCTCTCGGACGCACTCCTCGGTTTCTCTCGGACACTCCTCGGTCTCTCTCGGACACACTCGGTCTCTCTCGCGCGATCTCGGACACACTCCCCGTCTCTCTCGGACACTCCTCGGTCTCTCTCGGACACATTCCTCGGTCTCTCTCGGACACACTCCTCGGTCTCTCTCGGACACACTCCTCGGTCTCTTTCGGACACACTCCTCGGTCTCTCTCGGACACACTCGGCCTCTCGCGCGATCTCGGACACACTCGGCCTCTCACGCGATCTAGGACACACTCGGCCTCTCGCGCGATCTCAGACACACTCCTCGGCCTCTCTCGGACACACTCCTCGGCCTCTCTCGGACACACTCCTCGGCCTCTCTAGGACACAGTCCTCGGTCTCTCTCGGACACACTCGGCCTCTCGCGCGATCTCGGACACACTCGGCCTCTCACGCGATCTCGGACACACTCGGCCTCTCGCGCGATCTCAGACACACTCCTCGGCCTCTCTCGGACACACTCCTCGGCCTCTCTCGGACACACTCCTCGGCCTCTCTAGGACACAGTCCTCGGCCTCTCTCGGACACAGTCCTCGGCCTCTCTCGGACGCACTCCTCGGCCTCTCTCGGACGCACTCCTCGGCCTCTCTCGGACGCACTCCTCGGCCTCTCTCTGACGCACTCCTCGGCCTCTCTCGGACGCACTCCTCGGCCTCTCTCAGACACTCCTCGGTCTCTCTCGCGCGATCTCGGACACACTCCTCGGTCTCTCTCGGACACACTCCTCGGCCTCTCTCGGCCACGGACACACTCGGCCTCTCTCGGACGCACCCCTCGGCCTCTCTCGGACGCACTCCTCGGCCTCTCTCGGACGCACTCCTCGGTTTCTCTCGGACACTCCTCGGTCTCTCTCGGACACACTCGGTCTCTCTCGCGCGATCTCGGACACACTCCCCGTCTCTCTCGGACACTCCTCGGTCTCTCTCGGACACATTCCTCGGTCTCTCTCGGACACACTCCTCGGTCTCTCTCGGACACACTCCTCGGTCTCTCTCGGACACACTCCTCGGTCTCTCTCGGACACACTCGGCCTCTCGCGCGATCTCGGACACACTCGGCCTCTCACGCGATCTCGGACACACTCGGCCTCTCGCGCGATCTCAGACACACTCCTCGGCCTCTCTCGGACACACTCCTCGGCCTCTCTCGGACACACTCCTCGGCCTCTCTAGGACACAGTCCTCGGCCTCTCTCGGACACAGTCCTCGGCCTCTCTCGGACGCACTCCTCGGCCTCTCTCGGACGCACTCCTCGGCCTCTCTCGGACGCACTCCTCGGCCTCTCTCTGACGCACTCCTCGGCCTCTCTCGGACACACTCCTCGGCCTCTCTCAGACACTCCTCGGTCTCTCTCGCGCGATCTCGGACACACTCCTCGGTCTCTCTCGGACACACTCCTCGGCCTCTCTCGGCCACGGACACACTCGGCCTCTCTCGGACGCACCCCTCGGCCTCTCTCGGACGCACTCCTCGGCCTCTCTCGGACGCACTCCTCGGTTTCTCTCGGACACTCCTCGGTCTCTCTCGGACACACTCGGTCTCTCTCGCGCGATCTCGGACACACTCCCCGTCTCTCTCGGACACTCCTCGGTCTCTCTCGGACACATTCCTCGGTCTCTCTCGGACACACTCCTCGGTCTCTCTCGGACACACTCCTCGGTCTCTCTCGGACACACTCCTCGGTCTCTCTCGGACACACTCGGCCTCTCGCGCGATCTCGGACACACTCGGCCTCTCACGCGATCTCGGACACACTCGGCCTCTCGCGCGATCTCAGACACACTCCTCGGCCTCTCTCGGACACACTCCTCGGCCTCTCTCGGACACACTCCTCGGCCTCTCTAGGACACAGTCCTCGGCCTCTCTCGGACACAGTCCTCGGCCTCTCTCGGACGCACTCCTCGGCCTCTCTCGGACGCACTCCTCGGCCTCTCTCGGACGCACTCCTCGGCCTCTCTCTGACGCACTCCTCGGCCTCTCTCGGACGCACTCCTCGGCCTCTCTCGGACGCACTCCTCGGTCTCTCTCGGACCACTCCTCGGTCTCTCTCGGACACACTCCTCGGTCTCTTTCGCGTGATCTCGGACACACTCCTCGGTCTCTCTCGCGTGATCTCGGACACACTCCTCGGACACACGATCTCGGACACACTCGGTCTCTCTCGGGCGCGATCTCGGACACACTCGGTCTCTCATGCTCGATTAAATTGCCCCCAGGACTCTTATAACAGCCAAAATACGACCACACCTCAGATTTTGTCCTCTTGGATGGCTGAAAAATCCCCAGAGCGCTGTCACTGCCTTCCGCCATGTCTTCTCGTGCAAAAATAACGTTGCATGCTCGCGTGGCGTCGCGCCTGCGACAGACTGATTCTGGCTGAACAGGATTTACTGCGAGTTTTCAAAATCACGATAATCAAACACGGTTTTAGTGATAATTAAATTTTAAACGATAATACTAACCGTCAGGACATTTTATCGTGGTTTATCGCGAAACCGGTAATCGTCCCACACTCTCTGGCGATCTCGGACACACTCGGTCTCTCTCGGGCACACTCGGCCTCTCTCGGACACACTCGGTCTCTCTCGGGCACACTCGGCCTCTCTCGGACACACTCGGTCTCTCTCGGGCACACTCGGTCTCTCTCGGGCACACTCGGTCTCTCTCTCTCGGGCACACTCGGTCTCTCTCTCTCGGAAACACTCGGTCTCTCTCGGGCACACTCGGTCTCTCTCCGGCACACTCGGTCTCTCTCGGGCACACTTGGTCTCTCTCGCGTGATCTTGGGCACACTCGGTCTCTCGTGCGATCTCGGCCAGACTCGGTCTCTCTTGCCTCTCGTGCGCGATCTCTGACACACTCGGTCTCTCTCGGGCACACTGGGTCTCTCTCGGACACACTCGGTCTCTCTCGGACACACTCGGTCTCTCTCGGGCACACTCGGTCTCTCTCGCGTGATCTTAGGCACACTCGGTCTTTCGTGCGATCTCGGGCAGACTCGGTCTCTCTCGCCTCTCGTGCGCGATCTCGGACACACTCGGTCTCTCTCGGGCACACTCGGTCTCTCTCGGGCACACTCTGTCTCTCTCGCGTGATCTTGGGCACACTCGGTCTCTCGTGCGATCTCGGGCAGACTCGTCTCT
The DNA here is from genome assembly GCF_051911475.1 of Siphateles boraxobius. NCBI lineage: Eukaryota > Metazoa > Chordata > Actinopteri > Cypriniformes > Leuciscidae > Siphateles > Siphateles boraxobius. The sequence continues at coordinate 1,310,453 of NW_027508733.1, forward strand.
CGCGCTCGCTCGCGGAGTTCGCTTCGCTTTTGTCCAGTCCGGCGCCTCATAGATCTGCTCCGCTCTGCACTCAACTTTTTTTTATTTATACTCAAACAACTCTGAGAATTATTGACTGGGGTAATAATCGCGCGACACAACGAATCGATATTGAAATTCGCTGCCAACTATTTTAATAATCGAAAAAGATTTTCACGTCTGCATAATTTAAAACTTCATCAGAAAACACATACTGGTGACAAAGCTCATAAGTGCTTTGAGTGTGGGAAGAGTTTTACAACACTGGAGGACTCACACTGGAGAGAAACCGTACAACCTTACTAATGCTCACATCAGTTCACAAATAAATGATAGAATATTCCCATCAGCCTTCATTATACCTCATTTGTGTAAATCAATTCATAAAAATGCATTAAAATTATGATTTTTATTTTCATTTCAGGCCCGATGGAGGAAAATGAGGAGATTGGAGAGGAGAAACATCATGTCAAAACTGAAGAGAAAACTCCCTCACAGACTGAAAGTATTTCTTTGAAAATAAGAGACAAGAAATATTTCATCTGCCATAAGTGTCTGAGTAGTTTCACACGACAAGAAGCCCTTCAGGAACACATGATCATCCACACTATTGAGAAAGTGCATGAATGTGATCATTGTGGCAAAACATTTTTGTGTGCTTCAGCCCTAAAGAGCCACCTCAGAGTTCATTCACAGGAGAAACCATATTTATGTTCTTTGTGTGGGAAGAGTTTTAAATACAAACTAAGTCTCGAGATTCACACGAGAGTCCACACTGGAGAGAAACCGTTCACATGTGATCAGTGTGGGAAGAGTTTTACACAATATTCAAACCTTAAGGAACACATGAACATTCACACTGGAGAGAAACCATACGAATGTGATCAATGTGGCAGAACATTTTCGAGGGCTACAGGCCTATCGACCCACATGTTAGTTCATTCACAGGAGAAACCACATTTATGTTCTTTGTGTGGAAAAAGATTTTCACATCTGCATAATTTAAAACTTCATCAGAAAACACATACTGGTGAGAAAGCTCATAAGTGCTTTGAGTGTGGGAAGAGTTTTATTACCGCTATACGTTTGAAACAACACTGGAGGACTCACACTGGAGAGAAACCGTACAAGTGTTCACACTGCGACAAGAGATTCCGTCGGTCTGAACATGTGAAAACACACGAGAGGATCCACACTGGAGAGAAACCGTATCACTGCACTCCATGTGGGAAGAGTTTCACTCAAATATCTTCTCTACACAGTCATATAAAATACAATCACAGTAAGTATCTTAACTTCAGATCCAGCACCTTCAAGTCACTTTGTAAAGAAATACTGAATACGTAATACGCATGCGCATGATTTCACAGTTTTCTCAGATTCACATTTTGAAGTTTACATTAAGATAAATGTTTCTTTTTAATACTTTTGAAAACTGCATTTTAAGGCACCCAAAACACAGGTGTTATGCAAATGAATGGCCAAAACGCATACGTTTTCAATTTTAGTTTAAAGCAGTGTTTAAACGGCCCCAAAATCTGTCCTAATCACCCTGCTGAAAAAAATACAAACCATTTGAAAGAATTTGTAATGGTTATAATGGGAATTGTATTGGTTTGAATGGAAACTAAAAAGGTCTGTGTAACAAAACCAGCTCAAAGGCCAATCAAAAATAGCTAAAAACAAGCCCAGTGACCATATAATATCAAAAGTCAACATATGCCAATACCATACCTAAAATACATATTTTACTGTTAATGATATGCATTATACTCAATTTCATCTTGAAAATCACTAGTAGGAATCATAAGCAGTCTCTTTTCATAAGGGAGCTCAAAGGCCCCTTTCTCTCAAATTCATATTCTAGTTAAATTTTATCATTGGTAGAATGTATCATATTTCAATAAATGCATGTCAGTGAATTACAGTAATACATATTCGTTTGTCTGAAAAACACTTCTACAGCCACCAGTTATTTTACTTTGAAATGTGTTTCCAGGCTGGAATGTGTGTTTTTGCTTTGGTCTGTGATAGTGCACGTTGCCAATAAGCACATTTTCATTGTCCATTGCGCTCGTTCCTGTTGCGTGTGCTCAAACTGGCGACCCGTGTGAGCGTCGAGTCTGAGGAGGCGGGAGAAACAACAATCTCCGATATTTTGAATAGGACTGCAGTCATTCGTACAGACTGCACCTTTAAACTATCATATATAATGTTGAATATAATGTATAATAATGCAATGGGGGAATATTTTTTGTATTGAATTGTGACGTGTATCGTTACACCCCTTATTTGTAGTGGAAACCATTAGAACTTCTGTGATGGTTTTTACTGTTTGTTTGTTTTTCAGCTGGGCAGCCACAGCGAGCGACAGGACAAAGAAACACCATCTGAGTTTGTCACCGTGAATAAAGTTCATCTTCAAGACCAGTGGATTCAATGGTGATATTTAGACCAACTCAAATATGTATATCATGTATGTCATTTTGCTTCCTGATATAAATTAAAAATCATTATGCTTTATTATGAATTTCATTTTATGTTTAATTTTACACTGCATATGTATCACTTGTTGTTTGTTCACACTTTTATTAAGTTAATTGTATGATTATTTTTAACTTGTTCTTTGTTGTTTTTAAAACAACTAGTTATTCTTATAGTGTAGTTAGAAAACGCAGATGTAAGATATACTGTCATGTAGCTTCGCAACTGGCCTTCTTCACTTATATTCTCTTGAGATGCTTTGCTATCTTGTTAGATAGAGGTTATGCGCGTGACGTCACCATCGGCCGGAGTGACTGCAGTTACACACAGACTGAGTTGTAATAAACACTGAGCGACAGCATTTGTTTTCAGTGTGAATGCCGGGATAAAAACACTAAATGTTATAAAACGGGAAAGAGCTTTGAGATTGACTGTACAACTAGTTTCACCAAGAAATCTGAGGTATATTTTTGCAGACTGACGAAAGCTACAGAACAGAGAAGCAAATGGATCCTGCGATTCACAGAAACAACTGGATCCAGGCAGAGAAATGTGGATTTGCTGTTATTATTTTGTCAATATGCTGATTTTAGGGGTAAAATCATACGCTATATATTGTATTGACAACTCATAAATAAAATATTTACCATCATATATTCTGCAGAATTGGATGTTTTTAAATAAATTACACAAGTTTTAAGGCTGTACGATATATATATAACATTGATATAAGTGATTACATGGATTTAAACCTACTGTAAAGCCCGGCTGGATCGGCCCAGAGAAGGTTTTCCGATCAGCGGGCGAAGGTCTCTGCGTGTTACTGTCTTTCCTTTTCCGTAACATTCGAGATTAAATGTAATACATTTTCTCATATGTATCAACTCGTTATTTCATCTGACTCCATAAATGAAAAAGGTTTTAATTGTATCTGGGCATCATTAAAAGTCTACGAATATTTGATTATTCTTTTTTAACTCTCTAATTATGTGTTACCCGCTCAGATTAGGAAGCTATACCGCTCAAATATCCTCGCGTCTTCCGCGGGTCTCACGCTCACAATCTCGCCAGTTTCGGTCATCAAAAACAGAGGTAATTGGCTAATCTCTTAAAAGGTCGGATACACCCTTACATAATCAAAGATACTTTTAAATAGCCCCCTTGAATTTGCATACACTTTATTTAATATAACGTTTACGACAGAGGTATGGCCACTACTATATGTAAGTTAACCAACTTTACTTATCTTATAATAGTTTTGGATTGGCCATCCCGTGGTTTCCCACGTACACTTATCTAAAAGTAATATTAAGGTCTAGGGAGGTTTAACTCCCTCACTGTGAAGTTCATTAGGTTTGGTATTTGTCTGGAAAACAAAGAATTTGATATTGTTATTAATTTTTTTGTTTTTTTGTTATGTCTTGAAAAAGTTGTTCATTCATAAGTGCAGATGGTTTAAAACTAAACCCAACTTTAATCAGTAGAAGAATGAGGTTAAACTCATGTGCAAATCTTTAAAATTGGTTAAAAACCAGAAAGCCCTTAAATTGATTTCTCTTTTGGATAGGCCTACATATAAACTAATTTAAAAAGCCCCCTTTGATCTATTCATTCATTTTATTTTATTATTTGTTTGTTTGTTTTATTGTGATTTTTGTTACTAGCTATGCTCAACCTTAGGCTGAACAATTGCTGTCATATTCAGAGATTTGATTGTATATATTTGTGTTGTGGAAGCAAAATAAAAAATGTATCTCGTCTCGCGGTGATGACGTCACCACGATCGCGCGCTCCCCGTTCAGCGACTGTGGACCATAGACATAGAAGTGGACAGAGCCATCTCATTGGAACTCAGTTGAGACAGTTGAAGCCCATTTTTAGCGATTTTTTAGCACATCCGTTCCTGACGCGCAGACTGCTGACTGATGCTGAAGATTGGAACTAATGTTGCTGTGGTGAGTGATATGAACTCCATGATACGACAGAAGTACCCCAAATTGTTCTGTGGAGTAGGCAAACTAAACACAAAACAAATTAGTCTGCACATAGACAGCACAGTGACACCGGTTGCACAGCCCCTTAGGCGGGTCCCATTCCACCTCAGAGAGGCTGTTGAGGAAAAAATAAATGAGCTGCTCCACATGGACATTATCGAAAAAGTCAATGGAGCAACCCCTTGGGTAAACCCAGTTGTCATTGTACCCAAAGCGAATGGGGAAATAAGGATGTGTTTGGACATGAGACAAGCAAACACTGCAATCATTCGTGGGCGGTTCCCGATCCCCACAGTGGATGAACTTTTGCAAGGTATGAATGGGTCAGTCGTTTTCAGCAAACTAGACCTGAAATGGGGGTACCATCAGCTGGAATTGACCCCGGAATCAAGAGACATCACCACGTTCGCCGTTCATAATAGCATATATAGGTTCAAAAGACTGGTGTTTGGAGTGACATCAGCAAGTGAGCAGTACCAGCACGAAATAGCCGCTGTTCTGGCTGGCATCGAAGGAGTAGAGAACATATCAGACGACATCATCATCCATGCGCCTGACAAAGAGGCTCATGAGAAAAGAATGCATGCAGTACTAAAGAGACTGGAAAGCTGCGGCTTGACTCTGAATGTAGAGAAGTGCCAGTTTAACATGGACAAATTGGTGTTTATGGGCATGCTGTTGTCAGTGAAAGGCATAGGCCCGACGGCAGAGAGGGTGAGAGCAGTTGTGGAGGCAAGAGAGCCTGAAAACGTTTCAGAGGTGAGAAGCTTTCTCGGTTTAGCTGGCTATAGTAGCCGCTTCATACCTCAGTTTGCGAGCATCTCAGAACCTCTGCGCAGACTAACAAAAAAAAAGACACCAAATTTCATTTTGGAACTGATCAGAAGAAAGCTTTCAAAACTCTCAAAGATAAGTTGGCCGAGGCCACAACATTGGCTTACTTTGACAAGGACGCACCAACTAAAGTTATTGCTGATGCTGGACCAAATGGTGTTGGAGCAGTACTAGTTCAGGACCAAAGTGAAGGAATGGTTCCTGTCTGCTATGTGAGCAGGAGCTTGACAGAGTGCGAACAAAGGTATTCGCAAACAGAGCGCGAAGAACTTGCTCTGGTCTGGGCATGTGAACGATTGCACCCTTACGTGTATGGTCGGAAGTTTGATCTCATCACAGACCACAAAGCATTGGAAAAAATGTATAGCCCTCGCTCAAAACCATGCGCACGAATCGAAAGGTGGGTCTTGAGATTACAGCCTTATGATTTCCGGGTGATTCACATACCTGGAACACACAACATCGCAGATCCTCTGTCACGTCTGCTGGGCCCATCAGCCAAAGGTGAGATGCACACACATAAAGCAGAGGAATATGTGCGGTTTATAGCAGTTTGTGCCACACCCAGCGCCCTGACCACCAAGGAAGTCGAGCAGATCTCAGCAAATGATGTGGAATTACAGAGACTGAGGACTGCTATTCAAACAGGTTGTTTTGATGACTGTCCTGCATACAGACATATTGCAGGTGAGCTATGTGTCATTGGCCAAATAATACTCAGAGGAACAAGAATTGTTTTGCCACAGTCGCTGCGAGGAAGAGCGTTACAGTTGGCACATGAGGGTCATCTTGGTGTGGTAGGAACAAAACAACACCTGAGAACAAAGGTTTGGTGGCCCGGAATGGACAGGGCCGCAAAAAGACTTGTGAGGACATGTCATGGTTGTCAGTTGGTAGCGAAACCAGATGTTCCTGAACCGCTATCGCCCACAGTGATGCCTGAAGGGCCATGGCAAAACTTAGCCACAGATTTACTTGGTCCTTTACCGGATGGACATTCGATTCTGGTTGTTGTCGACTATTACAGCAGGTACTATGAATATGCAATCCTCAAGTCAACAACTGCAGAAAAAGTGATTGACCGTTTGGAAGACATTTTCAGTCGGCACGGACTTCCCTTAACAATCAGGTCAGATTGTGGCCCACAATTCAAATCCAGTCAGTTTCAGGCTTTTTGTCAGGAGAACGGAATCCACCATATCAGAACAACTCCAAAGTGGGCACAAGCAAATGGAGAAGTGGAAAGACAAAACGCATCACTGATGAAACGAGTACGGATTGCCCATGCTGAGGGCCAGGATTGGAAAAGAGAGCTACGCAAATATGTGACTGTCTACAGGTCCATACAACACGCCACAACGGGCAAAAGCCCAGCGGAACTTCTTTTTCAGAGGAAGATCAGAGGGAAGTTACCAGACATCACAACTCCACATAGTGACCTTGAAGCTCGAGACAAAGGCGCGGAGCAGAAAGGAAAAGCCAAGATATACACAGACCACAGACGAGGCGCTAAGACATCAGGCATAGCGGTTGGAGATCAAGTGCTTGTGAAACAGGATAAAATAGACAAATTCACAACAACATTTCACAGCACTCCTCACAAGGTTGTACGCAGAGAAGGTAACAGCGTTGTTGTTCAGTCACCCACTGGAGCAAAGTATGCACGGCATACAACATTTGTCAAGAAGTTTCTGTCTGCGGAAACACCAACATTGGATGGTGAAATGATATGTGCTCAGGAGCCAAGTAATGATAAGGAGCAAAAGGGAAGTGCAGAGGAATGCAAAGGGAACTGTGAAACATTTCAGAGAGAGGAACAGATTCCTAAAGCTTGCAGACCCCAGAGACAAATCAAATTGCCTGAAAGGTTTAGAGACTATGTTGTTGAGTGACTGATAAGGTTAGGCCATGTAAGAAGGAAAACAACTAAAAATCAGATCAAGAGTTATGTTGGGGTGCGATGCATCTGTTCAGAAAGCATTGCTGATGTTCTATCAAGATGTACAGTGTTACATGTACTTTGAATGTTCTGAACGCTCTTAATCTGTAAGAAAATGTGAATGTTTAATTTGGGTAAGTTCATATTCTAGTAGAGGGGGGATGTTGTGTAACGATGTGACGTCATCGACGTCATCACGGACAAAGTGGAGATAAAGGATGGATGGAAGTTAAATCTGGTGTCTGTGTGGTTCGATCCGAAGTTACTAGAAAGTATATAACAATAGCCAAATTACAATGGTTGATAACGATACCAGCAAATGCTTATTTAAGTAACGTATTATAAGTGAGACGATCTGCTGCTGATCCTGAATGGCTTGTTGAATGAGTATGAAGAGTGTGTAAAGTAACATCTTTTAGCAACTGTGTGAAAGTGAATAGCACATAACAGGCACAATGCAGGTATAAAACATGAGTATTTTTTATTTTGATACATTATTTTATACCTTATCGCAAGAGTCAGTGTAATATTAGAGCACTTGCTTTTGGCATATTCTGACTAAAATAATCTGTTTTCTAGTAGCAAATACTTATAATAAAGGGAGATGATCTGCTGCTGATCCTGAATGGCTTGTTTAATGAGTATTGATAGTCTATGGATCATCACTATTATCAGAGCAGCTGAAAAGCCTCTTTATTTCATGTCAATAGATCCTGTTTTCACCTCATTCATTATGCTGATGTCTTCAGATCTGTAAATTGCCACATTAAGCTAATTTTTTTGTCAACAGACTTGAGCAAACGACACGATCAGATATTGTGACATCTAAGATATAGGTAAGTTACAGCATTTATTTAATTATTTTGTGATTAACCGTGTTTCATATAAAAGTAAAACAAAAAACTAAAGTACAATAAACAAAAACAAGTCGTTGCACCGTTGGTTTATTTGTTTCTTGGCAATTTGTAAAAATATATGTATCTGTTTGTAATTTCATATTTTATTCTTGCATTGTTTATATTTGATATTTTTAATTGTGTTTATTTTTTATATATATATTTGCCTATATATTAATTATAGGTAAGTTAAAAGTTTCATCAATAGATGGATAGTTGAATTTAAATTTGTGCGAATTTAATAAGTATAAAAACAAACTCAGTTAGTGATTTCTTCTTGATTTTGTCAGGTCTGCTCCTCCTCCTTCAGCGAAGCTCCTCCTCCTTCAGTGAAGCTCCTCCTCCTTCATTGAAGCTCCTCCTCTTTCAATGAAGCCCCTCCTCTTTCAGTGAAGCTCCTCCTCCTTCCGTGAAGCTCCTCCCACTGCAGTTCACTAATAAATGCTGTAATATTCCCATCAGCTACAAGTGAAGACGAGCATCAAACCATCAGGAAGAGCTGAAATCTGCAAACACAGAGTTTATTGAAGGACAGTGAGAACATGACAGATCCAGAACACTGCAGAATGAAACACACTGAAGAACAAAGAGGTTGGTGTATATTCCCGATTCTTCATTAATGAGGCTGAAGAACATTAAGGTCATAAAGCTTTGAGCAGTTCATCAGATTTACTGTTTGTAGTAGTGAGAAATCTTGAGAGTTAAGTGTTTCCTCTAGGATTTTTTCCAGCTGTTGTGGCATTTTAAGAAACACTATTTGTCATTATTAAATATGAGAAATTAAAAAACTTTTGTTCTTAGGCTAGCTAACTCGTGTTCACGTTTCCCTCATTCATGTGTTGAGCGCTACTTCAAAGAGCCATGAAATAGTAATGATGGGAGCAGGGAAATCTATTTAGAGCGCCTTATTTTATTCATTAAAATATTGATATTAAGCTCCAGCATATCGATTATCGTATCGCAGGGAGAAGGCCAACAATATATCGCCATATTGATCATTTGTCAGCAAGTAGTGTTGCATGATATTGGAAAAAACTGCGATATTTTGCTTTTCTGCTATATATATATTGCATTATGAACAGTGTTGGGGGTAATGCGTTTAAAGTAATGCGAGTTACTTAGTCAGATTTTTTTCAAGTAACTAGTAAAGTAACACATTACTTTCAAATTTTCAACAACATATCGCAAGTTTTATAACGCAAGTTACTTTGCTTTTCCATGATTTGACTGGCAGCTCTCCTGTCCCCATGTTGAGAGTGTTATGGAATATCCAATCATTCTATTATAATTATGCCTTTTTGTGTGTAAAGTACTTATGTGTTGTAGTCAACCACAGTGGTAACTTTACATAATGAAAGTGTTTTTATAAAGCAAGACACTAGAGGCTGCTGTTAAACGATTTATTAAGAAAGTGTTATATAATGAGGGACACTTTTAACCATTTATTGAGAAAGTGGTTTATGAAGTAAAAAACACTGCAACTGTTGTTGTAAGCATTTATTAAGAGTGTGGTTTATAAAGTAAGAAGATGACACATTGAATATGGTAAGCATATAAAGAATGTGGTTTATAAAGAAATAAGACAACACTCTGAATGTATGATTCGGGCCACGAGGGTTACTGATAATTCCAGACTTTGGATTGGACAGATTGTCTCTAAAGAACTGAATGTATGATTCGGGCCACGAGGGAGCCTTCCACAATGCTAAGGGGTTTTCCAAATGTCCAAAAGTATGATGGACTATAAAAAGAACTGGAAAAGAATGTGAAGGTAACGCTGATTCACCAAGGACGTCTCCGGCCTCTTGCAGTTAAAACTTGTAAACGATTTTTTGATTTATGTTTTATATATTAGTACCTTTATGTAAACTAGTTAACCTGTATTTAAGTCTCTGCTTTACAAAAAATTGAGCTGAACTCACCACGAAGAAGTCTTCTGTAACCTAATTACTGTAAGTATGAATATTTAATTGCTTATTAATTAGAACAGATTTGACTTACTTTACCTAACCTGAGAATAATTAAAATACGTAAAAGGTGTGTTCATGTGTCAAACTTGTGAAAAGTAGACAAGTCTTGTACCTCTCAGATAAAGGAAACTATTTTCTTTAAATTATATTTTTTGCCCACATTTGTCTGTAAGGACCCTTGAGGGTCTAATAAATTATTTTTCAACCTAGACATGACTGAGATTTAATTTTTGTTTTCATTAACTTTTCGCATTATTTTTGTGTATGTTATAAATGTTAGTGGTATAAATCATAGGTATAAATAGTTAGCATTATTTTGCGCGTTTATGTGACATCACCGCGCTGACGTCATCATTAGTTTCCTTTCTCGTTCAGCGCGTTTGTTGTGTCTTCTGAGGTGAGTTCTGCAGTTCAGCTATTTCGCGCGTATTTACACATCCATAAAATACACTTTACACAGTTTGTTTCAGCGACATTTACAGGGTTATTTCTGAATTTTCATCGGATAAAGCGCCAAATGTCCGTCTTTTCTGGCGTCTGTAGACTGATTTAGTTCTGCACGAAACGAACATCTGAGGAAAATGTTGAAATCATTCAAACATGGACGATTTTTTCAAATGTTTAATTTTAAGAGTGATAATGTGGTGTTATTGAATGTATCTCAAACTTTTAAGTTTTGATCTGTGAGGAAATTTCATGGGGATATAAACATTTAACGCGGTCTTGTTCTTTAATGTGGCAATAAATTAAAAAAGAAACCTAATCAGTTATGTATGGGTAATGACAGGAATCATAAAACCCAATATCTAAAAATGGGTGTCATATTGTTGTAGTGTTTGTCAGATGTGATATGTAATACTATAATCTTTTATAATAGATGAATTATAATAATTAAGCATATATTCTGACGGTCTGAACTCAAACGTTTTCTTTTTACCACAGAGACCCAAAATGACTTCAGAATAACTATAATGGACAAAGTTTACAGTGCAAATATGCACAATAATGTGAACATATGAATGAAACGCACTGCCGCTTCCCACTTTTTTAACGGTATTATTCTTTTCCTAATGCTCACATCAGTTCACAAATAAATGATAGAATATTCCCATCAGCCTTCTCTCATTTGTGTAAATCAATTCATAAAAATGCATTAAAATTATGATTTTTATTTTCATTTCAGGTTCGATGGAGGAAAATGAGGAGATTGTAGAGGAGAAACATCATGTCAAAACTGAAGAGAAAACTCCCTCACAGACTGAAAGTATTTCTTTGAAAATAAGAGACAAGAAATATTTCATCTGCCATCAGTGTCAGAGTAGTTTCACACGACAAGAAGCCCTTCAGGAACACATGAACATCCACACTGGTGAGAAAGTGCATGAATGTGATCAATGTGGCAAAACATTTTTGTGTGCTTCAGCCCTAAAGAGCCACCTCAGAGTTCATTCACTGGAGAAACCATATTCATGTTCTTTGTGTGGAAAGAGTTTTAAATACAAACTAAGTCTCGAGAGGCACACGAGTGTCCACACTGGAGAGAAACCGTTCACATGTGATCAGTGTGGGAAGAGTTTTAAACGATCATCAAACCTTCAGGAACACATGAACATTCACACTGGAGAGAAACCATACGAATGTGATCAATGTGGCAAAACATTTTCGAGGGCTACAGGCCTATCGACCCACATGTTAGTTCATTCACAGGAGAAACCACATTCATGTTCTTTGTGTGGAAAAAGATTTTCACGTCTGCAGAGTTTAAAACTTCATCAGAAAACACATACTGGTGAAAAAGATCATAAGTGCTTTGAGTGTGGGAAGACTTTTATTACAACTGAACGTTTGAAACTGCACTGGAGGACTCACACTGGAGAGAAACCGTACAAGTGTTCACACTGCGACAAGAGATTCCGTCGGTCTGAACATGTGAAAACACACGAGAGGATCCACACTGGAGAGAAACCGTATCACTGCACTCCATGTGGGAAGAGTTTCACTCAAATATCTTCTCTACGCAGTCATATAAAATACAATCACAGCAAGTAAATCATATTCAGATCCAGCACTTTCAGGTCTAATGCTGTCATCACCGAACGTGACACAATAATACCGTCAAGCAATAAAATCTCTTCACAATCTGTTCTAACCAGCCACAACGAGCGACAGGACAAAGAAACATCTTCTAAATTTGTCACAGTGAATAAAGTTAATCTTCAAGACCAGAAGTTTACACTGTGAGATGATTATTCTTGTATATAATTTTGCTTCATGGTATAAAATAATTTTCATAATACTTTATTATGAGTTAAATGTTATGTATTATTTTTATGATGCATTTTTATCATAGTTTGTTTATACTTTTAAGAAGGAAAATATACAGGGTTTCTTTACAGGTTCAGACCATAGACTGTAAAAAAAAGATGGACGACGCCCCTTCGCTCTCTTCCATTGGCGAGAAGTGAAGCCATCATTGTCCCGATATGGCGCTGACATCTTGGGACTTGAGTCTGCGCAGTTGCAATTTAGGACCAGGCATGCACAGTAGTGAGCAGGAAGTAAAGCTGCGAAATCAACGTCCCGCTCGCGATATTTTTTTTCACAGGATGGTAGGGGAAGACTCATGAATATTCATTGGGGAACTCATCCCTGATTGGTCTTAACCCCAGTGACTGGTAGGTTTAGGGGCGGGGTTAGGGGGTAGGTCATCAGACCAATCAGGCATGAGTTCCCTAATGAATATTCATGAGTCTACCCCTACCATCCTGTGAAAAAAAAGATCGCGTCCCGCCCTCACTTCGCTGAATCAATCTTAAGCACGCATAGACATCATAAGCACGCGCCTCTGCTGCAGAGCAACCCATTATGTCGTGTGAAATAATTATTGAAATTTAGATATTAAATTTAAAGCTCCAATCTCCTCAGTCATCCAAAGATCCCGAAAAAAAGTCTGTTGTTGCTTCAGTGACTACTTTGCTCAGAGAACCTGTCAATCACAGCTGTCAATCATGTACGCCACAGCGCCGTTTTTATAGCATCAAATAACTAACTAAAAACAAACTTATTTTAAAAACAAACACTTGAAATTACATCGGCGTGATGAAAACTACAGTAAATGAGAGAAACTATCTTTGGAAAAAAGATATGTGAAGTGTAATTTAATTGTTTAGTTGGTCTCATGTCCCATTGAATAACATGGGGAGGCGGGGTTTATGAGCTATACTAGGACCGGCCACCAGGGGGCGATCGAGACGCTTTGGCTTCACTTTTCAGGGCTTGTGCGGCACGCTTGGTTCAGACTTTTATTATTATTTTTCTTTCTTTTGTAGAGAGATGTCACATTTGTTTACACTTTGTATTTTAACTAGTTAACCTTCATTGTTAATTTTTCTGTCTACTTATTATTTTTGCATCAAGAATACATTTCATAATTTTAGTTATATCTAAGCCATTAAAATATCGTGATTGTTTTGGGCTTTAAATTTCTCAATAAAGCTTTAATGTCTAATATATTTCACCCCACTCATGACTGAGATTAAATGGCCTGCTCTCTGTCTTCGTCTGTAACGGATTAAAAAAAAAAAAAGAGTTTTATTGATGTTTTTTATACAGTATTTGCCGCGGGGTTTTGATTATCGACCGTTAATTTTGACCCGCGGTGATGACGACATTACCAGCGCGCGCTCCTTCAGTCAGTTGTGTCGAGTCTTCTGAGGTGAACGGTTAACGCGGTTTCGTGTTACTGTAAAATACTCTTTACGCTGTTTAAAGAACATTTTACGCGGTCATTTCGGAATTGTTTCCATCGTGTCCATTCCAGAAGATATCAGTTTCACCTACAAAACGGTATGTTAGTGAACTGCTTTGCTCCCTTGAATGGAGTTATTAGGAAATAGAATATAATGTTTGATAAGGATGGGTGTCATTAGTTGTATGACTTTATATAACTGCTATGTTTCTGTATCATTTGAGAAATGATAGTAGGTAAGTGACAAACACGTTTTAGAAGTTCGTTTTTAATATTTAATAATACATTATAAACTGATATAGACAAAGGTTTAATAATCCAGTTCCTAAATGACTTAAAATCTCTTCCCTGCTTTTTATTTTTAAAGATATAACCAATGTTCTGAGGTAGATCAGACATATCACGGTTCAGTTGGTGTTTTAATATTGAAACACATTAAATAAATTATATATATATATATATTTTCTTTCTTTCTTTCAAAATGATTAGAAACACTCATCTGACGGTGTTTAATACCGACAGAGTTGACACAAACTGATGGAGGTGGACAAATGTCCAACTGAAGTTTACAATAACTGACAAAACAACAAATTAAGACAACTAGCCTAACTCATTTTAACTAAAATGTAATTTAAACAATCCTTCCTGTGGTTTGTTTTGATCCTTTTAGCAATACAGTACGTCCCATTCTGGGTCTCCAGTAGCTCACAAAATATATTAATTAATGAATTTGTTCACCTTTTAAATTACATGTATTTTCCAAACATAGAGCATCTATTTAAAATAATACTATTGGAAATTATTTTAAAATAAAAGCAATGAATTGTCCCGGATATCCAGATTTCCTTTAGATGTAACTTTTAAGTAGTTTTATTTTGCTGAATTTCTTTATTATTTTTACTTATTTAGTAAAATAAGTACTTATTTACTTATAATAAAGTGAGATGATCTGCTGCTGATCCTGAATGGCTTGTTTAATGAGTATTGATAGTCTATGGATCATCACTATTATCAGAACAGCTGAAAAGCCTCTTTATTTCATGTCAATAGATCCTGTTTTCACCTCATTCATTATGCTGATGTCTTCAGATCTGTAAATTGCCACATTAAGCTCATTTTATTGTCAACAGACTTGAGCAAACGACACGATCAGCTATTGTGACATCCGTGATTAACTGTTTCATATAAAAAACAAGTATTTAAGTCTAAGTCAATTGGTAGATTATTTGTTTCTTGCAAATTTGTATATTTATTTATATAATAATTATATATATATATATATATTTTTTTTTTTAAATTTTTATTCTTACATGGTTTATGTTTTGGTATCTGGTAACTGGTTTTCTACAATTCTTTGCCAATTTGTTAATGAGAGGTAAGATAAATGTATGAAAAAAGTATGTAGATGAAATAGAGGTAGAAATAAAAAGGTAGATTTTGTCAATTCCAACAATTTGAGATTCATTTACTTAAACTACTCTACTAGACAGATAGGTGAATATAAATACTTAAAATGTGTGAATTAGTATTAAAATAAAAACCAGTAAGTGATTTCTTATTGATTTTGTCAGATCTGCTCCTCCTCCTTCAGTGAAGCTCCTCCTCCTTCAGTGAAGCTCCTCCCACTGCAATTCACCAATTATTGCTGGAATATTCCCATCAGCTACAAGTGAAGACGAGCATCAAACCATCAGGAAGAGCTGAAATCTGCAAACACAGAGTTTATTGAAGGACAGTGAGAACATGACAGATCCAGAACACTGCAGAATGAAACACACTGAAGAACAAAGAGGTTGGTGTTTATTCCTGATTCTTTATTAAAGGCACAGTATGTAAGCTTTGCCACTTGAAGTCGCTTATTCAAAACAAAGGCATAACTTGATGCTGTGAGTGAGTCAAACGAGTGTGGAAAAGGTACAGGGAATGAGCTTCAGCAGAACAACAGTGAACGGCGAACAGTAGATACAGTATATCCCACGTCAATGGTTATCAACTGGTGGGTTGCAAGACCGTTTTGAGCGAGTCGTATAGTGTGCAGTCAAAAAACAACAACAAATGTAATTCCCTGTCTTTCTGATGCCTCTTTTTAATTTTGAAAGACGCGTGTGAAAGCTGGTGACACTTCAGTCAGATGCTGAGAGAAACACGTCCTCATTAGCATCTGCGGTCAAGTCATTTATATGGTGCTTTTTACAATACAGATTGATTCAAAGGAGAAATAGGAAAATAATGCAGCAAAGATTGTTTTGGCTGCACTGCAGCTCTAGAAGAAAGTTATTGTCCAGTTTAAGTAAGTTCAGTGTTGATTCATTTCCGTTGTGAAAATAATTTATTAAACTAGGGGCCTTTTACACAACAGCGTTTTCCACTGAAAACAGAATGGTTTTATTGCGTTATGGGAGTTCATATATACGACAGCGACGTTTTGGTAGCCCTTTGAAATAGTTTTTTTTGAAAACGATATCGTTATCATCTCTGTGTAAACTTCAAAAACATGTATCTGTGAAAAGGTTCACGGCCTGCACTTGTGTATCACGTGTTTAGTCTATAGGTATGCGCGTTTGAATGTGTATGTGCGCAAGTGTGTAGTCTTTCTTTACAAAGTGACATTCCCAATAAATTTTCTGCAATGCTATTACAGCGTTTTTAGTCGTTTCCACGGATCCGTGTGAATGGGAATCATTTTAATAATGTTTTCACCTGGACAGAGGAAAAAACTTTTTGTCTTCAAATAAAGAAAAAATGGGATTATATGATGCAAAATGCTGCGATAAAAAAAAAAACTTGCATCACAATAGCCTAAGTGTATTGTGATAGTCAAAACACTGTAGTGACAACACAATGTTTACATTGTACAATGACTGGTATTCTACTGTTTTTATTATTGCTTGACACAAATTTCACAATTTCAATTTCAATTCTTGTGAATTGATTCTGATATTGATACAATATCGTTTCCTTTGGATAAATATTAGGTAACGTAGATACGTTAATGTGTTATGTTGATTTTTAACTTTCATTTTTAATCTTTTATGTTTAATTTTTATGGTGTAAAAATTAAAGGTGAAAAATAACATCTCAAATTAAATATGCGTTTTTTATAGTAACAACGTTATAATATTTTAATGATATAGGTAAAAATATAATAAATATGTAATATAGTTATCATATTTAGCAAAATACTCCTCTCTATAGCAATTTTTTAAGTCCAGCTAACATTTCCTGAGGTAAATGTAACGTTACAGACCTCTGTCTTTCGTTAAAAAACACTGATCGATCGATTTTTTTAAATTTCGGTAAGTTGAACTGTATACTTCAAATTACCTATATTCGTGTTTATTTACTATTACCTAGTGGTAAAGAGTAACAGATGATCGGTTCACGTGCCGCTTGAACGGAGATCTGTCACGTCACATTTACAAGCGCCAAACTGTGTTTATTGTTTGAATTTTCTAATTAAATTGACAATTTTCTAATTAAATTGGTATCTCCATTATAAAATGTACAATAGAACAGAATAGTACAATAAGGCACTCACAAATTAAACTCTACTAGGTCATTACACCTGATAAAGGGGAAAAACATTTTGGGTAGACAGTCCAAGCTCTAAAGTTTTTCACATGTAACATCTGGGGATCATAGGTGTAATTTGAGGGTGCGACATGTCCCAGCCACTCTTTCTCAGGATCGATATTGCCCCCCACCACTTTTGAAACATTATGAGGCACAGATGTAATACAAATAAATAAAACATCTCCATTTAACAGAGCATTAAGTAACATAGTTAGACCTAGCGCTAAAATGTGTTTGTTTTTTTAAATCAAGCTGAGCGCTCTTTGCCGCTGCTATCAGTTGCACGGATACAGTGTTCTCTTGTGGCGCGGGCACAATCTTCACTCATTTCGCTCCAATCTATCGCCGTTGCGGAGACTCACAAAACAAAATGCACACTTTTTTAAAATAACTCCACACAGCTGACATGATAATTGCTGACAGGTCTCACCTTACTCAGTCTTGTTCTAGCTACTGTTCACGTGACGCCAGTGTTGCCAAGTCCGCGCTCCCTCTCACACCCCGAAACGCGATTGGCTACTTTTTAAAATGCAATTGGGCGGGTTTTGTTGTGAAAATCTGGCGACCCTGCGTGCAACTGCAGCGTGACGCATGTTGCTCATCTCTCTTTACGGCATGTCTCTCAGGTGTTGTTAAGCATTTGTTTGACAGTTTAGGACTAGGTCCGTGGTCGTATCGGATCGGAATATACTCCCGCGATTCATACAATATCCGATCCAGTGATTTTGGCCAGTATCGGACTAATACTGATACCGAATATCGGATCGGCACACCCCTAGTCTTTTACTAGCCCCTAATTTCCTTTCTGGACAAGGACAGTATACCGCACATAGATTTTCAATGGAGGGACAAAAAGCTCTCGGACTAAATCTAAAATATCTTAAACTGTGTTCTGAAGATGAACGGAGGTCTTACGGGCTTGGAGCGACATGAGGGTGAGTCATTAATGACATCATTTTCATTGTTGGGTGAACTAACCCTTTAACTAGGGATGCTCATTAAGGTTAATTTTCCCTACCGACAACTGCCGTTCGTTATCCGAGGAGTAACCGTTAACTGATAAGATTATAATATTAAATTGGCATTAAATAAAAATAAAATTGCAAACAGCAGCATACAGAACAAACCCTGGATTCACATCACATTTTCACTCACCTGCAGCATTTCTGACAGTGACAACAGAGAAAAACATAAAATAGGCCTACACTAAATATATTTTTTTAACTTAAATAATGCACAAATTAAGATGACTAAAAGAAAACACTGAATCCGTTTGAAGCTTTGAAAAACCGGTAGTTTGTTTTCAGTCAAACTAAGTTTTTCGTCAAATAAAAATATCAGGCCTACCTCAATCCACAACTTAGTTTAGTTTTTTTTTTTAGTTTTTTTAAGTAACCTCTACACAATGGGTTAGTCAGGAGCGCAGTGAGAGCCGCGGCAGAAAACTGACTCTCCGATGGCACAGATATCCCGGGAATACAGAGATAACGTCTGGCTGGAGTGTCCAGCTTTGGGAAGCGCCTTTCATTTGCTCGTGGATGTTTGCTTCGCCAGTGATATTGCATTGTATTTGTACTACTGCTGTATTTTAATACCACGTAGCATATTTTTTAAGTAACTTCGTCGCTCTTTCTGTGGAAATGGTCCCACGCAGTACTTCTTTTCAATCGCTTCATTTTGCTTGCTCAGTGAAATATGTCTGTAGGCATGTGTGGTTGTGCGTGTTGACGCCCCGTGAGTTAACAAATATAGGCTACATAGTATTTTTTTAAAGTATTTATTTAACCATGCAGCAAAAAAAAAAAAACGTTTAACTTTTTAAACCGTTTAACTGGTGGTATTATAAACTTTTACTTTTGGTTAACGGTTAAAATGAGCGTCCCTAACCCAAAATGTTTCTCACATGTCTAATCAAACACATAATATTAAAGCATCTTTAGTGTTTCCATGGTTTTTGTGAAATTGAGGGCTATGCGGATATGACATCACTGACATACGACGAAATGGTTACACAAGTCAAAATTGCAGATTTCTCTGGATTTAAATATTGTTGGAAACATTTGGGATAATGTTAATACACAAGTCAACAAAATATATAACACTGTGTTGGGTTTTTTGGATATTTTAATAAAAAAAATCTTAAATATTGTGCCTTTAAAGAGGCTAAAGAACATTAAAGTTATAAAGCAGATTTAGTATTTGTAGTAGGAATAAAACCATAAGAAACAGTTTAATCCATAAATATTATCGGGGAATAAATATCTTGTTCACATTTTACGGAAACAGAAAAGAAACAGTTTAATCGATAAATAATATCCGGGGCACTTTCTATGTGCCTGGTTCAAAATAGGGCTTGAAATTCAAATGTCTTTCATTTTCTTGTTTTGATCAAATGGTCAGTGAAACAAGATTTGATAAACATTCACATTGATTATCAACATCAGGAGACCAAACTGAATATGATCTTAAGGTCTTATATTTTACATATGTATTTTTTTTATCTATTTATTATTTTATCAATAAACTTTAAAAACACCAAAATTAAACAATATTGAGAATTTTAGCATAAATCAATCAAAATCTCTTTTATAGTTTCTGATAAACTTTTTTTTTATTTTTCTTATAACTTCGGTAACAGGGTTGATGAATGCAGTCAACATTACAATGGATTGAGGTTATTTTCATGTAGCCATTGTCTATTTGCACTTTTTAAGGATTTATTCAAATGTAACTTTCTTACTTTAATCTCAGACATGAGGGAGGAGGATGAGGAACATCATCATGTGAAAACTGGAGAAAAAACTCACTCACAGACTGAAAGTATTTCTTTACTGAAAAGAAGAGACAAGAAATGTTTCACTTGCAGTCAGTGTGGAAAGAGTTTCACACGCAAACAGAGTCTCAATGATCACATGAACTTCCACACTGGAGAGAAACCGTTCACATGTGATCAGTGTGGAAAGAGTTTCACACACAAAAACAGTCTCAAGGTTCACATGAGGATCCACACTGGAGAGAAACAGTTCACATGTGATCAGTGTGGAAAGTGTTTCACACACAAAAACAGTCTCAATGTTCACATGAGGATCCACACTGGAGAGAAACCGTTCACATGTGATCAGTGTGGGTATAGTTTTCGACAACAGGTTCACCTTAAGGAACACATGATCATCCACACTGGAGAGAAACTGCATGAATGTGATCAATGTGGCAAAACATTTCTGTGGGCTTTAGGTCTGAAGAGCCACCTCAGAGTTCATTCACAGGAGAAACCACATTCATGTTCTTTGTGTGGAAAGAGTTTTTCACAACTGCGGAATTTAAAACGTCATCAGAAGATACATGCTGGTGTAAGAGATCATATGTGCTTTGAGTGTGGGAAGACTTTTAGTAGAGCTGGACATTTAAAACGGCACCAGAGAATTCACACTGGATCGAAACCATACATGTGTTCACACTGCGACAAAAGATTCAGTGATTCAGGAACCCTAAACAGACACGAGAGGATCCACACTGGATCGAAACCATACATGTGTTCACACTGCGACAAGACATTCAGTCGGTTGGGAACCTTGAAAACACACATGAAAATCCACAATAGAAAGGAGCTGAGCAAATGACATCAAAGCGTTTTTATATCTGTACATCAGAAAATACTGGTGTAAAATATTGTGTTCTTTGATTGTTGGACGTCTGTCCATTTGCTATATTGCTTGATTATATCAATAAAGTTTTCTTACTTTTAGGTTCAAGAGTCTCTATGTTTTATTACAGTTATTACGTTGAGCGCCTCCTGGAGGAAGACAGACTTCATTCATTTTTTAATTAATTACTAAAACATTTTTTAAACATCATGGCCCATATTCATAAAGATTCTAAGAATCCTCCCAGAAAACTCTTAATTTAGCTTTAAATCTTTTACGTAGGAGTCTTAGCTTAAGAGCGATTCGGGACCGATCTGAGAGCAACTCTGAGTGAGGAGGCGGGCTAACCCCGTTGCTATATAGGCTATGACACAATCTTTTGAAGATTGTGATTGGTTGGTTGTCCAAGAAGGAAAAAAAGAGTGATTTTAAGTATAGGGTCTATTCTAAACCTTCACTTTGAAATTACATGCGTAATTTTTCCTATTTGACCGTTCCCATACACACTCACGCATTATACATATGTGTATATAAATCCTTTTTTTTATTTACCATGCTGTTAATTTCCTATAAGGTTTTTGATTGGCTTAGAATGATCAAAATTGTTCCACTCTTTCCAGTTACACTGATTGCTGGCATGTCTATTTAAGTGGCGGTTTGAATGTTGGTTTTAATGTATCAAACATGGAATCAAAACCAAGAAGGACTAGAAAGCCCAACTGGACAGAGGAACAGTGTTTACTGTTAGCCCAGTTAGTGCATGAACACAAGGCCATTTTTAAAGGAAAATTCGGGCCGGGTGTCACAGCACGGGGCAAGAAGCAGACGTGGGAGCTCAAACTATTAATGCTTGTGCGCACCGGTGAAGACTGCGAGAAACGCTGGTACCTGTTGCAATCAAAAGCCAGAGAGGAAATTGCAGCACACAAGCGGGAGTCATCACGCACAGGTGAGTGCTATAACACTTCTTTAAATCGCTGGCAAACTTAACTTAAACAATTATATGTATACTGTACATGTGGTCCACTGTATTGTTTTCTAGGGAGGGAGGGGTGGGCACCACCTGCTAAACAGCTGTCCCAAGTAGCCCAAACCGTGTTTAACATCTTTGGTCACTCAGAAACAAGTATTACCGGTTTGAAGGAGGGCACAGATAGCTCAATGATTCAGCTGGTGGAACTACAAAAATGTTAATAAACCAACAGCCAAGTAACACAATATAAAGACAAATTTGTATTTAACATTGGCAAGGCCATTTCTCATATTTCTATCTGGCATTCTATGAACTGAAAAAACAAACAAATTGGCCTAAATTTATTTTAAATAACAGAGATTAAATGTTTTCTCCTTTCAGTAGCACAGAGCAGATTCAGCAGAGGAATGGGGACCGTCGACATCGCAGATGGGCGACCCTCACGGTGGTGATCCACTTGTCCGTGCAACACTTCTGTCGCGCCGAACTCCACTTTATTCCTATGGGTGATGTCACGCGACTTTAACGCGCCCGCAAAGCATCCCGGGAAGGTGGCGCTGCATTTGGAAAAATTCTGCGCGTCAAAAAGTGGGCCGATGCCCATCTTTATGTAAATGAACTCCGTTGAACGCGACGCGACTATCCAATAGAAGTAGAGCATATGGAGACAGGGGGAAGTCTCTCGCAGGTCCTCTGTTCTGATACGCCACATTTCCCGCTCGGTCAAAACCACGCCCATGGCGGTAAACGAGTGGTGTTTGATTTTGGAGCTACCTATAAGGGAACATCATTAAACAGCCAGTTATTGTAAGGACCAAACCTCACCAGCTCACTCTTAGGAGTTCTCACTCGATTCAGGCAGGAGACAGTAGCACTAATGGGGGATATACAGGCTATGTTTCATCAAGTGAAGGTGGTAGAACAAGACAGAAATCTTCTTCGTTTCCTCTGGTGGCCAGAAGGGGACTTGAGCAAGGAGCTTCAGAACTATAGGATGATTGTACATTTGTTTGGAGCAGTTTCATCTCCTAGTTGTGCTAGTTATGCCCTAAGGAGAACTGCTACTGACAATCAATCTGACTTTTCTGCTAAATCTGTTCGAGCTGTTCACCAAAACTTCTATGTAGATGACTGTATGATGAGCTTAAGCTCGGAAATGGAGGCCATCCAGATGGTTAAAGAGCTCAAGTATCTTTGTGAAAGAGGTGGATTCATATTGGAGAAATGGATCAGCAATAGTCGGGCAGTTTTGCACACAATTGCAGAAGAACAGCGGGCTAAGGAGTTAAAGGAGTTGAACCTTGATAGAGATAATCTTCCAATGGAAAGAGCTCTAGGTCTACTTTGGTGTGTTGAGTCAGACTCCTTTAAGATCAAAATCGAAGTGAAAGAGCAACCGCTAACCAGACGTGGCATGTTATCCATCACAAGCTCCGTGTATAATCTTTTGGGTATTTTAGCACCAGTCACTTTGTCTGCAAAGATGATGCAACAGGAGCTCTGCAGGAGAAAGTGTGGATGGGACGATGTCATACCATCAGATATCTTGATTCAATGGAAGCGGTGGTTGGAAGATATTAAGTTGCTGATTTCATTCAGATTGGACAGGTGTGTAAAGCCGAAGGACTTTGGGGCACCCATCCACAGGCAGTTACATCACTTTGCTGATGCCAGTAAGGATGGCTACGGAACTGTGTCCTACATCAGGCTGCAGAATTGCAGAAACGAAGTTCATGTAGCTTTCCTATTGGGTTAAGGTAGAGTTGTACCACTGAAGTCCATAACTATTCCACGATTGGAACTAACAGCCGCAGTTGTAGCTGCCAGAGTGGATGTGATGCTGAGGTCAGAGCTTCAGCTTGAGTTGGATGATGCTGTGTTTTGGACAGATAGTACTTCAGTACTTAAGTATATTAATAACGAAGACAAACGATTCCGAACCTTTGTGGCAAACCGGATTACTGCCATAAGAGATGTTTCTAACCCTTTCCAATGGAGGCACGTCAGTTCCAAAGAAAACCCTGCTGACATTGCATCTAGAGGAATGAAGGTTCCGGACTTCCTAAAGAATAGCGTTTGGCTGGAGGGTCCAATGTTTCTTTGGAAGCTGGAGAAAGATTGGCCAGTAAGGTATAATGGTGATATCAGAGTGGACACTGATGATCCAGAGGTCAAAAGGGAAACCTTGGTGAACATTGTGGTCGACAGCAAAGGTTTCAGGATGAAATCACTTCCCTGATATCTGAGAAAGGAATAGTAAGCAGACAAAGTAACATCTATAAGCTGGATCCGATCTTGGAAGATGGACTTCTTAGAGTGGGAGGGAGATTGAGCAAAGGAGCAATGTGGAGCAATACCTCCATTTACCAACGTTGGAGTAGACTGTTTTGGACCTGTGGAGATAAAGAAAGGAAGAACGACTTGCAAACGGTATGGAGTAATATTTACCAGCATGGCTTGTAGAGCAGTTCATTTGGAGGTGGCTGATTCACTTGAGACTAATGCCTGTATAAACGCATTACGACGGTTTATCAGTAGAAGGGGTCAAGTCGCCCATATTACATCAGACAATGGGACCAACTTTGTTGGAGCCGAGAGGGAGTTGAGGGAGGCCTTGGCTGCATTAAATCATGAGCAAATCCAAGGAGCTCTAATTCCAGCTGGGGTTGAATGGAGTTTCAATCCACCGGCTGGATCTCATCATGGTGGAGTTTGGGAGCGCATGATACGAATGGTACGCCGCATTCTTAGATCAATTCTGCAACAGCAGACCTTAGATGATGATGGACTCCACACTATTATGTGTGAAGTAGAAGCCATTCAGAACGATCGTCCTATTACACCGCTATCTGACGATCCAAACGATCTGGAACCTCCCACACCAAATCATCTCCTGCTTCTAAAGGGAAAACCCAGCTTTGCCACCTGGACTTTTTGAACCCTCAGACATGTATTTGAAACGGCGATGGAAACAGGTTCAATATCTTGCAGATTTGCTTTGGAGAAGCTGGATCCGAGAGTATCTGCCATTGTTGCAAGAAAGACAGAAGAGGAGTCTATTTGCTAGAGATGTGGTAGTCATCATGGATTCAACAGCTTCACTTGGATCTTGGCCGCTTGGCAAAGTGCTGGAAGTGTATCCTGACAAAAGGGGCCTAGTACGTTCTGTCAAGCTAAAAACCCCAAAACCAACATTATTGAGAGACCTATAACTAAACTGTGCCTAATAAAAGAGGGGTAGTCTGATTTATTATGATGTACATATGCATGGATATTGATGTTTGTGTACATGAATTTCTATTGTTTATTTGTTTGAATTGTAATGCCTCTGTCATTTACAATTAGGGGCTAGCGTGTACGAGCCAATTAGCGCTCTTAGCATAAATAGGAATCAATCTTTGGATCCTTAGATGTTACCCGGAAGCACAGACAGTTTTTGACCACACATACATATGCACACGCCGATGCCAGTACAAAGTCAAATACATGTGCAATGAAGTTTGTCTGGATATGGCGATATGATGGAAATAAACCGAACCCATGGTTTTTAACTGCAAATACGACTTGGACTTTCATTAATCTAACAAGGTAAAGGTGCGTCAATTACTCAACCCCCGGGAAAGCACCTCAGGGGCTTAAAGTTTGGTCTTGGCCTCTACAGCTATTATAGTTTTTCAAGATGGCGGAACAACATGGAAGCCTCCGTGGACCTACCCGTCACATGTATATAAAGATAATATATTCTTCGTTTACGAGGATAAGTCAGATCATTGGCAGAGGTATTTGTACACCATTGAGGACATATTTATGAATAAAAATATTGATTTTAGATTATAAAATACATAAAAAACTACACATTGTCCCTTTAATGAAAATGGATAGAATTCAGTTGATATTTTCAAAACATAATGGGTAGGTTATTTATGGGAAGTAGAGTAGAAGTACTACTGCAACACATTTGTTGTTCTCTAAATTTGAAGTCCACACACATTAATTGTATGTTGTCACTGTTACCTGTTGTAATTTAGCTGTGACCCCTGGTCAGGACGGGGGTAAGGTGTGAGGAGCCATGGTTTACAAGGATAACCAGTGTCCCCTAACAAGTGGCAATTTGCTGGAATACGACGTCCTTCAAACAAATGTCTCAGGCCAATGGCATCATGTGTTGCGCCGGGCCATTTTGCAACAATGTCTACAATCCTATAATCTGCACTGAAAACAACTTGAACGTTTATGCTGTGGTACCTCTTTCTATTAACATAAACGTTCTCGTCTTCCGACGGTGCAATAATTCGGATGTGGGGTCCCTCAATTACTCTGACAACACCAGGGAAGCCTGCTATATTCATAAATGCAGTTTTTTGAGCCTGCAAGCTGGGAATGTCCAGTGGAAATGAAATGAACTGCGACACAATAAGAGGTTCTGAAAGTGCTGTAATTGTTTGTGATCACTTAGACCACCCAGTCATTTTATGAAAAAAGGTTGAACAAATTGCAACAGAAGCGAACTCAACTGATTTTGTATCCTCAATATGTCCTGAGTAAGGAAAAAAAAGCCCCGAAGAATCCCATTAGGGGAAAGTTTCGAAAAAGACCCAAATAAATCCCATTCATTCGCCTATTCATTCTTTTTCTCACGTGAAAAGGGTTAAAATTTTAACCTTTAGATATCATCATGAAAATCACTGAGTTGATTACTTACATCAAGACAAACAAAAAATGTATTACAAGTTTTTTGAAATTGTTTGTTAACATGGACAAACTGTGCATAATATAATTACGTATTAGCTCATTTGCATAATTACCCAAACAGATCTAAACATTGGGTATAGCAGGTGAAAATGTTTTTATTTAAATCTTGTTGACATATAACAGTAAAAGACTTAATGTTAAGGTCTGAATGGAACCTATTTAGGCTACCCATGAACATTAATACAGGAAGAATTACTTTAGAAACCAGCCTTTATTAATTATTATTGCAGAGATGGGGTTTGGGCATTGAGTGCATTGTGTACGTAACTAGATTTTTTGAACCAGACACTTTTTATTTCACCTACCTTTTGTCTTCTGCATTCTCCTTACCCGTGTCTCCTGTTCTTCCCTCAGACTCATCCCCCAGACACAGTCCCACTGACCCAGCCCCAAACCCAATCTCTGCCATAATTATTAATAAAGGCTGGTTTCTAAAGTACTTCTTCCTGCATTAATGTTCATGGGTAGCCTAAATGGGTTCCATTCAGACCTTAACATTAAATAGTTCACCTGTATATGTCAACAACATTCTACAAGACATGTTCACTTATATACCCAATGTTTAGATCTGTTTGGGTAATTATGCAAATGAGCACATATGTAATTAGATTATGCACCGTTTGTCCATGTTAACAAACAATTGCAAAAAAAACTTGTAATACATTTTTTGTTTGTCTTGATGTAAGTAATCAACTCATTGATTTTCATGATGATATCTAAAGGTTATAATTTTTACCCTTTTCACGTGGAAAAAAAAATGAATAGGCGAATGAATGGGATTTATTTGGGTCTTTTTCGAAACCATCCCCTAATGGGATTCTTCTGGGCTTTTTTTTTCCTTACTCAGGACATATTGAGGATACAAAATCAGTTGAGTTCGCTTCTGTTGCAATTTGTTCAAGGTTGACCCCCATTTTGGCTTAAAATGACTGGACTACTCTGCTTACAGACGGTTGTGACCGACCCAAATCATCACTGCTGCATTGTTGCATTTTCCCAGTTGCCAAATATCGTAATGCAGTGATTACTTTAATTTCTGGCGCTATGGCATTTCTGCGCTGTCTGAGATGTTAGCGTGTCTCTAATAAGATCATCACAAACATGATACCTGCACGATCTAATCTATAGCGTTTTATTAACTCACTTTCATCCATTGTCTGCAACACATTTCTTCTCCCTCTTCGTCTTTCTGCCATTTTCTCCTCTGCTAAAGAAACTCTTATGCCTCTTAAAGGGATAGTTCACCCAAAAATGAAAATTCTGTCAGTATTTACTCTCCCTTTACTTTACTTTTACTTTATACTTTATTAGTCCCATTACTGGGAAATTTGTCTTGGACAACGTGCAAAGTCCGTACATACAAACAACATACATTAAAAGCGAATAAAAACAACAGTCGATACATGCAATATCACTTACATTAAACCAGAATAAGAATAAGTGAAGTTAATCCATGTAAGGCACCCTGGCAATTCACAGTATTTTATCTCTATTTAACACTTTGATTGCAGTTGGAACAAAGGAATTTTTCAGTCGATTTGACCTGCACATCGGGACCCTGTACCTCCTACCTGATGGTAATAATTTAAAATAGGCATTCAGGATATGAGTATCGTCTCCAACAATTTTCTTGGCATGATTTAAAATAGAAGCATCCAACATCTCTTGTGGTGATAATCTCTCCTCACCCCCTATAATTCTACAGGCGGTGTGCACCAAACGTCCTAACCTCGATTTTAATTGGACAGACAAGTTACCATACCATGCAGTGATGCCATATCTAATCAAGCTCCCAAAAATAGACTGGTAAAACAAATACATGATTCTCTGATTCACTCCGAATGCCTTTAACCTGCGTAAAAAGTATAATCTCTGCTGTAACCTGGAAAACAGATTGTCGACATGAAAAGACCAGCATAGTGAATTATCTATATAGACTCCCAAGTACTTATATGAAGGAACCTGTGCAATGATATTACCATGTATCATTACTGGACTATGATCCCTTACACTTCTAGGATCGAAAATCATCTCGACCGTCTTAGTTCCGTTAAGTATTAGCGAGTTATCATCACACCAGCTTACAAATCTGTTTACCTCAGAGCAATAATGTGAAGCATTATCTTTACTATTTAATAAGGTTAAAATTGCCGTGTCATCAGAAAATTTGATAAAAAAAGTACTGTCTTGGCTTGCTACGCAATCATTAGTATATAATGTAAATAAAATTGGAGAGCAAACGCATCCCTGCGGGGCTCCCGTGTTTGTAATTTTAACCTCAGAATACGAGTTGTTGACTCTCACCTGTTGTGTGCGGTTGTTCAGAAAGGAATAGAGCCACTTAATACAGTATGGATTTACCTTGAGCTCTTTTAGCTTTGTGGTCAACAACATGGGATTCAGGGTATTAAACGCTGAACTAAAATCAATAAAAAGTAAACGGGCATATGATTGAGTGTCTTCTAAATGACTAATAACCAAATGAGAGATGCAGTTAATGGCATCTTCAGTACTTCGCCTCTCTCTATATGCAAATTGAAACGGGTCGAGTAATGGTTTGACTTGATCCCTTAAACCCCTTAAAACAAATCGTTCAAAACACTTCATAATATGGGATGTAAGGGCTACTGGTCTAAAATCACTATTCTCCACTGAGTTCTGTTTCTTAGGAACTGGTATTATGATGGATTTCTTCCATAAATATGGAATAGTATGTGAGTCCAAAGATTTTTGAAAAATGGGGCAGAATGCCGTGGAAAGCTCCATAGCACAAGTTTTTAACAAAAAGGCTGAGATTCTATCCGGGCCCATAGATTTTTTGGAGCATATACCTCTAAATAAAGTGCTGACCACCTGTGGGTCAACCACTAGCCTCTGTCCCGGTTCACATATTAGATTATCCAGAACACCCGTATAATCAGTTGATGACTCAAACCTAAGAAAAAAGTCATTTAAATCATTTGCCCTGTGTTCATCATCATTAGTTATAAAAGTTTTGTGAGATGGTGTCATATTTGTTACAACTTTCATTGGATCCCACAGTTTTTTTGAATTTCCTGTAGCAAAGTTAACTTCTATTGTATCTCTATATTTTCTCCTCGCCCCTTTCAGTAATATATTCAGTTCCTTTTGAACTATTTTTAATTTAATTTTATCATGATTTATAAATGCCAACTTCTTCCTATTCAAACATTCCTTGACTTCTTTTGTTATAAAACTTTTGTTATTTGGAAATACCATTACAGTTTTCTTCTTCACTATTGAGTCCACACAAAAATGTATATAGTCTGTTATGGACTCTGTGGCAGTTTCAATGTCCATCTCGTGAAAAGATCCCAGTCTGTGGATTCAAAACAGCCTTTTAAGGTCTCAATTCTGTCCTCCGACCAAACCGAGATTGTCTTTGTGTGAGGCTTAGTTCTTTTTAAAAGAGTTTTATAAGTTGGGATCAAAAGGACAGTGTTATGATCACAGTTAGATAGAGGAGGTTTGACCTTAGCAACATATGCGTCTTTAACATTTCCGTAACATTTGTCCAAAATCTTGTTACCTCTAGTGAAGCACTTAATATATTGTTCGTACCCCGGGAGCATAAGCTCGAATCTACACTGGTTGAAGTCTCCAAGGATAAAAATTGAAGCCGCTGGAGTGCTCCTTAATTGTTCATTGACACAGTCACTAATACACCTGGCCGCGTTAGCAGCATTCCCGCTTGTTGGAACGTACACCGCACAAATAACGATGTTTCCAAATTCACACGGTAGATAAAAAGGCCTTAATGATAAACATAATAATTCCACATCAGGATTGCACACAGTATCTCTCACCGTATGCTGGCAGCACCATTTATCCTTTATGTATATACAGACGCCGCCGCCTCTTGATTTACCAGAGTTTTCATCCCTGTCTGCACGAACAAGCGAAAACCCATCCAGTTCGACCAAAGAGCAAGGGATGTCCCGATGAAGCCATGTCTCCATGAACACCATCAAGCAGGACTCGCGATACTCGTGCCATGCCCTTGTGATCACACGTAGCTCCTCGATTTTATTCTTTAAGGACCGCACATTGCTTAGAATCACAGACGGAAGAGGAGGTTTATTACCGCGGTTCCGAAGACGGAGACGAATTCCTCCTCTCTTCCCTCTTTTCCTGGGTCGCGCCAAAAATGCGCTCTTCCTCCTGATATCGACAGGTAAATCCGTGAGAGGCAATGTTCTTTCAGGCCTCAGAAGGAGCAACTCCGCTCTGGTATAGCACACAGATGGCACAGCTACAAAATGTACGGGTGATACATGATTCAAAGCAAGGATCCTTCCTCCGATCAAAGTCAGTAGTAGAAATTGTACCAAGAACGCCTTCATTATGAACAGCACTTTAACACATTTAAGAACATAAAACAATTTAGATCGACACGAACATTAAACTGACAGTGCACGTGTCCGAGTCGCCAGCCGAGCAGCGCCACCGGAAGAATAAGAATCTTAAGTTTATCAAGCGACGAGAATACTTTTTGTGCGCAAAAAACACAAAAATAACGACTTTATTTCAACTATTGATTTCCTTCTCTGTGGGCCTCGAGTGAGTTCACTAGTGTAACAGCGCAGCGCTTCTGTGTTGTACGTCACACGCATCACACACATGACCAGCGTCGGCCAATAGTGAGCCTACGTGTGACGTAGCTCTACGCTATCACACTACGCTAACTGACTCGAGGCCCACAGAGAAGGAAATTAATAGTTAAAATAAAGTTGTTATTTTTGTTTGTTTTTGCACACAAAAGGTATTCTCGTCGCTTGATAAACTTAAGATTGAGCCACTGTAGTAACTTAGACTATTTTAACAATATCTTTAATAACTTTCAACAAGTTTCAATCCCTTAGAAGCCTATGGAGGAGTGATCCAGCTCTCAGATTTAATCAACAATATCTTAATTCGGGTTCTGAAGATGAACGAAGGTCTTACGGGGTTGAACAACATGAGGGAGAGTAATTACTGACAGAATTTACATGTTTGGGTGAACTATCCCTTTAAAAGTCCTCGTCTTTGCTCCTAACAATTTTGACCTTAAGACCTCTTTTAAGGGTTAAGATGCTTTCTGAATTACTTCTTTCTTTACTAGGATTTTTCCTTTAATTTTAAGAGTAAACGCCCACATTTCTAAGAATTTTCTTAGAATTTTGTCTCTCTTTTTCACTCTTTTCATTAAGATTATTTATGAATACGGGCCCATTTGTTTACATTATAATTAAGCTAATTTTTTATACTACAAAAAAAAATATATATTTTTTCTACTTCTACAAGATTTTTGGAGCAAAACACACAAGGATAAAACAAACTTTGAATTTTTATTATTCGTTTTGTTGTATTTCGTATGTTTTATCTATATCACTAAGAAATAATACTATATTATCAGTGTTCAAGTAAGACCAAAAAATGAACTTAGGTTTATTTTTATTTAAACTAGAGTACTAGAAAGTTTTTTCTTCTACAAATAATAAATGTTCAGCATCTCAGCTCTGTTGACTGGAGCAATAAAAGTCTTAAAGTTGTTGACTCATGAGTAGAGAGAGGACTTTCTCCACAACAAATGCAAGATATAATTCTTGGTTCTATTGTTGTTTGGTACACCTGATTTACTGAGGTGTTAAAATGTTTTAGGGGAGTTTTTGTTATCTTATGCAGTGTTAGTTAACTAGGTGACAGACCGCAGTAAAAATAGCTTGTGTTTGATATTCAAATTTATTTTTGGTAAAAATCCACAGTGCATTTTTTTCTCCGTCCTCAGGTCCGAAATCATTTTTCATAATGACTCTTCATTTTACAATGCGTAAAGCTCCAAAGGTTGGACATTTTTTTATTGTCTGTGGATTCTACTTGTGTTAAGGAATGATCAATTCGTAATTTTGGGTAACTCTGAAAGCCATTTACTATTATGATTGCATATTGGTCTTTCCATGTTTTAAATCTATTTAAATAAAACCTTTTAATAAATTTAACTATTTAATGAATTATTTTTCACCCTACACACGACTGAGATTGAATTATCGTTTACTTTAACTTTTAGAGTTATTTTAGTTTATGTTATAAATGTTATTTTTGTATGAATTGTTAGCAATGTTTGGCGCGTTTATTTGGCATCACCGCGCTGACGTCATCATTAGTTTCCTTACTCGTTCAGCGCGTTTGTTGTGTCTTCTGAGGTGAGTTCTGCAGTTCAGATATTTCGCGTATTTACACATCCATAAAATACACTTTACACAGTTTGTTTCAGCGACATTTACAGGGCTATTTCTGAATTTTCATCGGATAAAGCGCAAAATGTCCGTCTTTTCTGGCGTCTGTAGACTGATTTTAGTTCAGCACGAAACGAACATCTGAGGAAAATGTTGAAATCATTCAAACATTAACGATTTTGTCATAGGTTTCAGATTTAGAGTAATAATGTAAGTGTTATTGAATGTATGTGATCTCAAACTTTAAGTTTTGACCTGTAAGGGAATTTCATTGGGATAGAAACATTTATGGTTTCTTGGTATAATGTGGCAATAATTTAATGATGGACACAATCAGTTATGTACGGTTAATGACAGGAATTAGAAAAACCGAACTCTAGTTTACATGTTTGTGTCATACTGTCATACCTGTCAAGTTTTGGATTTGAAAATAAGACAAGTGTTATAGCTTAAATGAAAACACAAAAGGATATATATGAAGAGCATTTATTTTAAAGGCTCATTTGCATATTTTCTGTTCATTTAACATTGCGTGTCTCTACATTTACATTTTATTTTCATTCCACACATTCTTTTCATTTCATATTGCTTTTCTTTTACAGTTTTTCTTTACATCTCATATAACTTTTCTTTACCCTTTTAGTGAGTTATTGTTCAAATTTGTTGCGGACTTTGCATTCTTTAACCTGTGAGGCTGCAACCCCACTTTTGAAAAATCCTCAGAAATGGCATACGCAAACTGAAACAGATAGCCTACAGTTCATAAACACTTTGCACTAAAATCACAAGTATGATCTCATTTGAAAGCTGACACCTGGCAGTTTATTGTAAATGCAGAATTAATTACTGTCATAATGAAAAAATAGTTATTAATAGCTACAAAGTTTTGTAAAGTTATTAGAAATTTATTTTGTATGAAACATCTTCAAAGTTTCTGAGAGTACAATAGTGGTCAAATACTGAAACTTGAGTGTTATATCTTTTTAATAGGGGTGGAACGGTACATGTATTCGTATTGAACCGAATCGGTACGGGCGTCACTATTCGGTGCATGAATTAACACGGAGAATACACGGTATAAAAATAAATAAAACTCGCGTTCAAATTAATTAATGTAATGCGGAACTACTGTTAGATACGCGGGTCCTTTAGGGACACCTAATCTGTTGCCCTGCTAGGTTTGTTTACTTTAGCCTGCCTCCGCAGCGCAAAACCTACAACTAAACTAACGTTATCTTACATATTTTCTAAACATTTTTATTTAGTTTTGTGAACCTTTTTATAAAACATGGCGAATTTATTTTTATTTAAAGGGCTTATGTCTTCTATTGTTGGCTCATTTTGTTAATGTAAGCAACTAATTTAGACGCAAAAACTGGGTGTAAAAAATAATAAAAAAATAATTGCCTTCTGCATTTTTGTTTTGCTTTTCCCTCCATTGTACCGAACTCGTACCGAACCGTGATGTCTGAACCGAGGTATGAACCGAACCGTGACTTCTGTGTACCGTTCCACCCCTACTTTTTAATGATGTATAGTTTTTCAAGGTAATAACATTAAATCTGATAGTAACTTTGAACTATTTAAACAAACAAAAAAAAAACGCTTCAGTGCGTCGGAGCACTGGCAACGGTTAACAGGTTTTAAGATGCTAAAGTCGCAGTTACAAAACGCGTGACTGTCCCCTACCCTGCTCCTCTTCAGAAAAGTAAATTTGCTGTCCCATTGATCGCGGTATTTACATGAGGGATTTGGTTTTGTAGCAGGAGTGCCTTCCGTCTCTGTCGTAGCGTCCATCATCCGTCTCCGATTTTTTTTCTTTTTTCCCCCCGCGTTGTCACTCATCATCTGACCTCAAACACTAACCTCGCGACAACTGCCACTTATGGCGCTTTTCCACTGCATGGTACGGTACGGCTCGCTTCGGCTCGCTTTAAATTAGGGCTGTGTTGAAAAAATCGATTCACCAATTCTGAATCGATTTTGATATTAATTTCTAAAGATCGATCCGTAACTCAGAGGATCGATTTAATAATAGGCTTACATTTTCCCCGTGAACTTTAACTTGCCGCGACTGGGAGATCCCTGTATGCGCATTGAAAGGCTTTCACTCAGCGCGCACATTGTTACGACAACGGGCTTTGAGTGAGTAATTAAACCGTTCATTCAACGAACACGTTCAAAAGAGCTGAATCATTAAAAGAGATGTAATGAAACAATGTGTTAATTATTTTTAACTCTGAGTTCCACTTTTCAAGGCTCAGCTGAGCAGCAATGCGTCGCATGGGTAACGCTGAAGCTGATGCTTCACTTATTAGCGACCAATAATGCATTGATTCAATGCGTGACTCTCTGATTTTATTTTCCTGCGGCTTCCTCGCGCTGTGGAATGCTGAGCAGCGCTGCTGCTGACGCGCATTAATGGTAAATACCCGTGACGTGAAAGTTAGAAGGATGATACGACAAATATTTCGCTTTCCTTTGACACGGCAATACGAATTTTCACGAATACATATGACTTCAAAGACAGACGCAGGTAATCGCACGCGCTCTGCCGATCTCTCTCATTCACTGTCTGTGCGAAGCCTCTGTAGGCTACACATCACCACGATAAACAGTCTTGTTTGTTATCATTATGAACTTGTTAAACATTCAATACACATGCATGAAGTTCAAAACAAGAAGGGTATAGCCTTATAAAAAAACGTGAATATCGCGGTTGCTGCGGTTACTTGCAATCCTCTGCGGTTGACTTGTCAGTAGCGCGGTACTACAAGATTGCGGTTGCCTAATCGCGATAGCTCTAGTAGCCTACTGCTGCTGAAATACCTCTGCGCCCTCTGTCGTCTACACCAGTGCAAGTTTGTGAAAGCAGTTGTATCAACACTCTGGAAGGGGGATTGTTCTTTACAACCATCAATACTCCATTAATTTGCAGTTAAATGTCTATAATAATAGTATCAATATGTTGCATAACTACAGTCCTGTAATTCAGATAACAGCTGGAAAAAATGCTTTTTTCTAAAACACTTATCTAAATCTAAAGATCGGATCGGATCGAATCGAATCGAATAATGATAATCGATTCAAGATCTTGAGAATCGGAATCGAATCGATTCTTGAAATTTGAATCGAAACCCAGCCCTACTTTAAATGGTACCACCTCTGTTGAGGTTCCAAGCGTACCGTACCGATACTAAAATGTGACGTGGAAACACTGTAGATCACTGATTGGTCAGACAGACAGAATCGTCACTACCAGCGTCATTGTATTTGCGAGACATCAAACCCGCTAGATTTAAATAGCCAGTAACAGCCTCCAATGTTTTAAAACTACTTGCTTGACTTGCTTGAAGAAGAAAAAACTTCCAAAAAAGAAATGGCTGAATCGTGGTCAGTGGACGAGAAGTGCAGACGTTCCTCTTGTTAGTCGCCGAGGAGCGGATAAACTATAACGGTCAGTCATAATCCCACCCACTTTGAAGCGGTACTAACTGCAGAGGAAAAGCAACCGAGCTAAAGCGAACCGAGCCGCGCCGCGCCGAGCCGAGTCGTACCACGCAGTGGAAAAGCGAAGCGAGCCGAACCGTGCAGTGGAAAAGCGCCACTACAGTACCCACAGTACCTGTAGTAGGCTACTGCAGGTGGCAGTTATCGCGTGGCTAGTGACAGAGCTCAGATTGGGAATTTTTTTTATTTATTTTTTTTATCCGCCCGGACCATTATTGTTTTTTAATAGCGCGGGTTAAAATACCGGAGATTTACGGGAAAATACTAATACGGGAGGACGGCGGGAAAGAAGGCTTAAATACAGGACTTTCCCGGCCAAAACGGGATACTTGACAGGTATGGTCAGATGTGAAAAGTAATACTATAATCTTTTAAATATAGATCATTTATTATTATTTAAGATTATATTCTGACTTCATCTGAGTGGTCTTTTTATGACAGATACCCCAAATTACCACAGAATAAGTATAATGCAGCTTCCTTTGTTTTTTAGTGGAATTATCATTATTTTCCTAATGCTCACATCAGTTCACAAATAAATGCTGAATATTCCCATAAGCATAGAATATACAGATATTATTTTACAAAAATGCATTAAAATTTGGATTTTATTTTCATTTCAGGCCCGATGGAGGAAAATGAGGAGAGTGAAGAGGAGAAACATCATGTCAAAACTGAAGAAAAAACTCCCTCACAGACTGAAAGTATTTCTTCACTGAAAAGAAGAGACAAGAAATATTTCATCTGCCATCAGTGTGGGAAGAGTTTCACACAACAAGGAAGCCTTAAGAATCACATGAACATCCACACTGGTGAGAAACTGCATGAATGTGATCAATGTGGTAAAACATTTTTGTGGGCATCAGCCCTAAAGAGCCACCTCAGAGTTCATTCACAGGAGAAACCACATTCATGTTCTTTGTGTGGAAAGAGTTTAAAATACAAACAGAGTCTTGAGCTTCACATGAGGATCCACACTGGAGAGAAACCGTTCACATGTGATCAGTGTGGGAAGAGTTTTAGACAATCATCGAACCTTCAGGAACACATGAACATTCACACTGGAGAGAAACTGCATGAATGTGATCAATGTGGCAGAATATTTTCGAGGGCTTCAGGCCTGAAGAGCCACATGAAAGTTCATTCACAGGAGAAACCACATTCATGTTCTTTGTGTGGAAAAAGTTTTTCACATCTGCACAATTTAAAACTTCATCAGAAAACACATACTGGTGAAAAAGCTCATAAGTGCTTTGAGTGTGGGAAGACTTTTATTACAACTGAACGTTTGAAACTGCACTGGAGGACTCACACTGGAGAGAAACCGTACAAGTGTTCACACTGCGACAAGAGATTCCGTCGGTCAGGACATGTGAAAACACACGAGAGGATCCACACTGGAGAGAAACCGTATCACTGCACTCTATGTGGGAAGAGTTTCACTCAAATATCTTCTCTACGCAGTCATATAAAATACAATCACAGTAAGTAGTTAATCTTCGGATCCAGCACTTTCAGGTCTAATGCTGTGTCCTCACTGAACGTGACAAAATAATACCATCGAACAGTAAGATCTCTTCAGTATAAATCTCCCCTAATCAGCCAACGAGCGACAGGAAAAAGAAACATGATCTAAATTTGTCACAGTGAATAAAGTTCATCTTCAAGACCAGCAGTTTCAACTGTGAGATTCACATCAACTCAAAGATGGAGTTCCTCCCTAAAGACCATCTAGACTTTTTATTCTTGAATATCATTTTGCTTTGTCAAGTCAAGTCACCCTTATTTATAAAGTGCTTTTTACAATACAAATTGTTTCAAAGCAGCTTTACAGAGATGACAGGAAAGTAAAGTTGTAATAGTATTGTTAAATTCAAAATTAAGTGTTAAATGTCCCCAACTAAGCAAGCCAAAAGCCAATGGCGAATAAAGGCGAAAAAAGGCGACAGTGGCAAGGAACCAAAACTCCATCAGGTGAGAGAATGGAGAATAAAACCTTGGGAGAACCCAGGCTCAGTCGGGGGACCAGTCCTCCTTTGGTCAACAAACGAACAGTGTATGATTATGATTTAGGCGGCATAATAGGTCAGAAGTCAGATTGGATCAGAACTTTCACAATATTTATCCAGTTCATCTGGTTAGGGGTCGGAGTCATCATGCTGGTATGGAGATGAGTTTGTTGAGGTGTCCATGAGGCCTTCACAGTGTTGATGAGGCTGGCACCTCAGGGATGCGTTGTCGTCGTGTCCATGTGATGGTCCTTCCTCAGATCTGGATATGGCCTGGATCCGGCGGACTGCGGTAAACCTCGGGATAAACAGAGACTAATATTAGCGTAGACGCCATCCTTCTTATGGTGTATAAAGTACATCAGGATTTATGGGAAGTGTTCCCGGTTCCGGCTGATCTAAACTATGTAGCCTAACATTGAATTAATTATAGAAATCTATAATGTGTTATGTGTATGCTAAGCCAAAGAGATGTGTTTTTAGTCTAGATTTGAACTGACAGACTGTGTCTGCTTCCCGGACAATGTTAGGAAGATTGTTCCAAAGTTTTGGTGCTAAATAGGAAAAGGATCTACCGCCAGCAGTCGATTTATATATTCTAGGTATTATCAACTGGCCAGAATTTTGAGATTGCAATAGACGTGAAGGACTATAATGCGTTAAGAGCTCGCTCAAGTACTGGGGAGCTAAACCATTAAAATTTATACGATGTTTAATAGGGAGCCAATGCAGTTTTGACAAAACCGGGCTAATATGGTCATACTTCCTGGTTCTGGTAAGAACTCTAGCGGCTGCGTTTCGGACCAGCTGTAGTTTGTTTATTAAGCGTGCAGGGCAACCACCCATAAGAGCA
This sequence comes from Siphateles boraxobius, assembly GCF_051911475.1. Taxonomy (NCBI): domain Eukaryota; kingdom Metazoa; phylum Chordata; class Actinopteri; order Cypriniformes; family Leuciscidae; genus Siphateles; species Siphateles boraxobius. The sequence goes on from NW_027508733.1 coordinate 1,349,886, forward strand.
GTACAATAATCTAGCCTTGATGTCATGAATACATGAACCAATTGTTCTGCTTTTTTCATTGAGAGCATGTGACGTAATTAGATATATTTTTAAGATGAACAAATGCAGTTTTACAGATACTAGACACATGACTTTCAAATGAAAGATTGGTATCAAAGAGCACACACACACACACACACACACACACACACACACCCAGGTTCCTAACCGACGACGAAGACTTAATTGAGCAGCCATCAAGTGTTAGACGGTATTCTAGGTTATTACGCGTGGTAGTTTTTTGTCCAATAATTAGAATCTCTGTTTTTTCAGAATTTAGTAGTAGGAAATTACTAGTCATCCAATTTTTTTATATCAGCTATGCATTCCGTTAATTTTGTGAATTGGTGAGTTTCATTAGGTTTGGAAGAAATATAGAGCTGAGTATCATCAGCATAACAGTGAAAGTTAATTCCATGTTTCCTAATGATATCTCCTAAGGGTAGCATGTACAGAGTGAACAGCAGCGGTCCTAGTACTGAGCCTTGTGGTACGCCATACTGAACTTGTGATCGATAAGACATCTCTTCATTTACTGCTACAAACTGATAACGATCAGATAAATATGATTTAAACCATGCTAATGCAATTCCACTAATGCCAACATAGTTTTCTAGTCTATTTAAGAGAATGTTGTGGTCAATGGTGTCAAATGCAGCACTAAGATCGAGTAACACTAATAGAGAGATACAACCACGATCGGATGATAAGAGCAAATCATTTGTGACTCTAATGAGAGCAGTCTCAGTGCTATGGTGCGGTCTAAATCCTGACTGAAAATCCTTGCAGATATTATTTCTTTCAAGAAAGGAACACAGTTGTGAGGATACTGCCTTTTCTAGTATCTTTGACAGAAATGTTCGATCAGGTTCGGCCAATCTTTAGGTATGGTGAAGGGAATGTGATGATGTGGGATATTTTAATACCAAAGGCCAAGGGAACTTTATCAGGATGCATATTATCCTGGATCCATGAAAGAACTGGCCTTTAAAAATAAAAATCTGCCTGACTCTATGGGAATTTAACATAGGGGTGTCCTGACTTACGCAACCTGTATTTTAAGGAAGAACATTTATTTATTTACAATACATTATTCATTCACAAAGAAAATTGGTGTCCTTAAAAGTTGGATTTTTCCTCATTTTTTAAATTAAACAATTTCCAAAAGATGATTTTTTATTCCTCTTTTTAAGCAACTTTAGCTTGGGTGTCCTAACTTATTCACATCACTGTATCTGTTTTTTGTTTGTTGAACATCAATTAATTTTTTTACCTTAGATAGGTTTGGAAGTTTTTTGTATTTCCAAATTTAGGCATATGATGATATCATCATCATTCTCTATATGATGATATCTTTATGGTATACATAAATATCATTATACTTTATTATAAGTTAAAAAAAAATTATGATGCATATTTATCACTTGTAGTTTGTTTGTTCCATATGAAGGAAAATACTTTTTTTTACAGGTTCAAACTGTTTTATTAAACTCTGGGTTTTTTTTGTATATCGCCTAATTTAATTACATTTTGTATTTTTTTTCCACCAGTTAACTTTTATTGTCCATTTATCTATTGTCTACTTATTATTCTTGCTTCAAGAAATACTTAATTTAATAATTTTAGCTACATTTAAAAGTAATTCAAATATATTGTTATTGCTTTGCCTATAACATCTTTCACCCCACATATGGCTGAGATTGGATGAGATATATATATATATATATATATATATATTATATATATATAGAGAGAGAGAGATATTTTATACAGTTTCTGGTGTTTTAATTTACCGTTGATCTCGTCTCGCTGTGATGACGTCATCATTCGCGCGCTCCCTTCATTCGATTCTTCTGAGGTAAACAGTTCACGCTATCAAGTAATTGTTAAATACTCTTTACACAGTTTAAATAACATTTTACGCGGTGATTTCTATATGGCTTCTATCGTGTCCAGCTCCCTTCATGTGTCTGCTAACTAAAACACTTAAATAAGAAGATGGGTATGTTTCTCACATACACAACGGTAAGGTGCTAGACAACGGCTTTGTTATGAATGTAACGTTAGTTATTAGGAAATATTTACTATATTTAGATTCATATCGGCGAATTACAATGTTTTATATAGATGGGTTTCATTAGTGTCTGACTTTATATTCCTGCAATTTTACTGTTTCATTTGAGAAATAATATTTTAATATTAGAGCACTTTTATTCTTTCAGCATATATTCGGACTTTAACAATCTGTTTCTAGTAGCAAATACTTATAATAAAGTGAGAAGATCTGCTGCTGATCCTGAATGGCTTGTTTAATGAGTAATGATCATCTATGGATCATCACTATTATCAGAGCAGCTGAAAAGCCTCTTTATTTCATGTCAATAGATCCTGTTTTCACCTCATTCATTATGCTGATGTCTTCAGATCTGTTAATTACCAAATTAAGCTCATTTTATTGGTGTCAACAGACTTGATCAAACGACAGGATCAGATATTGTGATCATCTACAAGATATCGGTAAATGTCATAACAGCATTTAATTAATCTGTGAAAAAACATGTTCCATATAAAAACAAGTCAGACTCAATTGGTGGGTCATTTATTTCTTTCACATTTGTTTTTCTAAGTTTATTTTCTCCTTTTTTTAATTCATATTTATATTTGGTATCTGTATCATGTTCATTGTTGTACTTATTTTTTTCTATAATTATTTGCCAATATGTTAATGAGAGGTAAGATTCTAGGAATAAAGTATGTGGATGTTATTTCTTAAAAAAAAAAAAAAAAAAAAAGGTAATTTGTGAATTCATAAAAACACTCCCCTGGTTTCACAGAAATAGCATAAGCCTAGTCCTAGACTAAAATGCATTATTGAGCTGTTTTAACTGAAAGCAACTTAAAATGTCAGTGCCATTGTTTTGTCTCAAGATGCACATCAGTAATGTTTTTTTCTTTTTCGTAGGCATGTTTTTAAAGGGCCTTTACAAATACCCACACTTGCAGTCTTTGCACTTGACCACTTGTCTACTTGCACGATGTAGGTATTTCCTGTATTTTGACCTAGTGTTCAAGTAGACGTGAAGACTGTAGAACTTTTGATTACACACACAAAGTGATACAAAAATGCAAGTTTTTACAGAGCTTTATTTTGATTTTCGATTCTTTGCATTTAAAAAAAACAACTAATGTCTGGTTAGTAGTAGTCCCTATGTAACAAAAGACAATTTAAAATGATGGTGCTTCTAATTAAGTGATTTAAAAAGCAGTTGCAAATGTACAAAACACATACCATACTCGTCTTTGCAACATTATAATGACACTTTAACTATTTGTTTTTCTACCAAATTGCATGTAATATCTAATTAATTTAACTTACAGTGGAATATTTTCCTCGTCATCATGTGATTTCGGGGCACGTGAGTTCCCGCACCTAACGTGTGATGGGATACGCTTAGCCTCGAATACCGCATCGGAGTGTGTGTGCATTTAGTGTGTGTTCAGGGCACTGTGCTTTTTGTCACAATAGATTTGAAATACAAAAATGCGACAATATGTATCGTGGATATAGTAACAATCGGTTTTGAGTGTAGTTCACCCAAAATGAAGATTACTGTCCGTGAAAAATTTTAAATTTATAGTTTTGGTGTCAGTACTACATTAAACTACTATATAATGTTGAGTATAATGTATAATAATTCAGTGAGGGAATATTTGTCAGTCCTGATAATGCCAGATTTCATATGTTACCAATAAAATTGCAAGCATATTCATATTCATCTAAAATAATTCCGTTTTTTCAGCTTCAGAATCACGAATATTTTTTTTATTCTGGTGTCCAAACCTATTCATTTCCACTCCCAATGTAATACCAAATTTAGCATTTTAATCAACATTAAATTTTTTGTTAACCTTTTACCATATGTCTTCCAGTATCGCAATAATATCATATCGTGAGTTCAGTATTCGTGATGTATCGAATCCTGACATGAGGGTATCTTTAAACCCCTAGCCCAAAAGCTACTTAAATGCCCTAATTAAACAAAGGCCTATTCCTGGCTTAATCTAAGGCCTGTCTGAAACCGGACCTTTGAGATTAATTTACTTAAGTTACTTTACTAGATAGATAGGTGAACATAAACATTTAAAATGTGTGAATTGGTATAAAATACAAACTCAATAAGTGATTTCTTCTTGATTTTGTCAGATCTGCTCCTCCTTCAGTGAAGCTCCTCCTCCTTCAGTGAAGCCCCTCCTCCTTCAGTGAAGCTCCTCCTCCTTCAGTGAAGCCCCTCCTCCTTCAGTGAAGCCCCTCCTCCTTCAGTGAAGCTCCTCCTCCTTCAGTGAAGCTCCTCCCACTGCAATTCACCAATAAATGCTGGAATATTCCCATCAGCTACAAGTGAAGACGAGCATCAAACCATCAGGAAGAGCTGAAATCTGCAAACACAGAGTTTATTGAAGGACAGTGAGAACATGAGAGATCCAGAACATTGCAGAATGAAACACACTGAAGAACAAAGAGGTTGGTGTTTATTCCCGATTCTTCATTAAAGGCACAGTATGTAAGTTTCGCCACTAGAAGTCGCTTATTCAAAACAAAGGCATAACTTGATGATGCCGTGAATGAGTGTGGAATCATTGGAGGTCTCGTCTTTATATGCTTTTATATGCCGTTCCTTTCGTTCATGCATATGTTGGGTAACGCAGTGCTGTTTTACATGGTTAAAACAATCATACTAAATACATTTGAGTATGTTGAAACTTATGTTATGTCGTTACTCTGTGCGTTCGCTCGGTGGCTGCTATGAGACACTTGTTGCACAGTTCTATAAGCTAGATCAAAATTTGAGGATCATATTAATAAAAGCTGGATGACTTGTGTTGCTAAATGTCACGCAGTTATTTTAAAGGGGTGGTTGATTATGATTTCACTTTTCTGACTTTAGTTACTGTGTAATGTTGCTGTTTGAGAATAAACAACATCTGCAAAGTTACGATGCTCAAAGTTGAAAGCAAAGAGAGATAAGAAATTGCTTTTTAAGGACTACAACAAACGGCTGGTAGGGAATACACAACATTCCTCCTGGGTTAGTGACATCACTAACCCTGAAATTTACATAAACCCTGCCCCCGGAACAGGAATTATGGATAATCAAGACAGAATATGCTAATCAATGACTAGAAGATAATGACACATCAGCTACATAAATTCATCAAATAACCATTCAGAAATTTTCTTTTCTTTTTTAATTTTTTAACTTCATTAAAAATACAACAAAAAATCAGTAATATTGTGAAATATTATTACAATTTAAAATAACTTTTTTCTTTTTTAATATATTTAAAAATATAATTTATTCCTGTGATTTTAAAGTAGAATTTTCAGCATCATTACTCCAGTCTTCAGTGTCACATGATCCTTCAGAAATCACTCTAATATGATGATTTGATGCTCAAGAAACATTTCTCATTATTATCAATGTTGAAAACAGTTATATACATTTTTATTTCAGGATTCTTTGATAAATAGAAAGTTCAAAAGAACAGCATTTATCTGAAATAAAATACTATAATAACATCTTAGTTGATGAGTTTATTTTTGACCGAACATACTATATATTTACATATGAGCAGAAACTGGCTAACAAAAGCTTATTTGATGTCTATTTTCGAATTAAAACATTATAATCTATCCAAAAACTATGAAATGTTGTCTTTCATATTTCATCTGTAACATAAACAACAGCGCCCATGATTCATTCACACACAGAAACGTGATTAAAATGTAAACAATCTTTTTGCGTTTAGATTAGAACGAAGCACAAGAATAAAAAACGTACAATTCTCGGCTAGATCCGTCGCTCCTTGAAATGAAAATAAACCAGCACATGTTCTGAGGTAAATGTCCCAGGATTATTCCTCACAGCCTCGCAAGACGAAATAGTACATTAATCTGATGATTACATTTGTTGTGTTATCGCGTTTATGAGGGGCGTTGACACGTTTGCATGTGTTGCTTCAGATCATTTGCGTTTGAATACTGCGCGCTCTCCGTGGGCGCTAAAAAAAGTTAACGGAGAAAGCACACCGTTTATTTTCTTTATTTTACAAAAGCACAATGTTTTATTTCAATTGTAAGTGGACACATAAAAAAGTACATATTATACAGTTTATTTTTTTATATTTCTTAAGTCTGTATGACCAAAAATTACAGAGTATTTTAAGTCTATTTTCCGTCTATGTGAAAAAAATCGAGCAAAACGCGCCGGCACGTTTGCCGACCCCAGAGGGTTAAAGGGACAGACACAAAAACGGTGCGTTTTTGCTCACCCTCAAAAAGTGACAACTTTAACATGCTATATAAAAATATATGTGGGGAATTTTTAACTAAAACTTCACATAGACACTCTGGGGACATCAGAGATGTATTTTACATTATACCAGCCCTTTAAACATATTGTTTGATGGAGAAAATGCTGTATTAGTGTTAAAAGGAACCGGAGGAACCGTTTCATAGTTCCTACAACTATTGGCGTGTTCTCACGATTTTAGTTCTAGGAACTGTTTTTGGAGGAATTAATTTACTCCTACTTCAGAGTCAGTCTAAACCAGCGCTATAAGGAACTACCAGTGACATTAGCATACACTGATTGGCCTAACGCAAGCAAAACACCAGCACCCGCAGTTTTTAAAAAGGCTGTGTAAACACAGATTATAGCCTATATATTTACTCCAGAAACTAACTCCACGAACATGGAAAACATGGAAAATCCAACGCAACTTTAAAGAGACCAAGAGAAACATGAGTATGTATTTCTGCTCAGCAACACTGGACGTCAAACACATGCATACGCTAGTAACTTTATTACTGTCTACTTTCTATGTATAACAGTTCTATCTAATGAAGTATTAGACAGGACTGTTAGAAAGATCGTAAACTAATGAACACGGAGAATGTGAGCTCAGTCGTTCTCAGCACCGTCAAAATAAGTCACAACAATAAAAATGAGTCTGGCGGGTGCAAATGCAACCTGGAAAACGTTCCCTAGGAGAGCCATTAGTTCTCGGGGAACCACCCTGGTGGCTAGTTCCTAGAACTACCCAGTGCAAAAGCCCATATTTGTGTTGTCTCTGAGACATAGTAAAACATGGTACCCACTGTAATTTAGGAAAACAAGGGGTTCAAATGGTAAGATAACCATTTTGAGCTATATAACAATGATTAATTTTCTGTCAATAAAGTTATCCAAACAGTTGCTCACATGTCTAATCAAACACATAATAATAAAGCGTCTTTGGTGTTTCCATGGTTTCTGTGAATTCGAGGGTTATGCGGATATGACATCACTGAAATGCTGACACGGGCCGTTACACGAGTTAAAATTGCAGATTTCTCTGGATTTAGACATTGTTGGAAACATCTGGGATTATGTAAGTACAAGTCAACAAATAACAATGTTTTAGTGTTTTTGGGATATTTTAATCTAAAATTCGTACATATTGTGCCTTTTAATGAGGCTGAAGAACATTAAAGTTATAAAGCAGATCATCAGAAGACAATATTCGAAAGACGGCTGTGCCCTCGTTTCTCTGGCGCATAAGGTCTATAGTTTCTGATAAACTTCCGATAAAATTATTTCTCTTACAACTTTGGTAACAGGGTTGATGAATGCACTCAACATTACAATGGATTGAGATTATTTTCCCATCATACTCTAGAAAGAGATCAAATGATGTCACTTCCTGGGTGTCGCAATTTTAAGAAATGCTTTTTTTAAAAAGGAAGGGAATTGTTTTATAATCGTGTTGAGTGAAAAATGTTGGGCAGCTAATTAATTGTTAATTTAACATTGACTCATAATTAGAACATTTGCATTAAAATAAATTAAATATCCATCTGAGACAGTCAGAACTGTAGCACTATTATATTTGTTTTTTAATGTTTAATTAATATTATGTTAGTTAATTGTGGAGTTGATTCAATATTTAATAGATCTCACTAAAGAAACATGGGGTTTGTGCCATTAAGTTTTAAAAGTAATAACTGGAAGATCAATGTATTTGTTCATGGAAAGAGATTTATGTATCAAAATGATCATGATTTAATGTAGAAGGATTTATTAAAATGTAACTTTCTTCCTTTAATCTCAGGCCTGATGCTGAAGAATGAGGAGAGAGAAGCGGAGGATAAACATCATGTCGAAACTGGAGAAAAAACTCACTCACAAACTGAAAGCATTTCTTTACTGAAAAGAAGAGACAAGAAATGTTTCACTTGCCGTCAGTGTGGAAAGAGTTTCACATGGAAACCGAGTCTCGAGATTCACATGAGGATCCACACTGGAGAGAAACCGTTCACATGTGATCAGTGTGGGATGAGTTTTACACAACAAGGGACACTTAAGGAACACATTAAAATCCACACTGGAGAGAAACTACATCAATGTGAACAATGTGGCAAAACATTTTTGAGGGCTTCAGGCCTGAAGATCCACCTGACAGTTCATTCACAGGAGAAACCACATTCATGTTCTTTGTGTGGAAAGAGTTTTTCACTCCTGCACTGTTTAAAACTACATCAGAAAACACATACTGGTGAAAAAACGTATGTGTGCTTTGAGTGTGGGAAGAGTTTTGTTAGAGCGGGACATTTGAAACTGCACCAGAGGATCCACACTGGAGAGAAACCTTACAAGTGTTCACACTGCGACAAGAGATTCAATCAGTCAGGAACCTTGAAATCACACGAGAGGATCCACACTGGAGAGAAACCGTATCACTGCACTGCATGTGGGAAGAGCTTCAGCCAATCATCTGCTCTACACAGTCATACAAAAAACAATCACAGTAATTAGTTAACCTTCAGATCCAGCACTTCAACCATGACACAATAACACTGAGCAATCAAATCTCTTCAGAATGAGGGTATGTTTACCACAACTACAATGTACTAAAACTGAAAAATGTTTCTGTGTTTTTGCACATACAGACAAAAATGATGTCAAAATGATTCCCATTCACACGGATCCACGAAAATGACTGAAAACGCAGTATTCTGCTGCCAGGCCAGTAGTTTGCGATGTCACTTTGTAAAGAAACACTACGCATCTGAAGACTAAACACAGAATACACATGTGTGTGACAATACCGTTTTTCACAGATTCATGTTTTTGTAGTTTACGTGGAGGTGAAGACGGTATTATTTTAAAAACTTGCACTTTAAAAAAAAAAAAAAATTTTTAGGACCCCAAAACACTGTTGTCATGTAAATGAACGGCCAAAACGCATTAAAAGTTTTTAGTTGAAACGGTGTTGTGTAAATGACCTCTTAATCTGCCCTAACCAGCCACAATGACCGACAGAACAAAGAAACATCATCTTAATTTGTCACAGTGAACAAACCTCATCTTCAAGACCAGAAGTTTCAATTGAGTGAATCAACTCAAAGCTTTATTTTTGTTGGTTATTCTTTGTTTACACTTTTGTGAATCTCTTCCGTTAGCACTTAACCTCAGTGTAAGATATACTGTCATGTGGGTTTGAAACTGGCCGCCTTCACCTTTATTCTCTTGAGATGCTTTGCTATCGTGTTAGTCAATAGAAATCTGGTTTAGGAGATTTCCCCCTTCCATGTAAAGCACTTTGAGTACCTAGAAAAGCGCTATATAAATGTAACGAATTATTATTATTAAATCTGTGTCGTTTGTATCCACTTTTTGTATTTGCTTCAAGTATTAAACTTTTGTTGTCAATTTACATCAATCTAAATCTAAAATCCATGTATTATAATTGCTTTTGGGGCTTTTTAAAAAATTCTCTATAAAGCTTTTAAATGCCTAATAAAATATATTTCACCCAACACATGACTGAGATGGCGGTTACATCAGTAACTGTTTTACTCTTACCCTTATTAGGTAAGTTTCATAACAGCATTTATTTAATTCATCTGTATTATGTTTTCCATATAAAAACCAGTAGTGAAGTCAAACTCAATTGGTGGGTTATTATAAATATAAATTAAATTTTTTTTGCAAAAAAAAGAAAAAAAAGTTTGTTTTGTGATGTATTAGATGGAAGATGGCGCCTCGGTGTGGAGCTCTCCAGTTATTTTGTTATTGTTTGTTTGTTCTGTGTTTAGTCATTCTTTTCCTATCAGTTTCACCAAAGACGAACTACTGGACATTAGGAAACACTTACCAGACAACTTTTTTACGGTTTTTGATTATTCTGACATTTTGCTGGACATTCTCGTCGGAGGGGCAGCGGTGTTGTCCAAACGCGCGGTCAGATGCGTTAAACTCCGCGAGCGCGGCCTCCGCACTCCCCAGTATTCATCTGACGAATCTCTGATCCCTTCCTAACAAAACAGACAAACTTTTTCTCCTCACCTGCACTAACAAGGATTTTTTCAACTCTTCTTCTCTGTGCTTAAAGGGTCATTCCACCGGTGGAGACATGAATATGTATTGAAAGTGGGTCATATATGTAGTAGAATAGTATCATACATTTCTAATTTGGGACCTTCTTGGCCGATTAAAGGCAGAAATTACTTTTTAGTGCTTGTGGATTGTAGACAACAATCCCCATAGTGCATTGCAATGCTCAGCTCCGCAGACCACTCCCACTACAGTAGCTAACATAACTGCAAGATATTTGTGCAATGAACCTGCCACGTTAGCGTGTTAACAAAATGAAAATAAACTTACTTTACAGAAAGACGACCATTTGACCCTGTAGGCTTTGGCTGACGTTGCCAGTTGACCTTAGGTATTCTAAAGTAGGTCTCCAGGACGCCGCTATCCATATGCAGTGTTGGGAAGGATACTTTCAAAACATATTTCGTTACAGAATACGCGCCCAAAAATGTAATTTGTAACGTATTCCGTTACGTTACTCAATCTGAATACCGTATTCTGAATATTTGGATTACTTACACATTGACTTGCATTTTATAAGTGTAGGAATGCGGCTATCAAATCCTGCTTACTAAACAGGCCTATTCTGGTGTGTTTTTCTGTTCCAACTGGCTGAATGTGTTAGGCCCATGTCTCCCTGAAAGTGTACTATTATAATTTGCTATAGAAGAACAAAGACTATAAGTGTATGTTGCGGTCACCGGTGCGGTGATGAGGTGGTGACGCTAGCAGGCTCTTGTTCTGTGGAGAAAGCGGAGTAGTAACTTTAGGGGTTACCGTCCTCTTTTTCCCAGACATGTCCGGCCGTCAATGTCCGGGATTCAGCTTTTGCTTTCTGCGGTCGCCATTCATTGTTTACATGCACGGCTTTTGTTTCAATCTAACTGAATTCATTCTGATTGGTGAATCTGAATGTAGTGTTTACATGAACCCTAAACCAGTGATCGGTTGATGTGCGTTTTAACATTGCTAAGAAAATTCCCGCTCCTCCGTGAGAGATACGAGACCGATGCGACTCACAGGTGTCGCTCATCAGTAATCACGCCACCGGCCTCGCGTCGTTCTCCACACGGTCTTCACTCGTCCTGCTCGCCACAGTAAACATGAATGATGGCGACTGTAGAACGCAAAAGCCGAATCCCGGACATTTTGGGCGATCTCGAAACACATTTCGGGCAGACTCACGGAGACTCACTAGTAGCCTAGACTTGTTGTTTAACTACTGCGCTCTGTTACCGGTAGGCGTGGCCTCTTAGGGCTGCGAAGCAAGTGCATTCTGGGAGTTGTTGTCTTTCATCCACATAAGCCAAAAATACATTTTCTGTCTTTTCTCAGTCTAGAAAGCTCCAAATTCAAAAATTATTTCACATTTCTTCTACATATATTACCCATTTTAAATACACATTCATCTTTCCAGAGGTGGAGTGACCCTTTAATACATGGCTGCAAAAAACCTGCAATATAAAAGGAGTGAACTTCATTAACAACTTCAGTCTTTTCTGGAGTCAGAGGCAACTGTCCAAACAGGATGGCCTCCACCTAAACAAACTTGGTTCAAGAGTGCTAAAGGACAATATCTACTTCTCCCTCCGTCATCCTTCTGCAGTGTGTGCCAATCCACTCAACCTGAATTGCACACACACACCTGGACACAGTATGAATGACCACAGGGCTTGAACCATGGCTTGAACAGACACGTGAACGCAAAATTAAGTCAAAAGGCCAGTCTTGGCAAATCAATTTGATTATTCAATGTCTGTACCCGAATACTGTTAGACTTACCTGAAACCCATAAAGCACTACTTATTTCATTTGTGATGACGACAGCTTGTAGGATAAGTGTGCTGCATAAAGTGTGTGTACCAAGCAGCATCTCCAGGTGTCATGATTCCTTCTTGTGTTCCCCTTGTCTTGTGTGGACTTTAGTTATTTCCTGTTTTGTGCCATGTTTTTTAGTCCTTTGTAGTATTTCTTGTTTATGAGTCTTCCCATGTGTCTCTGATTAACCACGCCCCCTTGTTATATTGTTTGCCTGTGTATTTAAGCCCTGTGTCTAGTTCAGTCTTTGTGAGTTCTTAACGTTGTATGTTGGCTGTCCTGTTCCTGAGTCTTGGTTTGAATTTAGTTTATTTAATTAGGGCTGGGTATCGTAACAAAATTTTCGATACCGATACCTTGACTTCGATACCGGTTCCTGATCGATACTTTTTTCGATACCAATTTTATGAAACCAGTTTTAACAATATAACATTACCTAAAAAAAAAAACTTTTATTTTTTCAGTCAGTTTGTTGACTTTTTTACACATATTTTGAGTATGTAAAAAAGCACCAATGCTAAAGTTTTCTGTTTCTTAATCATTTAACAACATGTATTCTTTACTTCAATTAATTTTTTTCTTAATGCATTGTTTAACAATGAAACTGAATGAAAATTAATTGAAATGCATTACACACAGTCGCCGCTGATAACAGATCCATCTAAATTGTAATTTAGACACATGCATTTTCTGTAAAGCTGCTTTGAAACGATATGTATTGTGAAAAATGCCATACAAATAAATGTGAATTGAATTAAATATAGTTAACTAGGGTGCGTGATATATGCCTCGCGCTCAGTACACATGAAGCTGCCGCAAAGCACTGGCGAAAGTAGCCTAATGATTATGGATGTGTCGGGAAACGATAGCAAGGAGATATTTTAATTGTTTATTAATGAACAAGTGTTTACTGAGTGTGTTGACTGCAAAGATGATTAATGCGATGCTGACTCGTCATTCCTGCAGTAGTGAACACACACGCGCGCGCGCCTATATGGATTAGGTAATCAAACTGTTTATTTGTAATCGTTTCGTTTAAAAGTAGACATTTTGACCGTATATAGGACTATTTCTCATGTCTGTGAGGCAAGTATCCTATACGCTGAGTTTCGGTTCATTTGTGACGCGCTCCAGTTCTTGCAGTCGAAGACGGATAAACTTTCTACACTCAAGTGTATTCTGTGCGCTTTTAGGTGCCTTATGATTTACCGTGTTGCCTTCTGACATAGGTAGGTACACTTTTGATCCTTTCCACATATTTTCTATTTATCTGGTTATGACGCTTACACACACACACACACACACACACACACAGTACAGCCTCACATGCGACGAGCCACGTCTCTAGGCAGCCGCGTAAACTAGTGTTTTTCCGCCACAGCCAATCATGCTGCATGCTCATTGTTTCACTGACGTTGACGAGATTAACCACTTAGGTACAGAAACTTGGTACCGAAAAACAAGACATGTTTCGATACTCGGTAGTATCGAGGCAATTCGGTCGGTACCTAAAAAGTACCGAACTCAGTACCCGGCCCTATATTTAATAAAATACTGCTGCACGTGGATCCTGCTTCTGCCGCATCGTTACACCAGGTGCTCCCTTTGGAACCAGACCAAAAAAGTTCTTTCTTTTTAGTATCTTCGGCATTACAGTGAAAACTAATTCCATGTTTTCTTATAATGTTACCAAGTTGCAGCATATATATTGAAAATAGCAGAGGGCCTAACACAGATCCTTGCAGCACTCCCTAATTTGACATTATCTTAGATTTTTCACCATTTAAATATAGACAAAATGGTAACGGTCTGATAGATCCGATCTAAACCAACTTAATGCCTGTCCCTGAATAGCAGTGTAATTTTGTAGTCAATTTAAGAGTATTTCATGATTCTACAGTGTCTAACGCAGCATTTCTCACTTTCCAAACCACCACCTGATGGATCAAACAATATAGGGAAAGATCAAAATTAAAGCTTTAGCGTAAGTTCTGCAGGGAAAACTCAATTGTTACGTCACGATTACCTTCTTATTATCCAATCGTGCTCTAAATACTTGTAGTATAAAAGAACGATACTTACACATGTCTGAGTTCGCAGATGCTGACGCCTTCATTCACCTCCGGATGCTCCAGATGGGGCCTATGCCAAAGAACTTTATATCATTATTATGTTCTTTATCATGCTCGCTGAGCTGTTAATAAATGTATACTTGTTATGGTATTTATTCTCCAGAGTCTTTCTGGTAGAACTGTCATGCATTCATTCATTTGTACATTAACAGCTGGAATTATGTAAGATGTTGCATTACTAACAGCTGGCAGTGAGAATACTTATTTCTCTGAATAAGTATAAAATGTATGTGTGTTGTTCACATCAGTTTTAAAGTTTCAAAACATAGTTATGAATGGATTTTGATGGATCATTGTGGTTTCTCTGTTTCACCCACTGCTGCTGCATCCACTAGCCAGCATCTAAAGATTTGGTAACACTTTATTTTACAGTGTCATTGTTACATATGTTACATGTAATTACCATAGTAATAACAGTAAACTATGCCTAATTACATGCAATTAACCCTCAACCAAATCCTAATCCTACCCTAACCCTATAGTAAGTACATGTAGTTAATTAATATTACACTGTACTTAAATACTTAATTACACTGTAACAATGACACCTTAAAATAAAGTGTAACCAAAGATTTAGTCTCTGCTTATCAAAGACACAACACTGTCTAACTAATTTAATCAGTTATTAACTACATAGTACCAGAAAGCAACTGAAGCCATAAAACACATTTAAAAAAAAAACAACCAGATGCCACAAATACAAACAGAACAAAAATATCCGAGAAACATTTTCTTCATCGGTTCACTGAAAAGCCCACGATAGCGACTCTTAAAATATCTAAAAACACTTAGATTGATCTGAAAGACGACTGAACTGAGATATTTATCTGGTTGTGTGTGAATCCTCTCCCCAACCTCTATCACAGTCTAAACTCCTCTTTTACATCATGAAAATCAACAAGCTTTAGCTGATCTTATATGTTCAAACTCAAAACCAAAAACAGGCAAAGTTCAGGCGATCAGCAAAGAGGTTGTCAGAGGCAAGGCAAAAACACACAAGCAGAGAACAAAGTTTAAGTCAAAACCAGTAAATCAAACCAAAATAAACAGGCTTGTTTACCAAAAGCCTGAAAAAAATGCCTTGAGAAGACCATGACTGTGAATCATACTGCAGATTTATAAGAACTGTATTTTTTGGAGAGAAAAGCAGATGTACCGTCTATAAGAAAATAACGCAAAGGAAACCTCTGATACAGTCACAAAGCATAGAATCGCTGTGGATTTTTGTTCTGATTTATTTGCTGCTGAAACTTCAGATGAGCAGTGCACAAATTAACTGCTTCAGGACCTTCCCGTTTTAACCGTTTTAACTCCAGAGCTGCTGAGTCAGTAGCCACTTTCAAGAAACTGCTGAAGACGCATCTTTTTCGGCAGCACTTGATCCAGTAATACTAACACTTTCTCTTCTCTTCTGTTCTACTATTTAAAAAAAAAAAACTGTGTTAAATTAAACTGAGAGGGGTCATAGCACTTACGTATTGTTGTCCTACTGTTAGTTTAACTGCTTCTATTGTTCTCATTTGTAAGTCGCTTTGGATAAAAGCGTCTGCTAAATGAATAAATGTAAATGTTATGTAAATGTAGCACAAACGATTGATAGAGACTGAGCTCACCTTTGAGGAGGTTACCGCTGCAGTCATGGCTCTCTCTTCAGGACGGGCACCTCGCTTGGATGGATTACCTGACGAGTTTTATAAGAACTTTTGGACATGACTACTTTGAGGTTTTGCAAAAATGCAATACAGAAGGAATCCTTCCCAAGAGCTGTCGGCGGGCTGTTTTAACATTACTCCCAAAAAAGTGTGATTTAACGTTATTAAAGAACTGGAGGCCTGTAGCAATTTTATGCTCTGAATACAATTTTTTTTCTAAATGTCTCGTCAACAGGTTAAATACTGTACTATATGAAATAATACACAAAGACCAGTCTTACTGTATAAAAGATCGATCCATCACAGATCATTTACATTTGGTACGGGACATGTTTGATTTTGCTTTTCAAAACAATATTAATATTGGGTTTCTGTCATTAGATCAGGAAAAAGCTTTTGGCAGAGTGGACCACAATTTTCTTTTTAATACTTTGAAGGCTTTCGGATTTGGAGATGTTTTCATCTCTAAGAATAAACTGCTATATACTGAGGCTACGTGTATGGTTAAAATGGCTGGTGGCCTCAGTGCTAGGGATGGGTACCGAAACCCGGTATTAAACGGGCCCCGGGGCTGAATTTTGAAAGACCGCAGTATCGATAAGCTCGGACGTTCTCGGGTCTGCTGTCGGTCATGGGCGTAGATTACGCGGGGGACGTGTCCCCCCCCACTTTTTATACAATATAAATTCGTCCCCCGCATTTTTTAATAGGGCAAGTGTGTCAACGACAAGCTGAGGTTTTCACGGGTGTGTATACATCGATATTTAAAATCAAAAGAGTAAAGGATAGTCTATACGTGACTTTCACGTTTCCATGGTAATCAGTCACTCGTGCATTAGCTTACGACACGCCCGCACCCGCGCCGAATCCATCAGTTTCATAGAGTTCAAAATGGCAAAAAACTCTTCACTCCTTTTTCACGAAAAAGTCAAGCACTGTAAGTAAGTTGTCATGTAGTATCCGAATTGTGTTGCACAATGATGAATAACTCCGCCTATTTCTCTTGTTGAATAATTAACAGGTTTTGTTGTAAATTCACTACCCGAACAAACATGCAATATTTTCTTTTTTTACTCGTAATGCATTTTATTTTCACAGATATGTTATCAAAGCCTTTCAAATTAGAATAAACATGGTGAATGTTAATGCTGAATTTGTATTTTTATGCATTAACAGCCACGATCTGCTTGAATCAGGCAGCGTTGTAACATGTGTACATGATGTTTATCATAATTTGGTAACACTTTACAATTTGATAAAAAAAATTTGTAGACAAACTTTAAGTTCTCTTGAAAAAGCCTAACTAGAAAGTTTGTAGTAGTTTTAAAAGCTTGAAGTTTGAAGGTTTTCAATTGGAAAGTTTTAGTTTAGTAAGACAGACTTTGTTTAGGCTAGTAAGAAAATGTAATTTTGCCAAAAGAAGAACTTTTATTTTAAGTAAATGTTATTTTTAAATCAGCTTCAGTGTGATATTTAACCATATTATCATGCTTAACACTGATAATTTGAATAATTGTAATGCGATGATCAGATATCTAAATCAGAGAATATCATATGTTTGGGCAGTTGGATTATTTATTTTTAACAGCGGATTCGGGGCACTCAAAGTGCAGCAGATTAGTGAATTTATCTTTAAAATGTACAAAATTTTCTTTCAGGGGGGCATGCCCCCGGACCCCCCTAGAGGTACAGAGATCCACCTACGGAAATACTGTGGTAACACAGTAGACTATATGATGGTCTATGAAAAATACACATTATACATGATCAGGATTTTACCACATTCGCCTCATTTTAAGCCAGGAAAAACCCTGCATGTGGAATATAAAGTACTGGACAACATTCTTTCTTTTTTTCTGCTTTATTGCTTTAAAATAAATAGCATATTAAGCCAATTAAGCAAAAATCTGTCAACAAAAGTCTGAAGAAAAATAAAACTGGTATTACACTTGACATTCTGTCCTCCTCACTTTTGAAATGATGGCTACGCCCCTGCCGGTACTGGAGAAATTAAGAAAATACACGTAGGCCTACTATTTATTATCGCTATAAAGACGTAATCTTGAAGATGTTTATCTCGTCAGCCATTTCTATATACAATAATATTAAACCATTTGTCTGTGATGCAATTCTGCTATTCGCAGTCCAGAAGAGAGAGAGAGAGCGATCTCTCACGCGGAGCCACAGCGCGCACGACACGAAAGCCCTGCTTAATGACTGACAATGAGGACAGAACTAAACATTCAAACGTGGTTACACTTTAGATCTGGGATATTATTCTACTTTTATTTTAGATTTCGGCTTTCAAAGATAATAAAAAGAAGATATTTGAGACGAAACCATTACAAACTAGACGCATTCTGTCTAGTGCAACTTCCTTCCCTTCACAGCGATGCGCTGTCATTTCTTCCTAAAACGTACCGTCAGAATCAGCACGATCGGTGATTGTTTTAAAATGCAGTCTCTACTGTTGCTAAATTGCGGACGCGTTTAATCATTAAACGAGCTATTAAAAGCACAAACATCAGCGCAAGAGACGCTGTTCACAAGGCGACGCGCGCTCCGAAATGGACTGCAAAGAGACAAGAAAAGTATAGGCTACTTAACTTTGGGCTTCATGTGCGCATCTAAACTATCAAATATACATAAAAATATAAAAATGACCAGCTCTGAGATTCTCTGAAACACAGTTTATTCACTTAAACACAGTTCATGTCATAAATGGGCGTAAATAGTTGGGAGAAATTGATGGTGCATCAGTCACCTATTAGATCTGCACTCGGTCTTAAAGGGGCAGCGTCTAATAAACATGCTGACGATTGAGCCATTAATGCGAATCAAACAACAAAAGGCAGAGAAAATCACTCACAGCTCTTGAATGAATAACTTAAACTTTAATAAGCATTAATCTATCTATGATAAACTATGCAGTGCTATTTTACATTTGATTACTAAATTAGATTTCTTTTCAGACAGAAACACTTACCTGAAAAGTAATGTTAATAGACCTTCCTGAAATTAAAGCGCTGTGTATATAATTTGTATCTTTGTTTAATTGTATTCTTTTTTTGACCATGTAAATATAAAGCATATTTTAATTATTACCCGAATGTAAAAAAAAAAACACACCAAAAAGAACCGATAAGAATACCGTTAAAGTACCGGATCGATAAGCAGTATTGGTAAGAGTAGTAATACCGATAAAACCTTAACGATACCCATCCCTACTCAGTGCTCCTGTGAAGATCCACAGAGGTATTCGGCAAGGGTGTCCTCTCCTGGGTCAGCTATACAGCATAGCTATTGAGCCTCTGCTCACGGGTTTAGTACACTGGTTTTTAAAGAACCTACTAAACTCTCTGCATATGCAGGTGACATACAGTTTTAATTAGTGGTCAGAGTGAGGTTCAATTATTAAAAGAAGCTTTAGAATGTTACGGGAAGGCATCTTCGGCTAAAGTTGACTGGGGTAAAAGTCAAGCTCTTTGGTGTGGTCTTGGTCTGAATAGTCCATCACTTCCTGGTGGATTACAGTGGGGGAGAACAGGTTTTAAGACACAAAAACAAAAAAGACATACGAGTATGCCTGGGGTTCAGAGCCGGGTGGGCATCTATATTTCTAGGGGGGCCAACGGCATTTGCATTTGTAGTGGAAAGCAACCGCTTTGGGAGCGCATATTCGCCCAGGCTGCTAAAGTGACCGTCTGCAAATTCCACTCACAGTCCAAAAATATAAACATCCAATCATTAATTCCAATGAATGATATTTAGAAGGTTATAGTAAACGCCTAGTGGGCAAACTGAATTACTGTATGAGTTTCTGCCAATATCTCACTTGTACAGTACAAAAACAAATGTTTTTTCCATGTTACAAAGGTTGTAGTCAGGGCTGTAGGCATGGGTTTGTAATCACAGAGCTTGCAAATGTTAGGGGGATTTCTCGGACCAACATATGTGCAATTTAAGACTTTTAAAGGCCAAAAAAATGGATAAGAACTACCTATAAAACCGTGTCAGTGGGCAATAGATTATATGTCAATACCTGCTCTCTCCTCATCTCCATCAGTCTTTCTTTTTCTCTCAGTCTCTTTATCCATTTCTTCCCCTCCTAAAACTGTGCTTTGATAGTATTTTCATTTTTGCCTGTGACAGAGTAGAAAGCAAACATAGGGTCACCTGATATTGATATGTTTTATGAATAATTTTCTTTGACAAGTTCATTTACTGAAGGCTAACAAGATAGCTAACTAAATGTATTAAATTCATCCTGTTGGGAGTGTTCTCATAGAGCTAGGGCTGCAACAACGAATCGATTAAATCGATTAAAATCGATTATTAAAATAGTTGGCAACGAATTTCATTATCGATTCGTTGTGTCGCGCGACTATCAATAAGTCGCGGAGATGTTTGATTATAAAAAAATGTGTTCAGCGCGGAGCAGAGCTATGAGGCGTCGGACTGGACGCTGCGCGCGAGAGTTACCGAGTGTGTCAGCGCGCGAGCAACAGTGTGCGAAAGATACCGAGTGTGTCTGCGCGCGAGAGATACCGAGTGTGTCTGCGCGCGAGAGATACCGAGTGTGTCAGCGCGCGAGCAACAGTGTGCGAAAGATACCGAGTGTGTTTGTGCGCGAGAGATACCGAGTGTGTCTGCGCGCGAGAGATACCGAGTGTGTCAGTGCGCGAGCAACAGTGTGCGAAAGATACCGAGTGTGTTTGTGCGCGAGAGAGACCGAGTGTGTCAGCGCGCGAGCGAAAGTGTGCAAAAGATACCGAGTGTGTTTGTGCGCGAGAGAGACCGAGTGTGTCAGCGCGCGAGCAACAGTGTGCAGAAGATACCGAGTGTGTCTGCGCGCGAGAGAGACCGAGTGTGTCAGCGCGCGAGCAACAGTGTGCAAAAGATACCGAGTGTGTCTGCGCGCGAGAGAGACCGAGTGTGTCAGCGCGCGAGCAACAGTGTGCAAAAGATACCGAGTGTGTCTGCGCGCGAGAGAGACCGAGTGTGTCAGCGCGCGAGCAACAGTGTGCAAAAGATACCGAGTGTGTTTGCGCGCGAGAGAGACCGAGTGTGTCAGCGCGCGAGCAACAGTGTGCAAAAGATACCGAGTGTGTTTGCGCGCGAGAGAGACCGAGTGTGTCAGCGCGCGAGCAACAGTGTGCAAAAGATACCGAGTGTGTCTGCGCGCGAGAGAGACCGAGTGTGTCAGCGCGCGAGCAACAGTGTGCAAAAGATACCGAGTGTGTCTGCGCGCGAGAGAGACCGAGTGTGTCAGCGCGCGAGCAACAGTGTGCAGAAGATACCGAGTGTGTCTGCGCGCGAGAGAGACCGAGTGTCAGCGCGCGAGCAACAGTGTGCAAAAGATACCGAGTGTGTCTGCGCGCGAGAGAGACCGAGTGTGTCAGCGCGCGAGCAACAGTGTGCAAAAGATACCGAGTGTGTCTGCGCGCGAGAGAGACCGAGTGTGTCAGCGCGCGAGCAACAGTGTGCAAAAGATACCGAGTGTGTTTGCGCGCGAGAGAGACCGAGTGTGTCAGCGCGCGAGCAACAGTGTGCAAAAGATACCGAGTGTGTTTGCGCGCGAGAGAGACCGAGTGTGTCAGCGCGCGAGCAACAGTGTGCAAAAGATACCGAGTGTGTCTGCGCGCGAGAGAGACCGAGTGTGTCAGCGCGCGAGCAACAGTGTGCAAAAGATACCGAGTGTGTCTGCGCGCGAGAGAGACCGAGTGTGTCTGCGCGCGAGAGAGACCGAGTGTGTCCGAGCATTAGTAAATTGGTACATAGGAATGTAATTATTAAGAGGCATGGAAGTTCGATAAATGGACAACAATAAATAAAACCAATTAAATTTTTACCACTGAATTAGCAGACTGTGATTTCAATCAGATAGACAGAAGATGAAAACACTTTCTTGTCTGTCCCAAGTACCACTACAAGAGGAATATTTTTTCCACAATTTGCAGCACTGAATTTTTTCATTCTAAATGACTCCGAGAAACTTCACTATATGCTCCGAATGGATGAGCTGCAAAACAGGCCTTACACACCATATGAGGTAGTCAATCCATTGTATATATTTTATATACATTGTATTTATAATTAATATTAGGATAGACTACAGATATTATCTTCTGTTGTAATTATTATTGTTGCTATTATTATTACCTATTATCCGACTGCACGAGACTTGTCTTTTGTGTGCATGTGCTTGTCAAATAATGTCAAACATTTTGTTAGATTACAACATATTTGACAAAAAACAAAACAACACACAAGTTTGTGAGTGTGTGCGTCTGTGAGTGTGAGTTTGTGAGTGTGTGCGTCTGTGAGTGTGAGAGTTTGTGAGTGTGTGCGTCTGTGAGTGTGAGTTTGTGAGTGTGTGCGTCTGTGAGTGTGAGAGTTTGTGAGTGTGTGCGTCTGTGAGTGTGAGAGTCTGTGAGTGTGAGTTTGTGAGTGTGTGCGTCTGTGAGTGTTAGAGTTTGTGAGTGTGTGTGTCTGTGAGTGTGAGAGTCTGTGAGTGTGTGTGTCTGTGAGTGTGAGAGTTTGAGTGTGTGCGTCTGTGAGTGTGAGTTTGTGAGTGTGTGCGTCTGTGAGTGTTAGAGTTTGTGAGTGTGTGTGTCTGTGAGTGTGAGAGTCTGTGAGTGTGAGTTTGTGAGTGTGTGCGTCTGTGAGTGTTAGAGTTTGTGAGTGTGTGTGTCTGTGAGTGTGAGAGTCTGTGAGTGTGTGCGTCTGTGAGTGTGAGAGTTTGTGAATGTGTGCGTCTGTGAGTGTGAGAGTTTGTGATTGTGTGCGTCTGTGAGTGTGAGACTTTGTGAGTGTGTGCGTCTGTGAGTGTAGTGTGGAGAGCAAGTTCTGACGTTCAAACAAATCATTTTAAAATCAAATTATTTATTGTTCTAACAGCTCAGGTCCCTTTTTACAAAAATATACATCTTTTTGTTCACTATTTTAAAAAAGCCTATATATTTGGCAGATGTAAAGCATACATGTGTATGTTTTTTGTGTTAGTCCATTTTTTTTATTATTATTATTACTTTAACAGCTCAGGGATGTTCAAGGAGTGACCTGTTTGTGCACTTTCTGAAGATCTTTCGCACTGTGAATTTGCACTGTCAGTTCTGTTTTTGAATAAAGGGTTGGAAATTAATGCTTTTTTTCCTTCAGTTTTTTTATCCGATTAATCGATTAGTCGAAAAAATAATCGACACATTAATCGATTATTAAAATAATCGTTAGTTGCAGCCCTAAATAGAGCCAAGGTAAAAGACCTTGACTGGTGCCCTGAACTCAGAGAGGGTGAAGGTGGTCATCTGATGTACTCATAACAACACCTTAAGTGATGAATGATCCAACAATCACAATGTCAGCGGTGACGTGAGTACTAATCACTACATTACTTAGCTTCCTTGGATGGACTATAGTATAAATACATTGTTGTATTCTAAATTAAATAATTGTCTTTTATAATTGGCCACTGTACTGAAGCCAAAGCAAATTTAATAAAATATTATCTAAAAATATATTTGCTTGCCTCTTACAACATGTTTGCTGATCGCCTGAACTTTTCCTGTTTTTGGTTTTGAGTTTGAAAATGTAAGATCAGCAAAAGCTTGTTGATTTTCATGATGTAAAAGAGGAGTTTAGACTGTGAGGTCGAGGGGAGGATTCACACACAACCAAATAAATATCTCAGTTCAGTCTTTCAGATCAACCTGAATGTTTTCAGTCATTTTAAGAGTCCCTATCGTGGGCTTTTCAGTGAACCGATGAAGAAAATGTTTCTCAAATTAGTTTTGTTCTGTTTGTGTTTTGGGCATCTGGATGGTGAGTTTTAAATGTTCTTTTATGGCTTCAGTAGTCAGGGAGGATTACTATTCACTGTTATTCTCATATAGAAATAATTGAACTGTGATTTTACTGTGAGATCAAGTTTAAATTCAGGTGTTGTGCAGAATTCTGTGATGAATTGAGCTAATCCCAATCCTAATCCTAACGCTACCAGCATCAATACATTATGTGTACAGTCATAGAATTCGGCACAACACCTGTCTAATCTCCTATTTTTATTCCAAATGAAATTCATTATTCGAGTACTGAAATTACAAAAAAAAAAAAAAAGATTTCTTGAGAAAATTGGCAAACATTGGAAAATATATAAAAACTTGGGCAAAACGTATCATCATCTTAATGATGTTTATCCTTCCACCAAGGGAAAGATACAATCTTTCAAAATCCTGCTTCAGACTAGCTAAAAGAGCTTGATAGTTGGATTTATAAAGATATTTAAACTTTATCATGGTAATCTTAAAAGGGATTGAAGAGGGGAGCACATCTGTGATCATGAGGCCAATTGGCATTAGTTCAATATTTTGATAATTAACTTTATAGCCAGACGACTGACCAAATTCATATGTAAGTTTAATAAATTTGGAAGACTCAAGGATGGATCAGAGATATACAACAACATATTGTCGGCATATAAAGATACTTTGTGCTCAAAATTATTGATTATTAATATCCTTTGATATTAGTAGATAGCCTCAAGGCTATAGCTAGTGGTTCAATTGCAATAGTGAAGAGGAGTAGTGTGATAGAGGACAGCCCTGCCTTGACCCACTCATTAGTTAGAAAAATTAGTATTAGTACGTACAGCAGTCAAAGAGGCTGAATATAAAAGTTTAATCCAAGAGATTAAGTTAGATCCGAAACCAAACTTTTTAAGAGTGAAGAAGAGAAAACCCCACCCGGTCAAACGCCTTTCAACCGCCAAGCGTTAGAATAAATTCTGAAGTACTGGATTGAGAAGAGCCATAAAGGATATTTGCAAGACGTCCGGTTTTAAAAAAGGAATGTCGACTTTTAATAAAGCCCGTTTGGTCAGGTGAAATGACCACTGTAAGAACATCTTCCATTCGTTGGGCCAGGACCTTGGCTAAGATCTGTATGATATGATCTAATAATGTATGAGCTACATTCTAAGGCTTCTCCTTTTTAAGAATCAGAGAAATAACTGCTTGATTAAGCAAGCAAGATTGATTGGAAGCAAGATTTTTGAAAGGGGGGCGTTCAGGTGTTCATGGGGGGCGTTCACGAGTTTACACCAAAGATCCAGGCAAGACAAGATTAAACATGTAATTACTTGCAAAATAATTGCCTACAACATTCTAAAATCTGCCAGTTTAATTCGACATGTAAGCCATGTATCGTTTATTTTGCAACAGCTCTATTATTTTTCCAGTCATAGACTGGAAATCCAGCGCTGACAAGAATCAGCATTCACATGCTCAAAAATGTGTTTTGCGCTGACAACAATCGGGTGGCGACTAGAATCCAGAACTGACTAGAATCATGCAGCGGAGGAATGGAAAGTTGACAAGCCATTAAAGAACTTAAGAACCACTTATATATTTTCAACAAATCATGTTCCCATTCACTCCGGCGACGAATTTTTTAATTAATTAAACTAAATTCTATTTATAAGGTAAAACTTTTACATTTTTAGGCATTAACTAATGCTAATGCCAAAATGTTTTCTTTGTTCACCAAGTAATTTACTGGTCAGGCATTATAGCTGGGTTTCAGTCACGTGATTATGATGACGATTATGATGACGCGGGAAGGCGAGGCGATTTCAGATGGAGGGCAGGAAGTAAACATGGAGAATACGTCTATGAAGGAAACCGTTGCGGAGAGTCCGTATTGAGTCTAATTTACTTGATCATTTAATGTCCCATTCCCACTGATCTCCTGAACGACAACCTAATGCTATATAAACACAGACACAAAAAAACACGTTGGCTAGCTAACATACCGTCGCTGCATCCCGGCATTAACAGACTCTGCTCCTCCCAAACCGCAGACGTAACGTTACGTTAAAAATCCACTTTTTACGGCGTTGTTCTTTGAGCTTTTTACATTTCTCACCTTTATGAATGACAATCTTTGGTACTCTATAAAAACCCTTTCCCTTTTCTCGATTAGAACGATTGGAGAAAACATCCGTAAACTACACAAAACATTGATGGCAGATCCTCAGCTATTTCACTTCCTGCCTTCCATCTGAATTTTCGTGCTCTCGCGATGCAGCAGCGTGACGTCACGTGAAACCAACCTATTGTTAACTCGTAAGACTGTAAGAAGAAAATGACAATTTGATGGATTATTTAAATATATTCTGTAATCACATTTTGATAATGTATTAATTCCGCCGTCACATCTGAGCACGAAATGCTGCTTGGATAGTTTCAAGATAATTAAAAATAATTAACAATAGGCTATAATAATAATTTAATTGTTCTTATGTTTATTCTTGTTAGAAGTTTTTTTTTTTACTGATTATGAACACAAATTAGTCATGACAAACTAAATTAATTGTAATTGTATTAATTATACCATTGATGAAAACAAGCTGATACCAAGGTATTTTAGGCCTACAGGGGGCTGGGGGCGTTCACAGATCGCGTTTTATACGTGTGCAAATTCGTTATTTCAAATGTAGCCTAACAATAGAAGCGACGCGGTCGGTTGAAAACATCTCAACTTTTCAACAACCAGGACAGTACTGGCAACATTTGGAAAGTTACGGAGGTTTGTCCAAAAAGTCGCTTAAGGGGTCTGAAAAGTCGCTAAATATAGTTCACAGCCGAGTTCACACTGCACGATTTTCAAAGTAATCGGGTCACTGTTCTTTTCACACTGCACAACTGTCTGGGGTAGTTCTGTCTGGTCCGCAAACTACATTACACAACCAAACAGAAGTGATAAGTAGGCCTGTCACGATAACAAATTTTGCTGGACGATAAATTGTCCAAGAAATTATTGCGATAAACGATAATATTGATCATAAACAATAATATTGTCGTTCTGAGACCATTTTCATCTAAAATAATGATGATAATGGCATAATAATGCAGGTACACATTTTCAAACATCAATAAACTTTTATTTCTAAAGACTATTTAAATGAAAAAAAAAAAAACTAAAAACAATAAAAGCAATGGACTCTGTTAACAAAAAATGCACATGTGTGACTTCCGTTCACACTGAGAATCATATGCATCATATACTGTGTGAGCAAGCGTCTCATATGAGTATTTGCACTAGTTTGTGTGTGTGTGTGCTCGCGTCTCATATGAGTATGTGCGCGGACAGTTTGTGTGTGTGTGTGTGCTCGCGTCTCATATGAGTATGTGCGCGGACAGTTTGTGTGTGTGTGTGCTCGCGTCTCATATGAGTATGTGCGCGGACAGTTTGTGTGTGTGTGTGCTCGCGTCTCATATGAGTATGTGCGCGGACAGTTTGTGTGTGTGTGTGCTCGCGTCTCATATGAGTATGTGCGCGGACAGTTTGTGTGTGTGTGTGCTCGCGTCTCATATGAGTATGTGCGCGGACAGTTTGTGTGTGTGTGTGCTCGCGTCTCATATGAGTATGTGCGCGGACAGTTTGTGTGTGTGTGTGCTCGCGTCTCATATGAGTAGGCCTATGTGCCTATTTAGATGTCGTTTTATCAGTTTATGGAGACAGTAAGTTTATATTGAGTTGTTCTGTTTGATGTTTTTATCCCTCAGACTCTGTGAAGCTGTGATTTGATTGGTCCTCTCTGCTCTGGTGGGCGTGGCTACTGTCATTCCTCTGGTTTATGACATCAGATCCAGAAGAGCTGAACAAAATCAAGCACATGTTAACCTCATAGCTATTTCAATAATTTATTAATCAGCTTTATTTTGTGGTGTTGGTTTATCACACTCAAACTTGATTCATAGGTTTTTGGGAAATTCATAATGATTCACTTTGATTTTTAATGAAATTGTAATAAATAATGTGTTGTAAAGTAGTAAATAATGTGTAGTAATTAAATACTAAATCAAATGGATTTTTTAAAAAAAGGGTTTTTTAATACTCTCTTTGTCTTGCAAGAAAAATAAACTACTTAGGATTGTTCATTGCACCAAAAGTACAATTTGAGAGGAACTTTAAATATATGTAGTTCAAGTCACATAGACCACAAGATATAATAATAACTGAATTTACACAAAATATCCAGTTCAAAAGTTTACATATGTAGTAGTATACTTTATTGTTCTCGAGAGGAAATTTGTTGTGGACTACATGTTGTTGCATAGACTTATAATAGACAGATAAACAAATAGACAAATACTAATAACAATAATAATAATGATAATTAAAAAAAAAGTATTATCAAGATAAACACTTATTCAACATTCACACAGATACAGGTACAAAGAAATTCTTGTATAGGTTTAATTTGCACATTGGGACTCTGTATCTTCTACCCAAAGGAAGTAGTTCATACTGTGAATACAAAAAGTGAGTTTGCCCACCCAAAATCTTCTGTACCTGATTAAAAATTTATTTCTCATAATAAATCTTGAAGGTTAAGATGTTCTACTTGCCCAACAATTTTCAATGCTGTCAACACCAGGGGCCTCATTTATAAACGTTGCGTACGCACAAAAGAAGGCGTACGCCGCTCTCTACGCAATAATTGGTATTTATAAAAAGCAAACTTGACGGTAAAATGTGCGGTCCTTCACGCAAGCTCTGACCCAGGCGTACGCACAAAAACGGGTGAAATGAGAAATGGCGACACCGTCGGCAGATGGAAGAAACACGTGAAAGTGTGTGAAACTGTAGACCGTTGTGTAAAATAAATGGCAATACTGCCTCTCATAAATAAAACGAAGCTTCACAAAGCAAGTGTTACAATTAACAGCCTACACGAACACCCGTTTAATCGATCTGCAACAGAAATGCAAATTAACACATAAGGCCTATTTGCAAAAAGAAAAGTGAAATATGTTCTGCAATAATAATGGCATGTTATACAATTCATCCTCATAAATAAGATGGTAAACAGAACGAAATAATGTACAAAACTGATATTCTCGCCAATGTGTCCGTCTGGCGGAGCAGATTAGATAGTCAGTCAGATAGATAGATAGATAGATAGATAATTAGGGAGATAGATAGATAATTAGGTAGATAGATAGATAGATAGATAGATAGATTATTTGTCCACTGGGGAAAGTTGTTTTAGTAAAAATGTCTTCATCAGCTACGGAATCATGGTATTCATGCATATGCCATTAGTTTGTTTTATTTTAGATAAAATAACGTATGACATATGTCTCAAACATTCAGAAAACTGCTAGAAATTACATTTGCGCTGAACTATTTCCCATTTCCAAGTAGATTATAACCGCAATTTTAATCTATTAAAATTAAATGGATGCAATTAAATGGATGGAAATAAAATGCCCCGTCACAATGCTTAATGACGCACAATGGCTGATCTTGCGCTCTTAGAAGATGTGGAAAATGGAAGGATTCGGAGTGAACGCATCTTCAGACAGCAAGAAGACTTGCTGGCAAATGAGGCAAATGTCCGACCATTTCTTTTTTATTTCGGCCACAGTCCGATGTTGTGAGGCTACAGCATTTACTGCGTCTGCAACCATTTGCCACTCAAGTGGCTTTTTGACATTAGTAATGCCCAAACTGTGCCCTCCAAACAACATTTTTCTCCTCTTTTCCACTTCCCCACGATAACTTCTAATTCACATTGAGTGAAGTTACGTTTTTTTGATTTCCTCTCTGTGTTCACCATGCTTTCGCAATCGATGAATATTAACTTGTGGGCGTTTCACGGACTATTTATGGGCAACTATGGGCGTGACATGAAGCCGTAAAAGCTGCGCTATATTTAGAATTGGTTGTGATTTATTAAGGGAAAAATGCGTAGGATGTGCGTGCGCACGGTTTTATAAATCCGAATATTTCTGTGCGTACGCACGTCCTATGTTTCATTCGTACGCCACTTCTGACGCAAATCCTACGCAAAGTTTTATAAATGAGGCCCCAGGCGAACCAATTTAGACTTAAGCTGTACAGTTAGGTTCCCAAACCATACTGTAATACTATAACAATACTTTCTAAAACAGCTTTGTAAAAAAGCTGTTGTAAAAAAGATTTAGCGTAAAGTTCTGCCAGGAAGATTCAATGTTATGTCACTCATTACTTCTGGTCTATCCAATCTAATACCTAGAGTATAAAATTTTTTTACTTACAAATGTTTGAGTTCGCAGATGATGACACAAACATTCAGTTCGCAGAAACTGGCGTTCACTCACCCGCGTCTCGATTGCAACCATAACAACACAAAATCATATAGTTGATTTTGATCTCAGCAACTCTGGCGGCCACGGCAGAGCGAGAGCGAGACCAGTGTGTAGAAAACCAGCGTGGCGGTTCTAAAAAACAGCATTCTCATGAGAGACGATCTCCTCATACTGGTTTTCAAGTTCAAGTTCCAAGATTTTCAAGTTTTCGGTAGACGCTAAGTTCCACCAGCCACTGTTAACATGTCTCCTCTACTATGATAATACTTCATTCAAGGTAAGGATATTAACTTGGTTACTGAGCAGCTGAGCGAAAAATAGGTGACTGTGGTGTAGGGATGGGCGATATTGCCTAAAATCCATATTGCGATATACATTGCAGCCTCTTGCGATAACGATATATATCACGATATATAAATTATAATAGAACCATTTCAGAACAGGTTAAATAGACCATAAGGAAAGCCGAACTGCTAAATCTATTTTTTTTTTTTTAACGTACGTAGTTTTGAGAACATTTATTATGCAAAACTGTAATTATACAAAGTAATGTTGCAGATAAATAAAATTCAAGTGCACTAGCTGCAGAGATTTTAACAAAGAAAAAGCTTAAAGTATTAGGTTTCTTTCCTTTAGTGCACGCCTGTTTCAAACATATTTTTTATTTCAAATCACTATTTTTTATTATTAGTGTCTTATATAAAATAATATAAAAGAGTTTCAGCATTGCGATTCTATTTGTACACAGACAGTAGGCTAGTAATACGTCTTCACTCTTTCACAAGACTTAGGCTATTCACGTTTAAACTTAATACACTTAAAAACGTATTACTTATATATAGATTTATATATTAAGTTGTTCAAGCAAGTGGCAAAACATTTATACGTTTGTTAACATCGCAAACATTTTAAATTAAAACATACACAATTGACAAAAACAGCTCTCTCATATCTTTTCTTTTGCTTTTAAATCTTTTTTACAAGAAATATTGCGGTCTCAAAGAAAATGTTTTTCCACCTCCACGAAGAGACAAGTGCATCCATTATGTCGCGTTGTTGAGGTAACCTTACTGTGTAGTTTTCCTTGCTTTAATTACCCCGAGCTTAAAGTTAAAAAGAAAATGACTGAAAAATAGTAGTATAATTTAATTAAATGCATTTAAGGAGAGATTACTATATTTTCATATCAATCCGCATTCATTTTTACCATGAACCATGCGCTGTCACTTTAATTCAGCTCGTGCAGCGCAGCAGAAATAGATTGAGGAAATGATCGCTGCACTGCTGTATACACACCGCACCTGGAACGCATTGCCGCACCGCATCCGCGTGCAGGCCTGTTAACATGGGTACGGAAAAAATACGCACCGCATATGCACTGCAAACGGAGTATGTGTGAAACAGGCATTAGCCAGAACTGTTGCCCCTACAGAGTATATTTTGCTGCTGCTCGTCGGACGGCTTAAATCCGAACCAAGTCCAAATAACGGATGTTGTACCGGTCTTTTTCACCAGCTCCTCCGTTTCGCTTTCAGCTATGTTTACTCAAGATGACGAATACGATGATGCGTTGCAGTCGGCTGCAGCTTGTGGCTCTAAAATTTGCGGGTAGATAGCCTCAACATGCATTATCGCGATAGAGTGCAATAGAATTAAAATCTCTATCGTAGGTCAATTTTGTATCGTTTATATTGCATATCGTTTCAATCGCCCATTACTGTTGTGGTGACTTGGCAGTTTCCTTAAAAACTGCTGATCCCAGACTGCAACGCAACATACTGTAACGCTTGAAACAGAAGGGCCGGATAGCTTGCCTGAATGGTTGTAGCAAAGTGTAAGCAATGATTCACGTAACTGATATTCCACAGTGGTAATTTATTTTCAGCGTCGTCAATCCCACGCACAGATTGGCGGTTTGCAAAATACTTCACTACCAACTGCATTACTGAATAGAAATAAAACAGCATAAGAGCAACAGAAATATTAAAAAAGGCTTTAACGCATACAACAGCTTGCGCTCCTAATACCGACTGCCCACTCACCAGTAAGTGAGAGTGTGTACCAACTTAAAGGAGCTTCTACTTGTTACATGCCCTTCTCTGAATTCGTTTTTTGCCAATCATTTCCCGATCACCGGAAAGATCTCGATTCATATGCCTAGCGATGATTGCAGACTTTAACTAAAAACATGGGGGCAAATTATATTATGAATATCACAGATCGTTCTCTGCAAATCTGATATGATAAAAATAAATAAAGACATTGGTGAGCAGTGTTGGGTCGTCAACATCGACTGATTGCTCTAATCCTATACTCCTGCGCATCTACACATCGACGTCGGCTGATTGCCCTATATGAACCTTTAACGGATGTGAATGATATGAATGTGATCATGTGTTATGTGTATGCCAGGTTAAAGAGATGTGTTTTTAATCTAGACACAAGTCTAGGAAGACTGTTCCAGAGTTTGTGTGCTTAATAGAAAAAGGATCTTCCACCTGCAGTCGATTTTAATATTCCAGTTATTATCAACTGGACAGATATTTGAGGTCGCAGTGGACATGAAGGATTATCAAGTGATAAAAGCTTGCTCAAGTGCTGAGGAGCTAAACCATTCAGGGCTTTCTAAGTAATCAGCAGGATTTTAAAATGTATGCAATGTTAGGAAGCCAATGCAGTGTTGACAGAACCGGGCTAATATGGTCCTGGTTCTAGTAAGAACTCGAGCTGCTGGAGTTTGTTTATTAGGCCTGCGGGGCAACCGCCCAGTAAAACATTACAATAATCTAGTCTTGAAGTCATGAATGCATGAACGAACTTTTCTGCATCTGACATTGAGAGCATATGCTATAATTTAGAGACATTTTAAGATGGAAAAAAGTTTTTGCAAATAGCAGAAATGTGTTTTTTAAAAGAAAGACTGCCATCAAAGATCACTTTAGTAGCAAATCTACAGTTCTCAGTTTCTCTAAATGAAAAGACCAAGGTAAACTCACTATATTTCAACTAACAATAGAGTTTTAGAAGAGTTACTTTGCTCTGATCAGCCAAAATACCAAAGTCTGCATTCAAAAGCAAAACATCTGATTATGAACTTATTTCTCATCAAATTCTCCCAAGATCAAAGCTGTCTGGTAACCAAATAATATTTCTCTAAATGAACAATCACATTTACAGGTCACTATATGTTTGCATTAATGTTCACTCGTGAATTTTTTTCTAACAACACTTTTAGTGGCTTTTGAGTCATATGAACTATGTGATGTTTTTCTCTTTTAATTTATGTTCACTCATCTGTGTGTCTGGTTTGATCTGTCGGAGGATAAACAGCTTCTGCTGGATGTTTGTCGTCTCTGTGTGTGTCAGTAGTTTGTGGATGAAGTGTTTCTTCATTTCCTCTCCCGCTAATAAGAAGCTCACAATCTTCCACTCCACACAAAACATCTTTACACAGAAATAAAGTGAATCCATCAACAGTCAAATAAGAGTCACAGGTCAGAGGTTAAATATGATTGACAGCTCACAGCACTAAATAACATACCAGTACAGATATTTAATCCAATATTTCACTCTTCTGCTGTTAGTTTTCATTCAGGGCCAGAATTCATTTGAAAATGTAAGATCAGCAAAAGCTTGTTGATTTCCGTGATGTTAAAGGAGACGGATGTGTGAGCGGAAACTAACTGAGGTTGGGGGAGGATTCACACACTAACAGATAAATATCACAGTTCAGTCTTTCAGATCAATCTGAGTGTTTCAGACATTTTAAGAGTCACTATCGTGGGCTTTTCAGTGAACTGATGAAGAAAATGTTTCTCAAAATAATTTTGCTTTGGTTGTGGCGTCTGTTTGGTGAGTTTTAAATGTGTTTTTATGGCTTCAGTTGTTTCTGTTCTGGTACCATGTTATAAAATTACTAGTTAGTATTAGACTAGTGCATGTGCTAACTAGTATTAGTATTATTAGTTAGAGAAGATTTACATTCACTGTTAGTATCAGCAACGGTGGCTGTAGTGAAGCGCATGACTCAGGAAATAACTCAACAAACAGTGTCTTAAATATAACACTTAATCTAAAACTGCTTGAAATTGTAATAGCTTGTTTTCACATGACATCACTGCGTTGCCATAGCGATACATACAGATGGAGGGCAGGAAGTGATTTTCTATATTTAGGACTCACTATAACAAACTCAAAATGCCTATGTTTTGCGTCGTTTATGGTTGCTCAAATCGATCAAACCACGAGGAGTTTTTATCGTGTGCCAAAATTTGTTGTTCATAAGGGGGGAAAATACAAGAAATTGACAGAAAAACATCGGAAAAATTGCCTTGCAAACCTACGTCTGCGGTCGGGAGGAGCCGAATGGGAAAATGCCCGTGTGTGTCAGCGATCACTTCGTCAAAGCTGAGTTAATACAGCTTATGTGTTTTTTTGTGTAACGTACCAGTTTTTGAACTTTGTAAAGTCAAAGTATGTCTGTGAGACGAGGTAGTTGCTGATATCTACCGCCTCAATGGCTGGCAAATCTTTCAATTCAGTTGAAAATCGGTCCTCTTCATAACGTATGGATCACGTCCAACATATGTTTAGATTTTTTGTTTATATATTTCTCTTGTAATAGCGTCTAAAGTAGTACAGTACGGACTTTCCTCCATTACGTCCATTGCGTTCTTCACTTCCTGCCCTCCATCTGAATTTCGTCACGTGACTGCAAACAACCTATTGCTTTCTTTAATAATAAGTGACTGTGTGACAATAGATCGCTTTTTAGATCAAATAAGTAGAAAAAGTCCAAATTTATTTTGCCATTCACATAATGGCAAATTCTGGTCGAGCCTCTCTTGCGGCTCTGATTCTGCGTGCGGCTACAGATGAAACACATCAGGCCGGGAGATTGCCGCTTCAATGAATGTTGGCTTGAAAACAACAAATTATGGTTGAAACGAGTACCTAATTCTCGAGTAGCCTCCTGCAAAGTCTGCAAAAAAGGTAAGTCTGCGCTTTCGAGCCATGTAAAAGGTAAGCCCCCACGGCTTACCAAAAGGAGAATATACTAAAAAGCAATAAAACTAATAAGCATAGCTAATTAGCGTGCCATTCTTTTTATATAAGAAGTGTTCCCGGTTCCGGCTGACCTAATTTAAATACGACCCGATGAGCTTTAGCACTCTCTCCCAGTAGGCTATAGGCTACAGTTATATTTTCAGTCAGAGAAACAGAGGAAGCTCCCGAAAAACAAGTTGCTTTATTTTATGATAGTCCGGTATAAAGAGACGAGACGTACTGACAGATAAAATAAAAACATGATTGTGATAGCCTTTATGATTTGTCTGATTTCTTCAAGTGTTCATATTTACCATGTTTACTATGGTAAAGTTTAGCTTGCAAAGTCTTCCGCATCACATACAAATATTTCTACCTTATACGGTGATCAGAATCCACATCGGATCACAAACAGAAGGCATTCAAACATGAAAGTGAGTTTTGAGGTAAATTATTTTAAAAGTCTTTAATGCTGACAGAATCATCCGGCGCCGCCGTCTCCAGACTCAGGTAAAAAAAAAAAAAAAATACACCTTGCTGTTGGCCCTGAGGAAGCCCCAACGGGGCCCGATCAAGCCCCAGAAGTGACAGTGGAAACGTGACTGGCCTGGCACACCCGCTTTTGGCCCAACAGTGGAAATTGGTTGAACGTCGGTCATGACATTGAGCGTCGTGATGTCACGGATATAATGGACAGCCGAGTGCTGGGCGGTATACCGGTTCATACCGAAAACCGGTGTATATTTTTGTTATGATATTAATTTTTAATATACCGCCATACCGATGTATTTAATTACACAACGTTCGGAATGAACGTTACGCTGCGTTGCGCGACACTGTTTCAGACGGACCCTTTACAATGTTGCACTTCTAAGCAGCGACTGCGAGGCGGGGGAAACAGCAGTGCTCTGGTGTTACGTTACAGGGAAGATGGATGCTGCAGAACTATGCCGTTATTTTCCTGTCAATTGTCGAGAGCGCATTATTGTAGCGCGAAAGTACATTAATATAATGCGCGAGCGCGAATCTCGATACACGCTGGTCTATTTTCTCTGGGCTCACACAGAGAATCCTGCACTCAAAACGTGTTCAGTGTAATCGCGAATCTCTCCTCTTCCCCAGCTAACAATTTTAGGTTATAAGAACGTTTTCATAACGTTCCCATTAAGTCATAAAAACGTTATTTCTGAATGACATTGAGAATGACATTCAAAACGTCCAGTGTTTTAGACGTTGTATTAACGTAATTTCTTGGTTATAAGAACTTTATTCAAAACGTTATAAGAATGTTCAATTCTCCCGTTATATAAACGTTGTATTAACGTTCTTGCTTGGTTATAAGAACATCATTAGAACGTTCAATTCTCCCGTTATATAAACATTGTATTAACGTTATTTCCTGGTTATAAGAACGTTATTAGAACGTTAAGAAATAACAATTTTAGGTTATACTGGGCGCTATTCTATTCTACAATATTAACTAATGACAGTAAAATAGACCATCCTAAGTCAATTTACTGCAGTAATTCCTCTCTCAACCAGTAGAAAATGCTTTGAACACCTGATTATGCATAAAAAATAAATAAAAAAAACGTCATAAACCGGAATAATTTTGAAAAAAAAAAAAAAAACGTGATATAAATTTTAGGTCAAACCGCCCAGCACTAGGACAGCCGTAGAGACCAATGATCACAACTTAAAAAGTAATTTGTAGAAACAAATAGAAACAAAAGCACAAAAGAGAAAAATACCAAACAGACGTGAAACGTAACAATATTTGCAGCACAATAACATCTGATTTAATATACCACATCTGTAAGGTGCTGGAAAAGCTTAAAATTGCTAGAAAACTAAACCTAAACAGAACAAACATGTTACAGTTATTCTCATATAGAAATAATTTCAAGTCAAGTCAGTTTGGAATTCAGCTCTCATTGTTAGTGTTCCATATATAAATATTTCTCATTTCATTCACCTTTTGTGTAAATGAATAAAAGTGTTTTAGTGAAGCTTCATCAAACCAACATCAAGTGATTTTAAAACTTAAATCTGAAAAATTCTATTCTTCAGGTGTGTTTGGTGTTTCAGTTAAAATATCAGTGACGGAGGGAGATTCAGTCTCTCTGAACTCTGGTCTTACTGAAATGAAGGATGATGATGTGATTCTGTGGAGGTTTTGGATTAGTAACACTGTGATAGCTGAAATAAATGTAACGGCCGACAGCTTCACTGTATATGATGATGTTCTTGATGGGAGATTCAAAGACAGACTGAAGCTGGACAATCAAACTGGATCTCTGACCATCACAAACACCAGAACTGAACATGCTGGATATTATGATATACGGATCAACAGTGAGAGAAAGTATTTTACTCTCACTGGTGAGTTAAACATCAGTTTCACCTGTTTTATATTTTAATCAGCACAAAGATACAATTATTAATCCAAAATCAATTTACTTTTATAAATGACTGTCTTAATCTGTGTTGAACCCGTTTCTGTTTGTTCTGTGTGTTTGATGATTCAGTTCCAGAAGTGAAGAAAAAGTCAGTGATGGAGGGAGATTCAGTCTCTCTAAACTCTGATCTTACTGAAATGAAGGATGATGATGTGATTCAGTGGAGGTTTGGATATAAAAAACCTTTATTAGCTGAAATCTATAAACGGTCCGAAAGTTTCACTGTATATGATGATGTTCTTGATGGGAGATTCAGAGACAGACTGAAGGTGGATCATCAAACTGGATCTCTGACCATCACAAACACCAGAACTGAACATGCTGGATATTATGAACTACAGATCAACTCTAAGAGGGTTTGTTTTGATCTCACTGTCATTGGTGAGTTCAAAAACATTTTATGACATTTTAATTATTTCATACACCATTTTGTTTCTTTTTGTTGTTTTATGATATTTTTTATATTAAGTTAAAATTGTATACAATTTAATTTAATAAACCATTATAACCTGTTTATCTGTGACAATGTTTCTGTTTGTTCTGTGTGTTTGATGATTCAGTGTCAGTGATGGAGGGAGATTCAGTCACTCTAAACTTTGGTGTTATAAAGGATGAAGTGATTCGGTGGGTTTTTAGGAGTGAAAACGGTTTAACAGCTGATATCTATAAACGGTTCGACAGCTTCACTGTATATGATGATGTTCTTGATGGGAGATTCAGAGACAGACTGAAGCTGGACAATCAAACTGGATCTCTGACCATCACAAACATCACAACTGAACATGCTGGAGATTATAAACGTCAGTTCTACCATGACTGGAAGCCTTCTTATATTCGTCTCACTGTCTACGGTGGGTTAAATATCAGTTTCACATGTTTTATTTATTACAGCTAGATCTAAAGAACTATCTTATCATGACTAATTAGTTAAAAGGACTAAATCTCTTACTTTTTTTACATTAACAGCAGGTTTATATTTAACTTTCTATTAAATTGTTTTAAATGCTCTACTTTTGATAATCTCCGTTTCTCTCGATGTTTCTTCCTCTGCTTGAATAACTTCATTCATCCTCGTTTATCTTTATTCTCTGATGTTTTCAGCTCGTCTGCCTGTTCCTGTCATCATCAGTAACTCTTCACACTGTTCTTCATCATCATCATCATCATCATCATGTTCATTGGTGTGTTCATCAGTGGTAGATGTGAGTCATGTGACTCTCTCCTGGTACAAAGGAATCAGTGTATTGTCCAGCATCAGCGTGTCTGATCTCAGCATCAGTCTCTCTCTACCTCTGGATGTGGAATATCAGGATAAAAACACATACAGCTGTGTGCTGAACAATCCCATCAGCCACCAGACCACACATCTGGACATCACTCAACTCTGTCACACATGTTCAGGTACGACAGCACTGCTGATATGAGTGTTTATTGACTGATCTGATCTCAGTTTGATGTGTTTATTCCTCAGACTCGGTCCACTGGTGTGGTCCTACTGAAGCTGTGATCCGATTGGTCCTCTCTGCTCTCGTGGGCGTGGCTACTGTCATCATTCTGGTTTATGACATCACATCCAGAAGAACTGAACGAGATCAAGCACATACGCGCACATCAGGTACATGATGTAATTTCCCAAACAGATTTTTCGTGTATTAATATTTGTGAGATTTTTTTAATTTATGCCTTTATATGTTAAAAATTTTCCAGGAAGTGCTTAAATCTAAAGCAGAAAGCTGAACTTTAATGGCGTTTCAAGTGTCATAATAAATACTGATTATTATTTGCTTGCTCTTTCTCCTTCAGGATCAGATTTTCTAAAATCAAATATAAAAGGCTTTATTGTTTGTACTTTACTACTACCGCCATCTATTTGTCATATGTATTTGCTTGCCTTTATCAATAAAGTTTTTTCACTCTGAGGTTCAAGAGTTTCTCCATGTTTTATTACATTTATTATGTCGAGCGACTCCTGGAGGAATACTAACTTTATGTACATTTAAACATTTTCCGCAGTGTGCCACATATAAAGCTTCACATTATTAAACTGTCAAAGTAACTTTGCTTTACTTTTTGCACACTTGTTACTCCTAGTATTAATGCTTAACCTGGGAAAACAAAATGAGTAAAAATAATAAAATTCAATAGAGCAAAGTGAAGGTTCAGGCCACAAGACTTAGACTGATATAAACCACAAGGGGGCAGGAAAGATTAATTCGAGTAGTTCATTCCTACAAATTTTTCCTTTGAAAGGGTCTTTCCCACGGACACATTTCAAACAATAAGAGCTTATTTGGTTAGGAAAAGTAAATACATCCAGCTTAGTCTATTAAAAATTGTATCTAATGAGCTCCAATGCATATATATATATATATATATATATTTTTTTTTTTTAGTTAAAGTTCAGTGGTTCTCAACCTTTTTGACTGTAAAGCCAAAATTAGGCTTCCTCATATTTCCAGGTTTATCTAGAAATAATATAAAATATATCTTGATTTTTTAAATTCAGCTGCCACAATGTTACAAGTCTACAAACTGATCGTGATGCAAAGGATTAGCTTTTTACACATTGGAACTCCAACGTCTCTCTGATGGTAAAAACTGATACTTGTGAATACTTATAAATGTGGTTTGAAGTACACAGATAAACAAAAGTTACACACTAACTAGTGGTTATTAAGGCCCTAGTGTGACTATGTCCCAGTTTAACTGTGTGCTACTGCTGTTCACACTAACCCAGAACGAAGAAAGCATGTAGCAATAATAATAATGCTAAATCCAATATTACGATCTGCAGGTTCAATTAGAAACCTCCTGGTGTCGGTGCGTTCCTGTCTTATTTAACTCCTTCAGATCTGATGTCATAAAGCACTGCAGTGACAGTAGCCACACCCACCAGAGCAGAGACGACCAATCAGATCACAGGTTCAGTAGAACCAAATAATCAGCGGTTTTAAACTTTTCACATGTTCTTATCTATTCAGTCAAAGTAATACCACAGAAAACTGAAATTATAACTAAAACCTACAAAATGATGTTATTAGAAAGACTGAAGCTCAAAGTATACTTTGTTTTTTTATGCGTACCCTAGCATATGCGTATGGTAGAAACGCGCAGCTTTTTAAAGTATATTCCATTTGATAGCGTTCGTCCTTAGCGTACGCATAAAAAACAAAGTATACTTTGGGCTTTTAGAACTACCGAAAGATAATTAATCCACAAGCATAACTTAAAAAATATATAACATTTGATTCAAAATGACTTGAGTTAGACAATAACATTGTTCTGTAAAACTGTATAAAAACATTTTTTTGGCAATTATTTTAGG
Organism: Siphateles boraxobius; assembly: GCF_051911475.1. NCBI lineage: Eukaryota > Metazoa > Chordata > Actinopteri > Cypriniformes > Leuciscidae > Siphateles > Siphateles boraxobius. Next base: position 1,390,907 of record NW_027508733.1, read on the forward strand.
ATTCTATACTATAAATTAAAAGTTTGCAAAATAGTGGTACTATTGTTAAAGTGTAGACAAGCTTTTTCTCAACAAATGTCATGTTAAAACGTTAAATATTTTTCTGTTTATTAGCACTTGTAAATTGTAAATGCATTTTTTTAATTGATAAGATTTGGTTTATTCTATGTTCTCTATACAGGCCGGAATGAAGAAGATCAGCAGTTTTGGAAGACTTCATTTTTTTTATTGTAGCTATTATTAAAATGTGGCATAGTTGCAATGTTTTGTGAAAGTGCCATTTATATACAACCATGTACTTTTATTAGCAATTATCTTTTTACCTTAGTCTCCCTCTCTTTTTCATTAGCAAACAGGTCCTAAAGTATAGTGCCACCTGCTCATTAAATATTTTAGCTATCTATTAAATCAATATATTACTTAAGCAGGCTTCACGGTTATTTGGCTCATAGCTGTTAGTAGAAAATTCACATCTGACAACAGTAGAACAAACTCAACATTTTTACTCAGTGTAACAGGATAAATTACAGTAGACGCCTGATGTGATGAACAGTGTTTTTCGTAACTTTAGGGGTTTGTTGCAACTTAAACCAATCGAACAGATTTAACGTATAACCAAATATATGTTTCGTGACGGTAAAGTATGGTTTACAAAGCGACCATATCAGTGCTGTTTTTTATGTCTGTCAGTCTTCAGAAGTTTTTCCTTTGGGCACCCGGAAACGTGCCTTCTTGGAGTAAAGTAGATTCCTGCTGAACAGCAGAGGGATGTTTCCCAAATACAGGAAGAGCGCAAGACTCATGCCTGAAAAAAACAATTGGTGTAAGTATTTATAAAGTATAATTCATTACTTTGAATAAAAACGTTGAATGCATTATTTAAATACTTGGTATTTATGGATATTTCTGAAGTGTACAAGGACTTACCAATAAGAGGCCCGAGCCAGTAAACGAGGGAATACGCTAAGAAAGAGTGTCCAGGACAGGTGAATGTTAGCGCATAAGCGAGGGACGGATTCACATATCCAGACGTGTAGTTGTTTCCTAGTGTGAGAGAGAAGTTTGGCGTTAAAAATAACACTTCACCAAATCATTGCCAATGAAGTAACAGAAAACGTTAGTGTGTATTTTAAAAGATGCAATTTATTTTGTGCTAGCCTCCCCCTAAATGCATTTGCAATCTACAATCCTTATTAAATATCTTCATACTTTTGTATACCATGCAATTATATTGCAGTTATTACTTTATATATGCACTCTAAATCTATATTTAATATATGAATTTGGAATCTACAATCCTTATTTAAAATTTGCAATTTAATTGCAGTCATTTGATTTATGCATTTGAAATCTAAATTTTTTAATGTAATGTGCATTTGAAATCTTCAATATTTAAATTTAAAATGTAATCCTTATTTAACATATGCATTTGAAATCTACATTTTTTTATTTTAATATATGCATTTAAAATCTAAATTTTTTTATTTTAATGTATACATTTAAAATCTACATTTTTTTATTTTAATATATGCATTTAAAATCTACATTTTTAATTTAATTTATGAATTTGAAATCTACAATCCTTATTCAATTTATGCATTTTAAATACCGGTAGGCCCTACATAATCCTTGTGTAAAATATGCATTTTAATTGCAGTCATTATTTTATATATGCATTTGAAATCTACAAGTTTTAAATAAATATGTGAATTTGCAATCTCAATCTTTCATTTAATATATGGATTTGAAATCTACAGTCCTTATTCAATATATGCATTTTAAATACATATTTTTTTAATATATATTTATATCTACAATCTTTATGTAACATATCCATTATAAATACATAATACTTATTTAATATATTTTAAATCTACAATCTTTATTTAATATATGCGTTTGAAATCTACAAGTTTTAATTTAATACGTGCATTTGAAATCAAAATTTTTAGAAAGCTACAATCAAAATTTTTTTAAATCTACAATCCTTATTCCATATGTATTTTAAATGTACAATTCTTATATAAAATAATAACTGTGCAATTAAAATACATATTTTACACATGCATTTTAAATCCAAATGTTTTTATTTAATATGTACATTTAAACATTCTACAATCAATTTTTAATATATGCATTTTAAATCTATGATTTTTAATTTAACATATGCATTTTAATTCTGCAATATGCATTTTAATTCTGCAATTTGTATTTAATACACGCATTTCAAATTACAAAATTTACTTTTTATACATGCATTTTAACTCGACAATTTCTATTTAATACACGCATTTAAATGTACAATATATGCATTTTAAATGTAATCATTCTGTCCGATGGCAAACCCACCTGCGTATGCGATGAAGGTCAGCAGCAGAGCGAGTAAGGGAATCTTCAGCAGCTGCGAGCGGCTCTTCAGGACGAGGTAAACCAGGTGAAAGGTCACGGCACCGAGGGCTTCGGCTAACGCTCCCTGTAGCGCCGAGACCCGCAACGACGTACTGCACTCGGACATCATCAGATTCTTGATCATGTGCATGTCGGTCAGCTCCATTTCCCAGTACTTTCCGGCGACTAAGAGCGCCAAGTACGCGCCGAGTAACTGCGCCGCGACGCTGAGGACGCCTGCCACTGCGCCGATGTCTTTCTGGAGGATTCCCATTAACGTCACCGATGGATTTCCACTTACGCCTTGCATGATGATGCCATGAACAGTGATGGATAGGAAAAGCATAGTGATGGCCACGTCGGGCCCAAGCGCCCCGGCCCATTGACCGACCTCCGCAATGGTGTCCACTTCGAGTCGACATGCGGCGAGCGCGAATGCGGCGATAAACTCGGTCAGGAAAGTCCATCGCAGCCTCGATCGTGCGAGCATCACCCTTCCTACCGCACTCACTCCTACTATAGTTAAGAAGTAGCCCAGCGAGGCATTAAGCCCTGACATGATGTTTCAAATGGTGTAGTGCACAGCTAGCTGTGCTGAACAGAAAGAAAGACACGAGCTCACCAACGCTGTATTTGCTAACAGCATGTGATAACGTGGCACACGGAGATGCCGTGTTCTTATCAAAAGGGTTTTTTGACACAAACCGTAGGTTGAAAAAACACACTGACCTATTCAAGGCCACCTTTGAAAAGTGGCCGTTCGCTTTGGCTCCCTCTAGTGGAAGAGTGTGAATCTCATTGTTTAAATTGTTTCTCAAATATTTTAGCACAAACTAGCTTTTAGGATTGTAGTAGATGTGCACATAAATCTATGAAGTACAACTGTGGCTGACATGAAAACTCAGCCTTACCTGTTGTAGTTCACCCGTTGTTACTCGTCTAAAATTAGGACACTGCTTTCTTCGGCATCAGGCCTCGTTGGCGCAGTAGGCAGCGCGTCAGTCTCATAATCTGAAGGTCGTGAGTTCGAGCCTCACACGGGGCAAGATTTTTTGTTTTGCAGAAGCAATGAGATTCGCTTATGTTGTTTGATGTTCCAGTCTGTGGAAATTCAGACATTTTTACTTGAGCATTTGGCATTGTTTTATGTCAGGTTTACTAATAAACACTGCCACCTAGAGGGTCTCTTAACTAAAACCATTTAAAAAAACATTTCTGTTACTTGAAATAAAAATAAAATGGTAACACTTTACAATAAGATTCATTAGTTAACATTAGTAAATGTATTAACTAACATGGATTAACAATGAGCAATACATTTGTTACAGTATGTATTAATATTTATTAATGAAATACAGCTGTTCATAGTTTGTTTCATGTTAGTTCACTAGTAATAATAATGTATTAGTAAATGTTGAAATTAATATTAACTAAGATTAATACATGCTGTGGAATTATTTTTTATTCTTAGTTCATGTTAACTAATGAACCATATTGTAAAGTGTTACCAATAAAATACAAAAAATAATATAATAGTTATTTTACTACAGCTAATGCCAAGACAACATATCTCAAAAATACAAATTATTCCTGGAAAATAACTAAAATTAAAACTAATTTCATATCAACATATAAAGAACTCTAGTATATTTAAAGTATTTGATGATATTAAAATAGCTAAAACTGAAATAAAAAATCAAAAGCTATACAGACATATCAAAAAACAAAAATGGCAAAAACATAATAAATTACCTAACTTAAAATAAAACGAAAACAGAAAATTAAAAATAAAACAAGATTAATAAATCATTAGTTTACTGCATTAACTAATGTTAACAAATGAAACCTCGTAAAGCGTTACTGAGTTTTCTTTTTTAGCCAGTAAAATCACACATGACCTGTTCAATTCTACCTCTTATAATTATGAATGAGAATTTCTAAGCTAAAATATCAACAAAACAGTCGCAGAGACAAAAACGTTGGCCAGTACGGGGATCGAACCCGCGACCTTGGCGTTATTAGCACCACGCTCTAACCAACTGAGCTAACCGGCCTGGGTGAGCAAGCTGAAAAATCAGTGCTCAAAAATAACACGGTAGTGTTGTTTTAAACTAATGATGTCCAAGTAGGGGTCAGCAATCTGACGATTTTATATTGTGATCGATCTTGAAGACGCCCAGAGACGATTGTAGAGATCACGATCTGCTATGTCCTCATAATAGCAGGACTTTTATTTTGACGGTGCGTGACTTTTATTTTGACGTTGCTGAGAACAGCAGGGGCTGAGCACACGGCGCTCCTATTCTCCTCTTCATTAATTTATGGTCTCTGTTTAAAAGTTTTGTCTAATACATTACTGGATAGAACTGTTAAACAGAGAAAGTAAACTATATACGAAAAAAGTATTTCTTTTTAAATTATTAGTAAAAGAAAGGAAAACGCTGTACTACTTTCTCATTTACCATCAGCATTCAGCAAATGCGTATTTATATAATGTATAAATTATAACAAATCTCTTGAATATCTAATAAACATTTAATTTCACAAACCTTGGAGACTTAGTCGAATCCCACTGTCAAATATTCTGAAGTGTGCATTTGTAGCTAGGGATGCAACGATTAAAGATTTTGTAAGTACGAATATTGTCTGAGAAATAATCACGATTTAACGATTATTATGCATCAATTAATTTCACAACACTATATGTATAATATCACTTGAACACTCAACACTAGATTTTAATGTGTTATTTGCACAGTACAAAATTATAAAATGACAAACGATAATCAATCTCTTCCTTTGGAATTAAAGAGAAGTGCTTTGTAAACATCCAGCATTTTTCTTTTAAAAATAACAAATTAAGTCAATGGCTGCAGGGCTCTTTGATTGAAATAGATCACAAAATGATTAAGTGTTTAGTTTGTTCTAAATTTATTTTCAACCTGAGGTAGAAAACATGATAAAATGAAAACAATATCTTGTTGGTATTTGACTTAAAAACAAATAAAGGGATAATAAATCCCAATGAAAATGAGAATAAACAAAGTATTTGGCTCTATTGAATTAAATGTAAGCTAAATATTAACTATGTATTTCTTTTAAAAGAAAATAAATATAGTCCAAATGTTATCCACTCCAATATTATTGTACTTATTTTAATACTCTTTTTTTAATTATTAATCCAAATTTTACATGTGCCTTTAGAAAATCATCTATTATAATCTCATTATTTTGGTTTGTTTGTTTGAAGTTTAAGTAAAAATTATAGAAAGAAACTGAGAACATCTCTCATGCAGTGTTAATAACTGAAATGCAGTTAATTGGTAGTCCTAGAAGTCTACACGGCCCTGATCTTATGTTAGTGTTTTACACCGGGCATATTAAAACTACAAAGCCTAACATTTACAGGAGAAAGCAATAGGACATTAAGTTAAATGTTCACTGACTGAAACTCTTGAGAGCACGTCACATTCTGTTTTCCACAGACTTGCGTAACCAAAACATTCCGCTGTTTTTTTGTTGTTGTTTTTTTACGTTGCACTGAAAGCTGAAAGTTGCACGCCACGTTCTCCTTTTCCCAAAGCGCTAGGGCGGTTGCGCTCCGGAGGAGTCTGTCGTTGCTGTGTTGGTTCTTGTCACTTGACCTAAGGTGCGCTTGCGGCATTATGAAAAGTAGAGATGTTTTTATCTCGATGCGGCGCGCACGCGCTTGGAAAAAACGAGCGCGTCGCTTCCCTTATGAGCACGCATGCCGGGCGCCTACATTTGAAATAACGAACTTGAGCGTGCAAAAGACGCTAACTGTGAACAGGCCCTTAAGGCGTTTTTTCCGTGGAAATAGAGGGTCGCTGCTAGTCCCTCTGCCATAGTGGTCGACGAGCACGGCATTAAGCTGGTGCACGCTGGTGTAACCTTGTTTTCGTTTGGTGCAAAAGTTCCGTTCCGTGCAGAACACTCGGTGTAGCGTAGTCTTTACGATTAATTAACCGTGACGTTTTAAAGCCCGGTTATTGTGATATCCAGTAATCGCTGCATCCCTATTTGTAGCATGCATGAACGTGACACACGATGGACAAACTTTAAACCCTTGATTTTAAACTATGCTGCGCAATATTTAGTTGCCCATTGTCATATTCGTGTCATTTTCCCTGTGCTGAATGTAAAATTAGAGTTACCTTGTCTTTAAGAAGCCAAGGTAATAAGTAGGGCTGGGTTTCGATTCAAATTTCAAGAATCGATTCGATTCCGATTCTCAAGATCTTGAATCGATTATCATTATTCGATTCGATCTGATCTTCGAGATTTAGATAAGTGTTTTTGAAAAAAGCATTGACACAATGACATAATTTGGTTCCATTACCTTTAGGGCTGCAACAACTAATCGATTAAATCGATTAAAATCGATTATTAAAATAGTTGGCAACGAATTTCATTATCGATTCGTTGTGTCGCGCGACTATCAATAAGTCGCGGAGATGTTTGAGTATAAAAAAATGTGTTCAGCGCGGAGCAGAGCTATGAGGCGCCGGACTGGACGCTGCGCGCGAGAGAGACCGGGTGTGTCAGCGCGCGAGCAACAGTGTGCGAAAGATACCGAGTGTGTCTGCGCGCGAGAGATACCGAGTGTGTCTGCGCGCGAGAGATACCGAGTGTGTCAGCGCGCGAGCAACAGTGTGCGAAAGATACCGAGTGTGTCTGCGCGCGAGAGATACCGAGTGTGTCAGCGCGCGAGCGAAAGTGTGCAAAAGATACCGAGTGTGTTTGCGCGCGAGAGAGACCGAGTGTGTCAGCGCGCGAGCAACAGTGTGCAAAAGATACCGAGTGTGTTTGCGCGCGAGAGAGACCGAGTGTGTCAGCGCGCGAGCAACAGTGTGCAAAAGATACCGAGTGTGTCTGCGCGCGAGACATACCGAGTGTGTCAGCGCGCGAGCAACAGTGTGCGAAAGATACCGAGTGTGTCTGCGCGCGAGAGATACCGAGTGTGTCAGCGCGCGAGCGACAGTGTGCAAAAGATACCGAGTGTGTTTGCGCGCGAGAGAGACCGAGTGTGTCAGCGCGCGAGCAACAGTGTGCAAAAGATACCGAGTGTGTTTGCGCGCGAGAGAGACCGAGTGTGTCAGCGCGCGAGCGACAGTGTGCAAAAGATACCGAGTGTGTTTGCGCGCGAGAGAGACCGAGTGTGTCAGCGCGCGAGCGACAGTGTGCAAAAGATACCGAGTGTGTTTGCGCGCGAGAGAGACCGAGTGTGTCAGCGCGCGAGCAACAGTGTGCAAAAGATACCGAGTGTGTCTGCGCGCGAGAGAGACCGAGTGTGTCCGAGCATTAGTAAATTGGTACATAGGAATGTAATTATTAAGAGGCATGGAAGTTCGATAAATGGACAACAATAAATAAAACCAATTAAATTTTTACCACTGAATTAGCAGACTGTGATTTCAATCAGATAGACAGAAGATGAAAACACTTTCTTGTCTGTCCCAAGTACCACTACAAGAGGAATATTTTTTCCACAATTTGCAGCACTGAATTTTTTCATTCTAAATGACTCCGAGAAACTTCACTATATGCTCCGAATGGATGAGCTGCAAAATAGGCCTTACACACCAGATGAGGTAGTCAATCCATTGTATATATTTTATATACATTGTATTTATAAGTAATATTAGGATAGACTAGAGATATTATCTTCTGTTGTAATTATTATTGTTGCTATTATTATTACCTATTATCCGACTGCACGAGACTTGTCTTTTGTGTGCATGTGCTTGTCAAATAATGTCAAACATTTTGTTAGATTACAACATATTTGACAAAAAACAAAACAACACACAAGTTTGTGAGTGTGTGCGTATGTGAGTGTGAGTTTGTGAGTGTGTGAGTCTGTGAGGGTGAGAGTTTGTGAGTGTGTGCATCTGTGAGTGTGAGAGTCTGTGAGTGTGAGAGTTTGAGTGTGTGCATCTGTGAGTGTGAGTTTGTGAGTGTGTGCGTCTGTGAGTGTTAAGAGTTTGTGAGTGTGTGTGTCTGTGAGTGTGAGAGTCTGTGAGTGTGTGCGTCTGTGAGTGTGAGAGTTTGTGAATGTGTGCGTCTGTGAGTGTTAGAGTTTGTGAGTGTGTGTGTCTGTGAGTGTTAGGAGTTTGTGAGTGTGTGTGTCTGTGAGTGTGTGCGTCTGTGAGTGTGAGAGTTTGTGAATGTGTGCGTCTGTGAGTGTGAGAGTTTGTGAGTGTGTGTGTCTGTGAGTGTGAGAGTTTGTGAATGTGTGCGTCTGTGAGTCTGAGAGTTTGTGAGTGTGTGTGTCTGTGAGTGTGAGAGTTTGTGAGTGTGTGTGTCTGTGAGTGTGAGAGTTTGTGAGTGTGTGTGTCTGTGAGTGTGAGAGTTTGTGAATGTGTGCGTCTGTGAGTGTGAGAGTTTGTGAGTGTGTGTGTCTGTGAGTGTGAGAGTTTGTGAATGTGTGCGTCTGTGAGTGTTAGAGTTTGTGAGTGTGTGTGTCTGTGAGTGTTAAGAGTTTGTGAGTGTGTGTGTCTGTGAGTGTGTGCGTCTGTGAGTGTGAGAGTTTGTGAATGTGTGCGTCTGTGAGTGTCAGTTTGTGAATGTGTGCGTCTGTGAGTGTGAGAGTTTGTGATTGTGTGCGTCTGTGAGTGTAGTGTAGAGAGCAAGTTCTGACGTTCAAACAAATCATTTTAAAATCAAATTATTTATTGTTCTAACAGCTCAGGTCCCTTTTTACAAAAATATACATCTTTTTGTTCACTATTTTAAAAAAGCCTATATATTTGGCAGATGTAAAGCATACATGTGTATGTTTTTTGTGTTAGTCCATTTTTTTTATTATTATTATTACTTTAACAGCTCAGGGATGTTCAAGGAGTGACCTGTTTGTGCACTTTCGCACTGTGAATTTGCACTGTCAGTTCTGTTTTTGAATAAAGGGTTGGAAATCAATGCTTTTTTTCCTTCTGTTTTTTTAATCCGATTAATCGAAAAAATAATCGACAGATTAATCGATTATTAAAATAATCGTTAGTTGCAGCCCTAATTACCTTCATTAGCCGCCTGAATCCCACGTTCACAACAACAGAATACGGGCGCATACCTTTGCAAATGAAGCCCGCAATCGCCTCAGTTATTTTGACAGAGCGTGCAGAATTAGTTGGCAGTTGTAGAGTTTGTTTCAGTGTCATCTGTTGCGGCCCGGTGGCGGGCTTGGATATGATGTCTTGATGATGTCGCATCATGTGGTTCCTGAGATTAGTAGTATTTCCACAATACTTCACCTCCATTTGGCAGGCTTTGCAAATTGCTTTGCTTTTGTCAGTTCGTTCTCTGCATTGCTTGTTCTAAACCCGAAATGGTGCCAGATCGCAGCTTTGAGCGTTTCTGGAGTTTTCAAAGCAACCGCTTGCTTAACGTTACTGACCGCCTTGTTCGTTGTTGTAATGTCTTTCCACCTCGCTCGTATGCGTGAATTCAATGACGCGGCAAGTTAAAGTTAACGGGGAAAATGTAGGCCTATTATTAAATCGATCCTCTGAGTTACGGATCGATCTTTAGAAATTAATATGAAAATCGATTCAGAATTGGTGAATCGATTTTTTCAACACAGCCCTAGTAATAAGAGCTTATTTGGTTAGGGAAAGTAGGCTAAATACATCCAGCTTAGTCTATTCAAAATTGTATCTGATGAGCTCCAATGCATATATATTCTTTCAGTTAAAGTTCAGTGGTTCTCAACCTTTTGACTGTAAAGCCAAAATTAGGCTTCCTCAGTTTTTCTAGACATAATATTTAAACAAATCTTGATTTTTAAACTCAGAAGCCACAATGATACAAATCAACAAACTGATCCTGATGCAAAGGATTAGCTTTTTACACATTGGAACTCCAACGTCTCTCCAATGGTAAAAACTGATACTTATGAATACTTATAAATGTGATTTGAAGTATACAGATTAAGTTACACACTAACTAATAGTTACTAAGGCCCTAGTGTGACTTTATGTCCCAGTTTAACTGTGTGGAAAAAATTTGATTCCCAGTGCGCACAAATACTTAACTAACACTAGATATTGTTGAAAATGGAAGTAAAAGCATGATGCACGCTCATTGTTTTACCGGGAAATGAGAGTTCAGTCTCTTTATTAAAATATTATTTTTGTATTTTTACATAATTTTGTGTGAATTCGTCCGTACAAGCGCAAGACGTGAAAGACAATTTAATTCAGTATTTGTGCGCGTGCTGATGTTTGCGTTCATGGAACTTCTTGACTGCAAACGTCCAGTAATAATGTAGGGAATCACTCGTTATACATAAATCAGGTGACAGTTCATGTTTTACTTTACTTACATACATACATATACGATTTAGTTTTCAGCCAAATAACACGCGCTGAGTGAACGATCAGCAATCAAGAGCATTCAACAGAACTGCGCTCTCTCGTCAGTTAACGTTAATAATAAGCTATATGCCTCGTTTTATTTTCTTTGCCATTGACGTCCGACTGAACTACAAACCTTCCACTGGTGTCTGTTTAAAGGGATGTGCTCGACCAGCCCGCGCGTCTGTGCCCCTGCGCGCTCAATCCACTGGGCGGTTTTCTAAGCTGATCAGCTCGCACACCACAGCTGTGTGTTACTATACACGCGCTGCCTGTAGGCCTATCGGTTGTTGGTATCGGAGCATTTTTACGAGTACATGAGTTCGGTATCGGTGCATCCCTATTTTTAATAATTCAAGCACTTTTCAAGTACCTTCAAGGGTTTTCCAGGATTTAAATTTCAAAAAGTCAAGTTCAAGTACTTCAAGCACTTTGTACGAACCCTGTATATACATATGCATGATTATACTTTTCAGCAGGCCGACATTTCTGCATCTAAAAATCTTTTTTTTAATATTGATTTCATATAATATTAAAATTTTCTGAGACTTTGAAATTGGGGTTTTCATAAGTTGTAAACCATAATCTTCGAAATTATAACTTTTGCACGATATTCTAATTTTTCGAGTTTCACCTGTATATATACAGACTAAATTGACCTAAGTATTGGGACACCCCTCCAAATCATTGAATCCAGGTGATCCAATCACTTCCATGGCCATAGTTGTATAAATCGAGCACTAGGCATGCAGACGCTTCTACAAACATCTGTGAGAGAATGGGTCTCAGGCATATGTTGCCATCTGTGCAATAAGTCCATTTGTTAAATTTCCTCACAACTAAATATTCCACGGTCAACTGTTAGTAGTATTATAACTAAGTGGAAGCAATTGGGAACAACAGCAACTCGGCCACAAAATGGTAGCAGAAGTGGCAAATTTGCATAATTGGGAAGATGGCGTTTCAGATCGTGATTGTTTGCTACAAGATTGTTATATGAAATTTTAGGAAGATCGCCCACCCCTATGTCCAAGTACCTTTTTTTTGTCTCCTAAGTACTTTTAAAAGTTACTTCTTTAAAGTCAGTGGGACATCAAAGACATGCAAATTCCTAGAAAAACAAGTCAAGTAAAAGAAAAGCAAGTATCTTTTTCTATTCTTAAGTAAAATGATCTACTAGTGAGATTTTGTTTTTAATTTAAGAATGAAACAATTTGTTATTTGTCAGTGATCATAGGTTTATATATTATATAGAGGAGTCTAAAAACGAGAGTTCTCCAGTGAATAGACATGGAGAAAAAGTGTAACCTCCCCGTCGGGGAATCGAACCCCGGTCTCCCGCGTGACAGGCGGGGATACTTACCACTATACTAACGAGGAGTGGTGGTATGAGTCTCAAAGAGCCCATTTGTTTCAAAGCTAGGGTCACTGTCTTCAATGTCTGACTTAAACTTGTTTAAAAATTGTTTTGATATTAAAAAAATAGGCAGAGCAAGTGTTGTAGTGACAACATAACACTTTTTTAACTCAAATCTTACCTTAAGGTTGTATTGCGGCACTTCTTATGTTGAGGGCTCCTAATCTGAATCTCTCACATTGAAGCACTTGTTATATATAAGCAGGGTCTGAAATAGAAATTAGCACAGCATCTAACTGAATATGCAATTTGATCAAATATTTGTTGATAGAACAGTAATCTGATCTCAATAGAAAGTCCCATACAGTGACGTGTTATATGGATTAATGAGCGGTCAGAACACTGACCACTGTTTATAAGTCACTACACCACACACTTGAACACAAATTTTAAAAAAGCATTTGTTTTTAAGTGTGTAGAAGATCTTCAAAAAGATCTACTGCATTGGCCGGGAATCGAACCCGGGCCTCCCGCGTGGCAGGCGAGAATTCTACCACTGAACCACCAATGCTCGCATGATGGTATCTTTTACTCAGGACATCTTGTGTTGTAATAGTATCCGTACTGCATTACTAAAAGCATGTTCACCGTTTATCCATTACTATAAATCTCAGCAGTCAATGGAAGAGGACTAACCCAAAAAATACTCACCTCTTAAAGATATCTCAATGCCCCAACAGGCAACGTCCCCTTTTAGAAGAGAAAGAATATACAACGTTAATGTTAACAATGTATGAACTTAAGAATACATGAATGCAAATTAGAAATAATAGCATAACTTAAACACTGGAGTCCCTGACCTATAGACAGTTGTTAAAAAATGTTAGGAAAAAGTCAAGCTTATCTTCACAGATAAATATTTCTGGACTAAGTTTGGTATTGAACAACCATTAGATGGCGCTCCAACCCAAAGATAAATATGATATAGGCCTACTTCTCATGCTCATTACACTAATAAATCTATTGGATTAAGGTTCTCATTTAATTAAATCACAACAGTGATTAAGTTTTTATTTAATATAATGGTTTTCAAAAACAGAACAAGGTTTTGACAGCTCAAGATAACAGATAACTTTTGCAATTTGATCAAATGAGCAAACTTATGCTTTACTTAAACGTCTATCAATGCTAATATCCAAGACTGCTGTTATATATAGTATGTTTAGTAAAAGACGTTAAATTAAGGTTGAAAGATGTTTGAGTGCTTGAAACAGCACTTCGGCTGATCTGACAGGCTTGGAATTATACTGATACCCAAGTTAAAAACTCATTAATTTAAGAAAACAAATAGAAATCTTTTTGTTATTTCTCTAGTAGTGGACCAAATGGGAAAACTTACCCTGAGATTGAGCTCGCTATACGACAACTTAATCAAGAACTAGTAATATAGTCGATGCAATCCGATCTATCGAGCATGAGCAGTCAAGAAACTTATCTTAAAATAAAGAACATTAACATTTCAATCAAAAGTTACTATAGAGTACTAAATCATTAAAACTCAAACAAATAGGCCTGAGCCATATTGTTGCGTACGCAGCACCGCTTGAGCCAAAATTGAATTACATTTGAAATGAAGATGAAAATCTTACGGATGAAAACCTTTGTATAACAGAAATCCTTTCAATTGATAAAACTTTGCCACTTAGTTTTCGAACAAATGTAAACATGTTCAGGTAACGTTAACGTAATGTAGGCCTACTCGTACTCACCAACAAGCGCCCGTAATATTCATGTAACGTTATTTTATCTCCACCCAAAAGCTGATTTTGACACCAAATTACTTAAAAACGTTAATGTTTCCTTCAGGAGTGAATTCCAGATAAGAATGGACAACTTTAAACAGAAATAATCGATGACTTCGATCTTCGTGATGATACTCGTTCTTCTGACTGCTTGCGCGACCGTTAAGGTTTGTATTTTTTGCGGCGGGAAAGAAAATAGCGCCCCCATACTGCGTGCGTGCGTGTGTGTGTGTGTGTGTGTGTTTTATAGTGTAAAACTTAAAGGAAACACAGGAATTGATTATTAACGTTAAAATGTATTATTAGCTCATGATCCTATCATGTTTTAATTAATTGGGATACAAATATATTTAAATATTTATAAACATGGAAATCATTTTACTTTTATCAAAAACACAAGTAAATTTATAATAATTTTGGATGGAAAAACCAAGTACTGATTTGATGAATTTCCTGATTTGTGATATTAGTTTGTCCCAGGCTAAAACAGGCCACATCCTGTTAGATGAAATTACATATGTCAAGATATCAAATTCAAAGAAAAGCCAAAAGGGTAAAAGACAACTAATACAGATATTAAAGGTTAAGAATAGCTTCAAGTTAACATTCCCATGCAAATTAACTTTTAAAATCACTAAGCAAATGATTGTGTAAATATGGTCAAGCTTAAGCACTTAAACTTAATTATAGCTTGATTCACATATTTCTGAAAGGCTACTTAACCCTTTTAAAGTCCTTACATTTTCAACATTAGTTTAGTTGTACAAGTCAAAGAGCTTAAATGGTGCTGTATAGCAGGAATGACCCCATTAACTCATGAGAAGCTTTAAACAGACTACAAAAGAGCCCTAGAGAGAGTTTATTTTAATCTCAAGTTTCAAGTCCTCTTTCAATGAAGAACAAGAGATGTACACAATGTTGCAATGACTGTATTGTTCACAGAATTTGCAGGAATCCGGCTTTTACTTGCAAAACAAGTGACTGAAAAACATAAAAAATAGTTCTTACATCATGACTTATCGACAACTGGATTTACTTCATAATAAACTGTTAGTTACTAAAACAACAAGAAGGTGTTCATGTACACAAACATACACATCTAATCTACGTGTCCTGCTTTCGGTTAACTACATCAACTGAAATGCTACGCTTCTTCGAAGTACGTCAAATACACATTTCATCACATGAAAGTTTCGTCTCAGGTTAGAGGAAGTTCAAATGGCAAAAATCTGCCTCTTTAGACAAAGTATAAAGGTGTTTGCTGGAATAAGAACAAAGGCACAAGTGACTACAAAAAATCATTCACTGCTCGCAGTTGGTGTGTATCAGTAAGGTGCTCTTCCCTTCGGGTCAAGAACAGGAGTAGGCTTACACAGTTTTCAGTCGTGATTCTGGCTACAGAAAGACTAACAAAAGGTCTCCAGCTGGATAAAAAAAAAAAAATCACCATAATTGATTTTATGTCATCAATTATGGAGCATATGAGGTCTATAGAAGCCAAAGAGTGGAAGAGTTCATACATAAAACACAAAGTCCAACAAGAATCTAATGAGAGCAGGAGGACATCTAATACCCCCCAATACCACAGCGGCCAATACAGGGTTAAAAACAGGCAAAGACCCTAATTAAATGCTTGTAGTTTTGTTTTGGCAACATTGAAATGTTGTTGACACACTGGTAAAAACACCTGGCACAGATTTCGAGAGTGTTCAGCAGTTCGCTGTGCTTTCGGGCACAGCTCGTTCGTAGCGGGAGGCTAACGGTTGTTCTTCATGGCGTCCTTGGCAGCCAAAATGAGAGGAGTGAGACTCGAGAGAGGTTTGGCCAACTTCAGGAAGGGATGCTGAGGAGACAGAAGGTTTGATCAATGAACAAGTTTACACAAGTCATGCTATTCCTTAAATCGCTAGTAGGGTTGGGTATCATTTGAATTTTAACGATTCCGATTCTCAATTCCGATTCTTTTCGATATTCGAAGATAAAAAAAAAAAACTAAGATATTCACATGGCAAAATATTTAATTGTAGCTGAATATCATGAACAAAAATCAACAGGCTAAAGAACACTTACACAAGGAATTTTGCCTGTGGTTTAAAAATACTAAATAAAAACAAATAGCCTAACTAGTATACATTTAAATTTTATATAAATTTCCTAATATAAATTTCCAGCATTATTAAAAGGCAAGAAAACACTTCGTAATTAAAAAAGAACAAGTAAAAAATTAGCAATCACAAATTTGAAATAAACAGTGTTTTAAGATTTTCAGGTATTCCGGTACAGAAACTGTAATCAAATGTAAAATAACACTGCACTTTATAAGTAAAATATACATTACAAATATAGTTACAGAAGTTATTCAGTCAAAACGAGTGAATTTTTTCTTTGTCTTTTGTTGTTTGACTAGTGTTATTATAGAGACGGCAGCAGGAATATTAGGCTGCTGTCACTTTAAGAGTTGCCTATTATACACACGCCTATAGAACTGAAAACAGCGCCCGAGTCGTCTCGCGCTTGAATGATTTAAAATCACATTTTCTGTGAGCGCGCTTTGGCCGTGTCGTGTGTGAGCAGAGAAAACGTCTCGCCCTTGAAGTGTTTAAAGTCCTTTTGAAATGCTCACAAAGGAATCGATAAGAGGAATCGAAATTTACATTTTATAACAAGTATCCGATTCCTGACCTCAATTCTGGAATCGATTTTCGATTCTCAAACCTAATCGCTAGTACTAGTTGCTGGCTGGTTTACCTGCAAAAGCTCTTTGCTTCCACCCCTCTTCTCCACGTCCATTTCCAGACAGCGACTTAGGAAGTCTCTGAAGATGGGCGATAACTTTTCAGGACTCTGCAACTCTGGAGTACCATTGGTGGCAATCAGATAGAGCGCCTGAGGAAGAAAGAGTTGAGACTTTAGTAGGGCTGCCCCTTAATAGTCAAATAACCGTTAGTCGACCAAAATTGTATTAGTCGTTTAGTCGCAGAAAACAAACTGAAAAAGTGGCGAAATCACGCAGGCTGTAACGGACAGATCGTTAACGGCAGGAAATCCAAACATTCATTTATTGACCTCAAATACGGCTTATCACTTGAAACATAAAAGTAGCAGCAACTTTACAAGTCCGCTCGCTCTAATGTTAATCTAGATAAATGTGTGCTATTATTAGGCGCATATCTAAGTATTTGTGTGGAGAGTGTGTTTACAGCATGACATACAGGCGCCGGTGCATCACTTGAGTTTTAACTTCAAATACTCAATGTTTGGTCTTACAGATAAGAGTAACGCAAAGTGTAAAGGGTCTACTTTTATTTTTGTAAAGTCACAAAACGTTGTGTTTCTGTAAAATAATGGTGCTTTCTGTCGATTCGGTCTTGAACTTGAGCACATCACATAAATGAACTGAAACTCAGCGTATACTTGCATCACAGGCATGAGAAATATACCTATAGAAAGCTTGGCATTTTTACATTTGAATGAACATAAATATTCTACGATTATGTAATCCGTATGAAATGTGCATATAGGCGCTTCCACCACTGTGGAGATCACGAGTCAGGATCGACGACTTAGTCTCTGCAGCCAAAAACAGAAAACTTACCAATAAATTATTAAAATGTTTAGACAGAATGAGACTGATTTTTTCCACAACACATTCATAATCATTATATTTGCCGGTGCGCTGTGGCAAGCTTTATGTTTTAATTTGTGCACTGATTAGGCTATACGCATTTTATATAGACAACTAAAGGTGCATTATTTTGATTTATGGCTTATTAATATAAACGCACAATTAGTCGACTAGTGGCTTAAATGAACGACTAATAGTCAAAATTTAAAAATCTTTAGTCGAGGGTAGCCCTAGATCAGAGGTCTTCAATCCTGCTCCTGGAGGGCCGCTGTCCTGTAGAGTTTAGTTCCAACCCTAATCAAACACACGTGAATCAGCTCATCAAGCTCTTCAGGATCGCTTGAATATACAAAGGCAGGTGTGCTGAAGCAGGTTGGAACTAAACTCTGCAGGACAGTGGCCCTCCAGGAGCAGGATTGAAGACCTCTGCCCTAGATTATAGTTGGATTGTCAACGGACTCAAATCAGCAATTCAATTACCCTTCAAATTGCGCAAATTGAAAATACGCCAAATGGAAACGCGTCAATTTCGCAAAAACTCCCATATATCGCAAAGAAGTTTTTAAGCTCGAGGTGGTTTTTCAGCCAATTAGAAAAATATATATTTCGCAAAACTGCAATGGAAACAGTTTTTGCACATTTAAAGGTCACCTGACGTAGAAGACGCGGTATGTTTGGACAAAATACGAGAGAGTTCTTCATTAAACTCATAAAAGACAAAAGTATTACAGGAATACTGGATTCTAAACAACAAAGAAATACCACAATTTATCAAAAACTTGAAGCAGAAATGAGGGAGAAACACCCAGAAACTCCTCATATGTGCAACTCTCAAGTACAAGGGTCTATCCTTGTCATTAATGATTGGATAACACACATATGTCTCCTTCCACTAAAAATAGTTTCTAGTGCAGAGGCTGCTATATACGTAAACCTACCAACATCTGTTGCCATGATTTCTGGAAAGACTGATCGCGAGAGGAAAAAACAAGGTTTTAGACGCATAACATCGGTTAATGGAAACGCAATAGTTTTTTATCGACATTTACAAAATATCGCAAAAGTTTTGCGCAAATCTGTAATGGAAACGCAGCTAATGACGCCAACATACCCTCAGTGGGTTCTCATTGAGGTACGGCGGTTCTCCCTCCACCATCTCGATGGCCATGATGCCCAGGGACCAGATGTCGACTTTGGGTCCGTAGGCTTTGCGCGTCACGACCTCCGGAGCCATCCAATATGGTGTACCCACCATAGTGCTCCTCTTACTCTGTTCAGGAGTGATCTGGGCACAAAACCCAAAGTCAGCTGCAAAGGAGACAATAGAAAGTTTAGAGACATTTCTAGACCTGGTTTGTGTAACTTCATTGATGACTTAAGGTCTTGAGGATTTAAATTTCGTGAGCAAAATCCATTAATTCCTATAGAAATCCTTGCAATCTGGAGTGTCATGTGAGGGCGAGAAAATTCCCCACACGGATTTTGTTCATGTTCAAGTTGGTTCGCTAAACAACAGAAAGCAACTCAGTTTGAAAGTGACTTTGAGTGAGCAGTGCTTTATACATCTCTACGCTTTTTGGACAATGGACCTTTTTTGCAAGCTGTTAAATGTCACTAATGCACCTTTAGATGGAACCTATAGACCTTGGAATCAGTAGATGCCATATTTGACACCAAGGATGGGATGGATTGAAGAACAGCTAGTTTAAAAGTGGGTCATACGGTTGCATACTTAGGTGTCGTTGATCAAGATGGTGAAACACCAAAAATACACAATTCAAAAACAATTCCAATGGACTTTGGGGGGGATAAAAGGTTATGGAAACTAGATGTGACCCAAAACCTTAAAGGATTAATTCACTTAAATTTCCTGTCTTTCTTTTTTCAGTCGAAAAGAAAATAAGTTTGAGGGAAACGTTCCAGGATTTTCTCCATAGTGACTTCAATGGGGTCCAACGGGTCGAAGGTCCAAATGTGAGTTTCAGTGCAGCTTCAAAGTCTCGACACGATCCAGCCGAGGAATAAGAGTCTTATCTAGCGAAACAATTGGTTATTTAAATTTAAAAATGTAAATTTTGCTCGTCTTGCTCAAGCTCTGTGATGCGCCACACATTACGTAATCATGTTTGGAAGGTCACGCGTGACATAGGCGGAAGTACCGACCTAGTGTTTACAAAGCGAACATGCAAAGACTAAGTCAAACGTTATTTACAAAAAAATAAATAAAAGGTATAGCAACTATTTCAGACAATTTTAAAGTTGGAGGAGAAAATGAGACAGATTTTCGACCTACTCTACATTTATGAACAGGAACACGCGTGACCTTTCAACGTGATTACGTAATGCGTGGCGCATCACAGCTAGTGAAAGATGAGCATTTGTGGTTAAAAAGTATAGAAATGTTTATGATTTTATAATGGTTTGTCTAGATAAGACTCTTATTCCTCGGCTGGATCGTGTCGAGACTTTGAAGCTGCACTGAAACTCACATTTGGACCTTCGACCCGTTGGACTCCATTGAAGTCACTATATGGAGAAAATCCTGGAGTGATTTATTTTCCTCAAAAACCTACATTTCTTTACGACTGAAGAAAGAAAGACATGAACATCTTGGATGACGTGAGGGTGAGTAAATTATCAAGAAACTTAAATTCTGAAGTGAACTAATCCTTTAAGAAATACAGTTATCGGCTGCATTTATGAAACATGAGCAAATTGCTTGTAAAACCTGAATAACGTCAATTAAAATGGGACAATTGACAAAATTGTTGTTTCATAACCAACTTAGAAGTTTGTTTAGCTTGATTCAAGATTGAGGCCCATTCACAGCCTTGTTTTCATTTGCATCTAATCAAATGCCATCTACCATCAAGCCAATTGCAGATTTTATTAGTTTAGGGCTAGTTTGATTCACAGCGCATGTCTAGGGTGAAAAACTTCTGAAGAAATGCGGAGATGATGAACTTCGACAAGATCGTTTGCTGCGATAACCAGCGTGCACTAAACATTATCAGCGTACATCAAAATACTAACAACATCTTAGGGCTGCACGATTATGAAAAAAATCATAATAGTCGATTATTGCCTTGAAATTATAATTGCGATTATTAATTACGATTATCACAATTTATATTGAATGATGTTTTGAACAGCTTTATGCCATTGTTTGAAGCGACTGCATGCCATATTGTTATATCAAAATAAACCAGCCGAAAACTCCTGAGAAACCTTCATTGCTTTTCTATGGCTTAATTATAATGTTACACTAACTAAAATTAAAACAATGGGGGGGGGGGACTTAGGATAAGCTGTAGAAGGAAAAAAAACACATTTTATCCACACAGAATAATGTAAGTGGACTTCTTGTAATTGTGCCTTTGAACGATTACATAATTGTGGCATCCATAATTGTAATCGCGATTATGAATTCGATTAATTGTGCAGCCCTACAACATCTCTTCAAATGCATTTTAAGTGCTGTTGGGTACTTTTACACTTGAATACCTGTCATTAGTCAGTTTCTACATCTATAGTTAACAACCTTTTACTTTAGTCACCTAGTTTTGGCTCACAAGAGATGTACTGTTCAGAGCGAGCTGCTAAACCAAATATGACGCTTTATGCGTCTGAGAGAACCATGTGTGAATGCACCTTTCAGTGAGAGAGTGCCTAACCACAATCAACATCTTTGTACGCTTCTAACTGAACTTCAGTGCAGTTTTCTGCAGAAGTGCGGAACATACTGAGCTTGACAGAACCGTCCATTCCCAGAAGCACGTTGTCACTCTTGATGTCTCGATGAATGACCTGATTAGCGTGCAGAAACTCCAGTGCTTGCAAACACTGTAAGATAACAGACAAGAGGAAGGTCATTAGTTAAGCGCCTTGGTTACTTCCTGAACACAGTTCAGTTGTGCATTAAAGGGAAAGTTCACCCAAAAATTAAAATTCTGTCAGTATTTACTCTCCCTCATGTTGTTCAACCACCTTCGTTCATCTTCAGAACACGAATTAAGATATTTTTGATGAAATCTGAGAGTTGGATCACTC